>NC_081756.1:22657893-22979559 GCF_963082965.1 Carassius carassius | reverse complement strand
TAACCCCACTGCATACAGAAATACAGAGAATGCACCTTCTCAATAGCAATTTTTCTTTAATCAAGAATTGTGCAAATACAACTTCAAAATTATTGTGTACAGCGTGCTGATATAGGTGACACCTCAAAGTGACTACAGTAAAATAACACCACAGAGCCTTTTACTTTCTTTTTTGGCAAGAGAGAAAATTCACAGAGCATGCCAGCAGGAAGCCAGACATCTGCTTTCAAATGAACATGCTCCACACACAGGGAGGGTGAGATGAGTGTCGTGTTCTCAAATAGGGAAGATAGAGTGATTTGTGTCTATGTGTTTGTGTGTGTGTGAGGGAGGGTGTCTGGGAGGTTGTGGGGTGTTAGCAGAGCTGCGATGTTGCCAGTCACGGTGAGGGGGTTGTGTGTGTGTGTGTGTGTTTGTGTGAGAACTGTAATGGATAATGTAAAAGCAGATGGGTATCTCCTGGGAGACCGAGAGAAATTCAAACAGATGGTCCTATTGCTTCTTATTTATGTGTTGCTGGGGACACGCACACACACAGACACTTACACACAGACCCTAACCATATGATGGATCATTATAGAGTGGATTGCATAAACACCAATATGTTTTTAAACCTGGATGGCAAAACTTAAAGACCGCAAAGGGAGAGAGTAAGAGCAATAACTCAAAGCCTGCTGACAGGACGTGAACCTCATTGCCATGCTAATATGAATAAACCTTGTTAAAGCCAATCTGGTCACTCTATTAACATATGTCAATATTGTCATATTTTTCTAAATTGTAAATATGACAAAAATTACTGAAGGCCAAAATTATTATTGGAGGCACTAAATACTATTTCTAAATATTAAAATACTAAACTTTTTCTCCTTCAAAATTTCACGCTTAGTCAATTCGTTATTTCCTTGTAACTGTTTATGAAATTTACTTTCTTTATTATTTCGAAATATATATTTTTTTCAATGCAATCAGAGTCAATGCTGTCCAAAACAACATTCAGTGTAAAAAAAAAAAAAAAAAAACGTGGATATTTGAAACGATGAGAAAATTATGACATTTTTCATTTTTGGCTGAACTATCCCTTAAAGTGATGGATGATGGGTGTGATTTAACAAATGGCTATAAATTCAAATCATACTGTCCAACACAAACAAAACTGACCAACATAGTCACAACCTGTAATTTTACTACAACATGAACCATTGCACAACTCATTTATTGCTGTTGTCGAGGCTTTTTCTGTACATCATTACCATAATTGTACCCTTTTGTTAATGAGTGGCAATTGCATGCAAAGGCCAAGGGGTGATCAGGGTCAGTGTTCAACAGGCACACACACGCACCAGCAATGAAAGTGGTTAGTGGTTATTCTGACTCTTTGACCTGCTCAACCTCAGCAGGGTTAATTCTGTCTCCATGGACACAGACAGATTGGGTAATATGGAGCCCTCTCAATCCAGCAGGTTATCTCCATTAATAACACACACACACACGCATGCACGCACACACACACACACACACACACACACACACACACAGAGACATAGTAATTGGTCTAGTAATGTGGGAGCACTGAAGTGAGGACCGTCTATTGGATCCAAGATTACATACTGCCCTCTCCCTCATAAATACAGTCCAATACTAACCCACTTTCTGCCCTGGGAGATTACTGCTTAGAGCTGCCTAGGTTCATCTATTCAGTGAACTGTTCATCTTTCTTCCGAAATGTGTAAAAATCATTTGGAAAAAAACACAGGGAAGATAAACTGTTGTATTACAAAGGCAAATGGTCTAAATAAATTTCTTGAGGCTAGTTTTCCATTGCGATGGTCCATGAATGTAGCAAAGAAAACTCTGAAAAATGTACCTAGAAACAACACCAGTAAACACTGAGCAGTATGTGTTGTTTTTTTTTATATATATAAATTTTGAACCAATTTCCAATTACTTTCCGATAATTTTTATTCTTTATTTATATCTGCTGTTTAAAGAGAAGGGGAAATTGTCTGTTACATTTATTGAAATCAGTTCACACGTTCAGCATAAAACAATCTAGGAAATCACACCAGAAAATGACTATGATTATGAATGATACTAATACAGATCATTTAAGTGTACAATAACAATTATGCAACAACAATTTTTTTTATACAGTAGTAACTAAATGTTAATCTACTGACTACAACAATAAGAATATAATGCACATAATTATTAATACAAAGACTGTTAATATAATTAATATGATTATAATCACTAAACAAGGCAGAAATATTTATTAACGATGCAAAAGACTGAGCACGCTAAACATTAGGCTAACATTACCACAGTAAACATGGTAAATGCAACCACTTGGATAAATCAGACGTCAGCTTCTTATTCTCTATCACAATCGTGTATTCATTTAGTAACTTATATTATCTGTCATAAGTCTCGTCTCGAGAGTTTAGCTCCACGTAGCGTATGTCATAAAAATATAATGATGTTTTTTGTTCGGGATCTTTTATAAAAATAGAGAAATCATCATTCTTTCTAAATGTGACATATAAGCTACTGCGGCTACAAATAAACAGAAACGGACTCGACTGAATAAGCAGGCTATTTTTATAAGCATTTAAAATAAATAAATAAAAAACAAATAAATGTATTTCTGTTTGATTAATTTTGAGTCCTGATAAATTAATTCATTATGATCAATGTATCACTTATTCTATAGTGTAAACATCGATGCTTTTGAATTTGAATATTTAACAAAGCATGCAAACAAACGCCTCATTTATCGTGTTCGTTTTGTGATCGCGCTAGTTCCACTGACTTATTTCTTAGTTTTCTGATAACTTCTCTTTGTTGCCGAAATGATGGGGTTGAGTGACGCTGTTCCTGAGAGGCGTGTAAAGGGTGTGTTTTAGTGACGCGCAGCGGTGTTTCAGGACCAACAGTGGAAACGCTGCACTATTCTGAGGCTATTAGCCCCAGCCAGCTCGTTTTAAGCCCTGGCTCACACTGGCCCGACAGTGGAAACACGGCTTATGATGACTCCTCAGCACTTTATAGTGTCTGTTCAGCATTCAGGCCTACATTACATTTAATGTAGTAGCAGGGACAAATTAGTTGTTGAACTCCCAAAAAACAGCCGTTATTAATATTTGCTATTCATTTTAGCCACAAGGGGCAGGAGTGCGTTCTTCCAAATTTAACATGACCCTAGAGCAGGATATTCCATCTGAACCGTGTACGGCCCAAGCAGGTGAACACATTCAGCTGTTGCTTGCTTCTATTTAATGTGAATTCACTTGATGATGCAAAAAGGAGGACAGTTCTGCAGGCATGACAGAGAAAACAGCAGCAGGATTCGTTCTCATACACACATACATCATCATTAAAGAGTAGAGTGTGGAGTTAGCAACATTTCTGTTCGCATTTAGAGGAGATAAAACACTGAAACCCAAACACAGATGATTCCTCCTATTCAGATGTTTATCAAAGTTCGGGTGCTGTGTTACATTCCTTTTTTCACTGTTCATCTCAGCCAGTTAGGGCTGCTAACATGTGATGACAAGAGAAAGTGTCCTGCTAAACAAACAGAACACAATATTTCTATAAATGTACAGTACATAGCATTTAGAAGCTTCAACTGTGTCAACAATACAAGGTTTGAAACTAAGACCATTTAAAATGCAAACACACACACACACACACACACACACACACACACAGACGGATCAGAAGCCAACGCTAACTATTAAAATACATGGCTGTGGTACTTAAAGCAATCAGTCCGTGTAACGACTGTCCCGTAGTACTTCTGAAAGGATAATCTGTTAAATCTGTTAGATGTTGTTCACTGGATCAGTCAAATGCTGCTCAAATTCAATTTGACAAATTCTAAGAATTCTTTAGGAAAGCATAGAGCAAACTATTGTATGGAACATGCAGTTTTCAATTAATTTTCTTTACAGATGTCCCACCAACCCCACAACTGCTCACACACACACACACACACACACACACACAAAGGCTTTCATTGCATTTAGTCTTTATCATGTGGAACGCTTTAACTCTGTTCTTGCAGACAGCGACTTAAACAGCCCTTTCTGAATTTTGATAAAAGTGTGTTTTATCAGATAATCCACCCAAACATGGAGAGAATCAGCCTCTCGGCATATGTCGCTTCCACGCTGACTTGCAGAAAAAAGGAGGAGTGATTTTTATAGCATTCCTTAAATTTCCCATGATCAAAAATCATTCCTGATCTTCCCTTTGTTGTTGAAAATTAAAGCAAACTAAAACAGGGAGTTAAGGAGGGTAAGCAAATGATAGTGCAAATGAGGCAGAACTTTAAGGGCTTGTGTAGCTCTCCGATTCCATGGACGAGTCTCTATTCTGCACTTCAAAGTCCTCTGTTTGATTCCGCAGGAACAGTGTTAGAGTCTGCACTCAATTTCAGAAATAATTTGCTTTGAGAAAGAATCTGGAAGCAATTTGTGATAATGCAGCCAAGTCTCTTTACTCTTTTTTTTTTCTCTCTTCCTTCTTTTTCACAGAGAAAGTTATTGTAACTATTGACCTCTCCAGTGCTTGAATGGCATTTCCAAGCATCCCCAGTGCCACTGTTATTACAGAACGGAACTTTTTAATCCGGAATGTCACTGTTGTTCTAAGCCTCATGTTCCATATTCAATGTGCAGCTATAACAGCTATTCATCTATCTCAGTGGTCCACAAAATCTGGTGAAAACACTTTCTGAAGATGTCCTGAGTGTCCTCTAGGACAAGAACTAAATGCAGAAAGTTTGTTTCAGTTACAAATAGCATTTTTTCGACGTAAAGTAGGCTACTCAAAGTCACATATCAGTGTTTTATCGAGAAATAAAGATTCACATTTACTGGCAACAGCCATTCAAGCACCAAATTAGTATTCATCTTTCTCCATAACCATAAAAATCAATTTGACAATTGAAAATGCAAAGCAGAGACAACAGATTTAATATTGATTATAATTACTATAATAATACCTTATGTATTATGCATTACCTGCTTATCCAAAAAACAATTCCTGAACCTATAAATGTAAAAACGGGTTAATTGCTTTTGTCAATATTCCATTACAGTGTAAATCCACTTACTACTTCAGCAATTTTTTTTTTTAAATAATTTACATTTATTCAGTAAGCACACACTTTTATTTAAATGGACTGAAAAATTAGGAAAACCGCAAGCAATTTATCTTAAAGAAGCCACAATATTAGAAGTGTCACAATATCAAATTTCAATAGTAAATCAGAATATTACAGCGCTAGCGATTTAAAGCTGTAGAGACAGAAACACTTTTGTTATGAAAGTGCATTTATGTATGGATTATAAGATTATTGATAATGATATTTATTGCACTAGGTGATCAAATTTTGTTTTTTTTTATTACCAAAAGACTGTTCTAGTAGGCAGGAAAAACAATTACATTTAAGATGAATAAGAATGTATCGTGGCCAAAAGACAGCTTTCATTTTGCGCTACATCATTATAACCAAATCAATGTCAGATCAATTAAATATACACCAACTTGAATTTTCTTTTTGTCTGCATACAAAAAAAATTAATTAATTAATTAAAATTTATCTCATTAAACTCCACCCATTCAAATCATTATTTATAACTGAAATATGTATACAATTTTGCACTATACTACAGGAAAAAAGCTAATTTTTCTGTTCTACCTAAAACATGCCTGATGTTTAGGTAAGAAAGCGTGATGAGGGTGTTTGACAACTATTGAGAAGAATAAGGAGGAAATGTGAAGTCTGAAAGGTTTGGGAACCACTTATCTTATGAAGAAGCCATATCCAAATCTATTCTGTGCTATAACAGCAGAGAAAAAGAAAAAAAAAAAAGTTATTATGCAGATACAGAACAAACATGAACCAAAACAACAGTAACAGTTCAGGATTATAAAACAAGTATAGCAAACAAAGACCACTTTAAAGGAACATGAAAAATAAGAAAGAGAGAGGTGGAACAATAAAGCAACACATATATAAAGAAAATACAACTGAAATACACAATTTGCTTTGAAAGTGGAATTGATAATATATAGAGGCATCTTAAGATGGAGCATTACTCCACATTTGATAAACACATTCCTGCAACCTGTCACTCTGCTGCCCCCCTGTGGTACATATACAAGTATTACACTTCACCTTTTTTAGAGATAAAATAGAAAGAACAAAATCCTATAAAGCATACAGTATATATATATATATATATATATATATATATATATATATATATATATATATATATATATAGATAGATAGATAGATAGATAGATAGATAGATAGATAGATAGATAAAGATAAAAAATTCAGAGGAATTCAGAGTTTTACATCCATATTTTGATAACTCAGTACATTTGATTTAATCAGCTGTATCTAATCGGCTGTCACATACGGGTCTCTCACAATAGCCCTGTCATCGTCTTCCTCTCCGGTCCTGCTCCTCGCCTTGCTGCCGTCACACCAACAGCTTGACTACCTCATTCACTTCCTGCTGTGGCCACCCAGTTTTCAAAAACATTCGCAAAACTGCTGCCCACCTCAACCACCAAAGGCCCCAAAGCACTTCTTTATAGGACTTTTACAAAGCACACCATGTGAGAGCGACACGCATGACAGGACACAGTCGGGGGAAGAGAGTACATATCTGTGTAACCTCTGAACTCCTTTTGTCAGAAGCTGAACTCAATATCTTTCCTGATATCCCACAACGCTTTTTACCACGTACACCTCTGGCTGTCATACTCAAGAACACAGGAGTTACCATTTGTTTCAGCACACAAATAATGATGAACAGCTCGTGCTAATTGCAGGTAATGTCAGTATATTGTTTCATGCCAGGTTTTATATGGAGCGTGGTAGAGCAGGTTAAACCAAGCAAGCTTGGAGCAGATCAGGTATCCCTGTGTGTATACACACAGCGACACACACACAACTTCTCAATCTCACCTTCCAGCCATCCATGACCCTCTTACAGTACCTCCAGCCCCTCCCCTCCCCTCCCCTCCCCTCCCCTCCCACACCAGTGATCAGGTAACTCCCACATTAACTGGAAGGGAAACGGCTCATTAATATCTCACTTGTTTCCATCCCTGTTTGCTCTATATATCACAGCCTGGCCGCTCTATTCACATCCATACATTATAACTATTTTCAGAATACTTCATTGTCAGCCCATGGCAGTCTCATTACTTATTAAGATAAGAGGAGAGATGCGGCGGAGCGCTCAGCTTGCTTTAAAAGCTCTTCTTCTCCTCTTCTATCCCTCCTCCTCCCTGATTCTCTCTCACCTTTTCCCTCCTCTCATCTCTCTCTTTCTGCCCCCCTCTGTTTGATTCACCCATATTCAGTTTTGTTGCACATAATAGAAGCTTATCATACTTAAAGAGGCTGTTCATAAAAAATAAAAAAGTCAGTCATTAATTACTCACCCTCATGTTGCTCCAAACCTGTATGAGTACTACGTAACACAACATGAAAATTGTGAAGAAATTATGAAGATTATGCTAGTGTTTGTTCACACAAAAGTATCTTTTTTTGTTTTGTTTTGTTTGTTTTTCGATAGAAGACATGCAGATTTGGAACTACATGACAGTGAATAAATGATGACTGGATTTTTTATTTGAAATAAACAGAATTTTTTTTTTGTTAGTTTAGAGTGGAAAGCTCATGAAGAGATAAACTATCCAAGACCATCCCGACCTCTCGCCTTCTCTCTGGAGACTCGGAGACTGGAGCCTGCTCATCAGACACTCACATGCAATAAAACGGCTCGTTCTCATAAAGGATGTTACAGCAAATTCATTCCCATTACAATCATTACATCACCTTATTATTTTCCATTTGGTTTCATTAGCCATCAAAAAAATTATTAAATAAATAAAATAATGATATAATAATATAAATGATAATAATAAAAAGAATATATATATATATATATATATATATATATATATATATATATATATATATATATATATATATATATATATATATATATATATATTTCTTGTTTTGCCAGAATCTATACAATATATAGTTTATTGGAAAAACAAGACAAAACATTAAGAAAAGCCTGTTCAAAAAGGACATATTTTCAAATATAAGGGAAAGAAAAGAAATATTGATATGAGGTGAAATCTTTTTATATATCTGTCATTCAAGGTTTCAGGCCATTTTTACTACAATTGAGTTCCAAGATTCCTCCAACAAACTATCTTAGCTTACATTTGAATATTCTGTGAATCATTTCTCATACACCATTTACATTTTTTGCCTCTCATTTTAAGCATAAACCTCTGAAAAATGTATTCATAAAACAACAACAATTTGCCCACAGGGCAAATTAAAACTATTTAAATTATACTGCCTCAAAACAAAACATAATATAATGTATATATTAAATGGTACTGATTTTACTGAAAAACAATTTTCCCCCCAAAAAAGAGAATAGACTGAAAATAAATATATTATCTTTTTACTGCTGTTTTAAAAAAATAAATAAATGATTAGCTAGCCAGCCTGCTTTGCTAAAATCTACATTGAATGTTTAATGCATTTAAACTGAAAAGATGGGTTTGCTTAGAAATATTCACTTTGACCTACATTAATACAGCATTATGACACTGTCTATATACATATATGCACACAGCAGAGGTCACCATGAGGTCAGAGAACTATCGTGTCTGGCATCCATTTCCTGCGTCCTGTGTCACAAACTGCTTTAATAAAGCGTTCTCGTTTCAAAGACCAGGTCATCTGGGTAAATGTGTGTGTGCTCTCTCTGATTTTATCTGCAGAAGAAGGATGGCTACATCACATACAAACGGTCACGACTGTGAGTGTGTGTGTGTTGTGTTAGCCAACTTCATGTTCTTAGTCAAGAGTATTCAAGAGAGGTCAAGAGGAGAAGTCACATGGCCTGAGATCGGTCAAATCGAATCCATTACATCAGCCTCATGGATAGTGCTTTTTTTTCCCTTATACATTAAGCAGCCAGTGATTTATTTATTTATTTATTTATTATTATTATTGTTGTCTATTGTGGCTTTTCTGATGTATATAATCCTGTCTTATGATAATTGAAATATTTAAAGAACATTATATATGGAAATCAGTGATGAAAGAAAGTCAGACTTTTGTATATATATATATTTATATAGATTTATTTTGTTCTCACATTCTTTCTTGTAACTCTTCACTCTCAGTCTCACAACTGACTGAAAGGCTCATTATGCAGCTCATTATGCAGGCCTTTGTCTTCTCAGGTGTAAATCACAATGATATTCATGATAGTTGACGCCTACTCGCATATGACTTTTACCAACAAAAAGTGTCTTAGAAAATGTAAATCAATATATTGTTTTCTGTAAGTGAGTAAACAAGATGATTTTCACATAATTTAGAAAAAAAAATTCTAGGCTACAAGCTCCAGTTCTCAAAAGTCCTGGGAACCAATGTTCTCTTTGTGTTTTTTTGCCTTTTTCAAGTGTTTTAACATTTTTAGTTTTTCACTAACCACGCATAATATTTTTTTTCTCAAAAACACAATCATGTACATACATACATTTTACATATTATTATAGCCCAGTTTGTGCTGTTTACAGTGAGATTAGACTTTACCCATTCAGATATTTATAAGAAACTGAAAAAAGCACAAATGTCAGGGCATGACAAAACTTCTCCAGGCCCCAAAAATACCCTTAGACTCCAGAGGGTTAATGTGCATAGAAAATTATGTTTTTTTTTTTTTTTTTTTTTAAGTAGACAGTAGGCACAGTTCACACATTTCAACACACTCAAATCAAGCCGCATTTGAACGAAGGCACAGACAAACTTTAATCACAAGGCCTTATGCAATTTGATTACCACGTCATAGATTGTTAATGTCTCCAACATGGCCCTGCTAGAGCTCCAGGGCTGGGTTTAATTACAGGGGGCAGAGCCAGAGCCAATCCCCAGCATAGTGTGCCCACTCTCTAGGAGTCAAACACGTGCCATCCCCTCCTTTACTCTGTTGTTTACCAAATGCCTAACACATCATGGAACCATTTAATCTTGCTTGAGTTGCTTTTTTAAATAACTTTAGAGTATGTGAATAAGTACAAAATTATCAACAAAACCACTCCCCCCAGTGGTAACGACCTCAAGAGGAGACCGAAACGCTTGATAACATCAGTATTTTTAGACCATGAAGACTGAAAACCTTTATGTTAGGGTATGTAGGCTACATTGTCTAATTGTAAATGGGGTGGTTGGATGGAGGTTTTGTTTTCCATCCCTTTTTCTGTTTATTATATATATATATATATATATATATAAAAAGGGGAAAAACAAGCCAATAAATCATACATAATTAAATTTTTATTTTTTTATTTTTTTGTAAACTTAAAAATGCAGACAACTTTCTGTACAGAATAAAATTCAATATGTCTATGTAAAGTTCCCATAAAGCATGGAAACCCAACATACATCTCTTTTTTTTCTTACATATTTGATTGCACGAAAAAAATAAAAAAAAATAAAAAATGCATACAGACATGAAATATTTGTCATCATTATCTTTGCTTTTCCTAGGCTGCATATTTTCGTCCTGTTAAACATAAAAAAATACATTACAAAATAAATAGATTTTCCAGTATTTCTGTCACAGTACATATACATTCCTCTAGAACTAAGAAACCTGTCATGACATAAAATATTAAAGCAGGACTTCACCAAAGAGGGGTGCATTCTTCACCTATAAAAACACACATACAGCTTTCATTAAGGGAATACACAACATGTACACTGTGGAGACAGCGTTACACTGATTTATAACATAAAGGAGTCGTTTTACTCATCCCAGTGCAAGACCACTTCACTTTAGTCTCTAGTGGTCTTAGTGTTGTGTGTTGGTCACCATATAGTGATAAGCAGGAACTGCACAGGCTTACAGTTCCCTCCGATGCACATTACTCATACACTGCCATTATCCTTCATCTCAACACAGGCCATCCATCACAGCAGGCCAGGGGGCAAGCCCCAAAATTCAACATTTACTATTGGCCTGAGACAGATGAGGAAGCATTTCTGTGGCCATAAATCAAACACATCAGATTTCAAAACATCCAGCTTCCAGGAAGCCAGTGTCTGCTCTTGATATTAGCATTCTTGTAGTGTTACATCACTTATGATGATATCAGATCGTGGTTTTGTCTACTTTGCCTGATCGCTCCGATTAGCCCTCTACAAATTTAAAGCTTTTCACATACTAAATATGCATTAACCCAAACAGCAGGAGGGTTCTAGTATTTCAGGTAATGCGTTCCTGTGTCTGCATTCCAGAGAGGCGGAATGAATGGCCCGAATTGCTGTTAACTGCCTTGTGTTTTCTAACTCCTGAGTGAGTGCTAAGGCTGTGCTGCCACCTAGAGGCAACGGCAAGAGTGGCAAACTGAACCAGACTGAAGATGAGATGGTAAATAGGCGGGTGAAAAGAAAGAGAAAAAGATGGAAGGAGGGAGAGGGAGGCTTCCACAGCACCCCTAGGGTATGACATTCATCTCTGTCTTTTTGCCAAATTTGATTTTAAATATTTACAATGCCATAAATCTTGGCTGAAACAAATTACCAGCAAAGTGCTATTGTGTGACAATTGGCTCCCAAGAAGGATGACACCTTTAAAGGCTGCATCAATGTTTTATTTGGTGAAATATAAGACTATCAGGTACACAGCCGCCACACTTTCTTCCTTTAAACAGTAATGATCAAGTAAAGGCTTTAACTTTTTCACGGAGTAAATATAAAGCTAAAGACCTGTAATAAACTCACTCACCATTCTCTCATGTTACTCTAGTCAGTAGTCTTGGAGGCAGCCGTTTGTATTCATTTCACAATGACCATTGCATGTAAACTGTGTGAATAATCCAACATCAGAGTACTTTAAGTGAAACAGTGTTCAGTATAAATATACTACGTATAGAAGAGCTGGCTTTAGCTATTTTAATAGACCTTGTGCATATCATGAACAGTCCTTTTGAAGTTGTTTTCTGAAAACCCATAATGTTCAAACACATACTGTCTGCACCACTTTCACATATTTTGAAGGCAATTTTATTCAAGTGCTGTGATGCTATGCATCCCTTACTCATAGCCAATGACTATAATAATAATTTACAGCAGTGATTGCAGAACAAGCCACTCTCTGCAACATAATCAATCTATTTTGTCACTCACAAGAGAACAATCAAGTTAAAATTGTATCAAGCAATTTCGCAAAATTTTTGATTTGTGAACAAAACATGCACAATCTGTCTAGCAGACTCATCTCTGATTAAAAATATTTAGAACTACAGGTTTTGCATTAATACTTGAAAAAACATTTTTTTTATTATTATTTAGTTTATGTAATATAGTTTATTATATAGTAAAATGCTTTTTTTATTTACTCCATTTCAGTTCAGTTCATTTATTTTGTTTTGTCCAAAATAGTGAAGGAAAACATGTACTTATTTAATAGTTTAATGGATGTATGATTGGTTGGTTGAGGAAAATGTTTGTGCCATTCTGTAATCCAGGTAAAAGGTGGATGCTTTAAAAAGTTATTAAAATAAAAGACCATTTTAATTAGTTTAACATTTGTTTACCTTTTAATTCTAACTTTATTCTATTATTAAATGGCTGAAATAGCAATAAACAATGAGCAGGTGTCCAATTTTCTGACTGGTAGTGTACAGAGAATTACTTAATCAAAACCAAAAACATTGCAAAAGTCTCTTGCTTGCTGTTGTTGAACGGAGCATTCAGGGTTGGGTTATTGAATTGTTTCTTGGTGTGTACAGTAAATGTACCCAGTAGGCCTAAAACACACACAGGAAACAAAAACATTCTTCCTGGTGATAAACAGTTTTAATTAATCTCTTGTCAATTAAAACATGAATAATCGTACCGTCCCCGTGCACTTTGTTTGAAGTGTGGGGGCTTGGAAAACCTCTCTTCCAGTTTCTCATTAGTTTGCGATCACTTTCCATCTCTAGTAATTGACTGGCCTCATGAGAAGGGAGATTTGAAATGCAAGCGCTGGCAATCAGTCTCCCTAAGGTCAGCATTTAAGCATTTTCACAGAAGGATTCAGGATTAGTGGATTTGTCTTCCTCTTTTGATAATATCCGATTGTGAGGTTTGTTGCTGTGTGCAAGCTTTTGCCACATACACACCTGACAGTTTTATAGTTGTATGTCCTCTATCCAAGCTAAAGTAGACCCCCCCCCCACCCCCCATGGATTGTCTCAAATACATTTCTGGAAAGCAACTTGCATGTAACTTTGTGTCATTACTTCTAGTATTGTTATACTGAATTCCGTACGTTACACTACACAATTAAAGCTAAAAAACATCTAAACTTGCATTAAATGGACTGTAGAAAGCTCATTGACTGCTAATAACACAACTAGATTAGGGACATGTTTAAATATTCATGCAGCGTGTGGGAGGAACTGACTTTTATTTGCCATTATTTGTGCCAAACAACACACTGGAGCTTTGCAGGACAAAAATTATCCAAGGAAATAAATTATTAACAAAAGACAAGGTTCACTGCATACACAGACACTGTAACTTTACAAACACATAATTTACACTATGTAAGACAGAGCCTACAATTAGTGACAATTACAGAAACCAGACATTAAATGGACATTACCTTTCTCACTTAAAGGGTTAGTTCACCCAATAATCAAAATTATGTAATTAATAACTCACCCTCATGTCGTTCCAAACCCGTGAGACCTCCGTTCATCTTCGGAACACAGTTTAAGATATTTTAGATTTAGTCCGAGAGCTCTCAGTCCCTCCATTGAAACTGTGTGTACTGTATACTCTCCATGTCCAGAAAGGTAAGAAAAACATCATCAAAGTAGTCCATGTGACATCAGAGGGTCAGTTAGAATTTTTTGAAGCATCGAAAATACATTTTGGTCCAAAAATAACAAAAACTACGACTTTATTCATCATTGTCTTCTCTTCCATGTCTGTTGTGAAAGAGAGTTCAAAACAAAGCAGTTTGTTATATCCGGTTCGTGAACGAATCATTCGATATAACCGGATCTTTTTGAACCAGTTCACCAAATCGAACTGAATCATTTTAAACGGTTCGCGTCTCCAATAAGCATTAATCCACAAATGACTTAAGCTGTTAACTTTTTTAATGTTGCTGACACTCCCTCTCAGTTCAAACAAACCAATATCCCGGAGTAATGCATGCACTCAAACTGTACACTGACTGAACTGCTGTGAAGAGAGAACTGAAGATGAACACGAGCCGAGCCAGATAGTGAGTGAAACATTGACTCGTTCTCAAGTCAAGAACCGTTTGCATCGGTTTTTGGATCACCAGTAGTTCTTTCGGACAGTTTGATTCAATAAACCAGTTGAAGAAAACGGTTCACCGGTTCTTTTGCGCTCGACGTAATGGCGTCATTGGTGATGATTGGCCTTGATTGAAGCCTTCGGGTTACCTGGGCTCATAACACTAGCACAGGATAAGTTCAGAATCAATCACCAAAAGAATCAGTTCAGTTCAGACGCTCTGTGTGTCAGTCTGCTTCAGGCTGAATCACAAGCGCAGTATCATCAGCTCCTCGGTTCTCGAATCGGACGTGTCTGACAGAAACGGTTCTTGACTAAGGGAAAAAGAAATGCAAACATTAAACTGCAGGTTGTTTATTACTATAATTTTTTTAACAATTTGTTTGCACTTTTTTTAAACACTTTTTAATAATAATAATAATATATATATATATATATATATATATATATATATATATATATATATATATATATATATATATATATATATATATAATAAAAAAGAATAAGAAATAAAATACTGCTGCAAAGTTCTCCACTAAATAAAATACTCTCAGTCTCAAACCAATATCACATAATAAAATATAATGAAAAATATAAATAAATAACTATGATTACAGTGCAGCATTACCAATCCCAGCTTATATATATATATATATATAACTTTTCCAAAGTGTAAAGTGCAGCAACAACAGTTTCAGTTTTTAGACCTGCTCA
Organism: Carassius carassius; assembly: GCF_963082965.1. Taxonomy (NCBI): domain Eukaryota; kingdom Metazoa; phylum Chordata; class Actinopteri; order Cypriniformes; family Cyprinidae; genus Carassius; species Carassius carassius. The sequence continues at coordinate 22,964,450 of NC_081756.1, read as the reverse complement.
GATTTCATTATTGCTTTGGACCGATCAGAATTAAGAGCAAAGGTCTGTTTAAATGCCGACGGGAGCTGCATTTGTATTACGGTCGTTTTTTTCCTAGTTGTAGTGATGTTCACACTCGCGTGATGCCTTTTGAAAATTTTTGAATCAGCTGCAGGGCAGGATTTGCGCTGAACTCGGAGACTTCCGCCACTTAAAATGTTCGTTTGGAAACACGAATATTCATGTACCTATGTTCCGCACACAAAATATTGCATTCAGTCATTCGGTACACACGTGCACCGTACCGAAAGCCCTGTAGCGAAACGGTCCGGTACGAATACACGTACCGTTACACCCTAATATATATATATATATATATATATATATATATATATATATATATATATTAGGGGTGTAACAGTTCACAAAATTCACGGTTCGGTTCGATACGATACACTGGTGTCACGGTTCGGTTCGGTACATTTTAGATACAGCAAAAAGAAAAAATTGGCAGATAAATTTCCTTGATTTTTAAAAAAATGTTTTATTTATTAAAACTAACAAAGTATGTTTTTTTTTTTTTTACATTAAACGATGGAGCTATTCTTTACACATCTTCTATGGTGTTTTCTTAGCAGCATACTGTATAAAACAAAAACAGCTCCTTATAAAAAAAAAATTAAAATGTTATATTAGTTATGAACAAATACAAAGATGTAACTTTTTATATGGAACTATATAACTCTTTATATTGAGTGTGTTTTTACTCAATTGGTTCTCTATAGGGCTTATGTTTTTTGGAACAAAGCAGGAATTACGGTCTGTCTGAAATGGGCTCGTGAAGGAATATTGTAACGGGGCTCAATTACATTAAGCATGTTCTTAAAACCTACGTTTTCCACTTCACACCAAACGTGAATAGAGCGTCTGGCGCGAATGATTTCAATGTTAAGTAAATGTAAAGGCACGTTTACGCGCGTCTGGAGGTCTCGCGGCGCGAATGGGGCATTACGCGCGGCGCGGAAGACGCGAATTCGCCTCATTCGCGCGTCTAGTTCGTACGAATGACGCGAATTGACGGGCGAATAGAGCGCTTTGCGCGAAACGCGCGTTAAGCGCGAATGGTGCTTTTGTGCATTTAGTGTTTGACGCGAATTCGCGTCTGCCGCCCGAGTTGAAAAATATGAACTTTGGCGCCAATTCGCGCCGCGTTAACCAATCAGGAGCCTGCTAGAAGTCACTCATTCAACAGTATGTTCCTGCAGCCTCCGGTTGTGCAGGAATACCCTTCTCCACTCATTCAACAAGGAGGAACGACTGATGTTGTCAGTGAGCAGTCAACCGGAGCTCACTCAGTACGCGATGAAGGCTCGTTGCAAAATGGCCAATGCGTTTAACAGACCAGAAATAGAAGATCCTCCAATAACCAACAGGTCTGGTGTTTGGGTGCACTTTGGATACCCTGTAGGCTATAATGGTGATGATAGAATGAATGGTAAATAGTAAGGTCTCATATCTGCGGCTATAACGTAAATATAGCCTACCAATCGCCGTGGTGATGTCTTTTGCCATGTTTGAATCCGTTGGAAATGTCTGTCTAAATGCTGCGGGGATAGTTTGTTTCGTGTATGTTTCTCCTTTTTTTCGTCTTTTCCCAGATACTGACACACTAAGGTGATGTCGGCGTAAATGAGTTGACATGTTTCAAGTATTCCCGCTGGTGTTTTTTTTTTTTTTTTGTATTCCCGCTGGTGTACCCTAGATGCGACATATCGTTGTTGTTTTTATCCACCACTCTCTTGCCATCACCATTATAGCTTAGAGGGAATCCAAAGTGCACCCAAACACCAGACCTGTTGGTTATTGGAGGATCATCTATTTCTGGTCTGTTAAACGCATTGGCCATTTTGCAATGAGCCTTCAGCGTGTATTAATGAGTGAGCGAGCGCCTGACTGAGTAGCCTAACATAAACATATAAGTTGGTGTTTTTTTTCTTCTTCGGGGGTGTCAGGGGCATTGCCTGTTACGTCGTTCGGGTTATTGGGCTACCTTGTTGAACGCATATCATTATATTTCACAATTTTTTTTATTTTCCAAATATAATTAATTAGTCCAACGAACCGTTCGGTCCATAATGCTACCGCGTACCGAACCGAAAGCCTCGTACCGAACAGTTCAATACGAATACGCGTATCGTTACACCCCTAATATATATATATATATATATAATATATATATATGTGTGTGTGTGTGTGTGTGTGTGTGTGTGTGAGAGAGAGAGAGAGACCCTGGACCACAAAACCAGTCATAAAGGTCAATTTCTCTATATTTCTCCTCTGATGTATTATAAAGATATGACAATATTTGGCCGAGATACAACTATTTGAAAATCTGAATCTAAAGGGTTCAAAAAAAATAAAAAAAATAATAATAATTACTAAGAAATACACCTTTTAAGTTATCCAAATGAAGTTATTAGCAAAGCATATTACTTATCAAAGATTAGGTTTTGATATATTTACGGTAAGAAATTTACAAAACATATTCATGCAACATGATCTTTACATAATATCCTAATGATCATTGTGACCCATACAATGTTTTTTTTTTTTTGGCTATTGCTAAAAATATTTCCCAGCAATTTAAGACAAGCAATTTAAGTTTTGTGGTCCAGGGTCACACACACCCACAGACACACACACACACACACACACACACACACACACACACACACACACACACACACACACACATACACACACACACAAATATAGACACTTAATTTACCTAACATCTTGTAATATCTGCTCACTGCCACTGGGTGAAGCTGTTTGAATTCCAATGTGACATACTGTGTACAAGTGAACATACACTGGAATAATGTGCATACGATTTACAGTACCTTGGTATATCAGGATTCATTTTAATACTAGGGTTAGGGTTAATATAGTGTCATAAATTTATAGCAAATAAAGAGAGTAAGAACAGAACCAAACAGAAAAGAAGAAAATAAATAGAAATAGAAAAAAAATTACAGTGTTGGGATCAGCATTTATAAGACTTGCCCCCCGTGCTAAACAATGTTCTGGCAAGATGGTGTTTTATAAAATTTGCTGTCTATGTATTTAGCAGAAACATGAAACAATAAACTGGTGCTGCACAGCTAGTGAGAAAAAAATAAAATAAATGAAAAACAACGGAGGAAACAAAGACTGTGGTGAAAAAAGGTAGGGAAACTTCTACACCCACAATGCAATGGGCTTGATCAGACTATCCATGAATGGGGATACAAAAATGCATGATATCCAAGGTATGATCTGTAGTAAGCTCTGAAGCACATGTCCTCTGAATGATGTAAAGCAGATTTTGTTTGCAGAAAAACTTGGTGCAGGTGCAAAAATAAATAAATAAATAAACAAATAAAAAAAAAATAATTTGTAGAAAAAGTATTTGCTGTAACCGACTGTGGATCTCTGGTAATAGCCTCTGCTGTACATGCTGGAACTACACAATTATGACAACCCAATCTTACAGGAAAGTTAGCTATTTTATGAGGTGGTGATATGAATTTGTTCAATATGAATCTTAGCAAAACATGAGTGAGATCATATGAATTAGCCACCAATACATCACAACATAAAATAGTTATCTGCCATGAGATTATGTTGAATTATGAGCATCTTTCTCCAGCGATGACCAATCAAAGGTAGCCTATGCATTCTGACAAAATATTTTTTCCACATAAAAGTTAATGGAAATACTTCCCCCCGTCTGCTGCCTTTGACAAGTAATCATTCACATTACAAATGTTTGTGAAACTGAGCGCCCGTTAGCCAAAATCCGGGTTTCATACTTCCAGAGGTCCTGGCCATTACCGATTGACAAATTGCATTTGAGAGGAATTTAAATGCTAACATATACAGTAGCTTTCTCCTTTTTAAGATCAACAAATGAATCAAGACCATTCCTGAAAAAAATTTAAAATAAAATAAAAAGTAATCTAGAAATGTATGAGATGAGGGCAAATACATGAAACATGATGTAACAAAAATTAAATTAAGTTAAATGCAGAACAAAAAAAAATATATATGGATTTCAGACAATAATTAAACAATTTTCTTGCATAATTCATTGGAAGGAGAAAAATATGCACATATGAAAAACAAATAGCACAAACAGCCATTTTGGGTTTTGTAGACCTTTTGCACTAGATGGCACTGTGGTAGCACACCAAGAAGGTCAGCCTCAGCCTACAGAGACATTGAGCTGATGTCCTCATCCAAACAAAAAACATCATTATTCTAATCACAATCCCTCGCTGGGAAATAGGATGGCATGATAATTAATTGTTAGTGCATAACTGTGCCAGCAACAGACAGACTGATTGCTTTATTTGGTGAAAGTGGAAAAATGATAAGACATCATATTAGGCATGTTTATACTAGATGGAGGATTGGAGTCAGATTTTTAATGGTTTGTTTGTTTGTTTGTTTCAAGTGTATTATTTAAAGACATTAAGAATGATTGTTTTAGCAACGTGTGTGCCTAAAACTTGATCCAATTTTTGTTGTTTATGCACCATGTTCTGAAACAACGTACCAGCTGCTAAACAGAAATGTGGCCTGCCTTTTAATGAGCAAACAGCAACATATCAGATTGTTACAGAGTAATTAATTGGCAGTACTTGAAATGTGGTCAAATAAATAATGGAAAATTCTGATGAATAGCAATGAGAGCAGTATCATTTCAACCATCATATTCATTCACGCACACTAGCGCTTGCTCATTTTTTATTTAATTTTTCTTTTTAGTCTGCCTCCAAGGACCATTTCCTAAAGGCTGTCCAGCAAAAAACATTTAAGTAAAAACTCTGGAATGGTGCCAGTGAACTTCCAGTGTGATCAACTGAAGTCTCACATAATGTCAGGGAGACACAGCTTCATTAAATTTTCCTATAAAATATTTGCAGTAGCTCATTGGCTCTTGATGGCTATAATAAAAAATATGACTGCCTCAAATCGGAAAGCATTAGAATTAATTTTCTTAGTATTTCACAGATGAGAAATGCATTTAGAACACAGAATAAAACACTTTCTCTGTTAATTCTCAGTTCCACAAATGTGTGGATGGTTATAAACAGTTTTTATGGAAAACACCCCTTCAGAATATTACTGCAATAGGGAGGCAGCAATGCTAAAATTACAAATATTCTATCAATGAGTAGGTATTTCATAACAGAATAACAATAAAAGTTATGTATTATTTCTGCCTTAATAAATCTAAATTAAATGCTTAAATGCTAATCCTTTTTTTTTTTCAGAAAGGATGCACTGAATTAAAAAATCCCAAATACAGAAAATACTAAAAAAAAAAAAATCCAATAAACAATGCTCTTTTAAACCTTCTATTCAATGAATTCTGGAAATAATGCAGAATATATAATATTAAGCAGCACTACTATGTTTTGACATTGATAATGATGATAATAATAATAATGAGTGTTTCTTGTACATCAAATCAGCATATTAATGATTTCTGAAGGATCATGTGACACTGAAGACACGGGTAATGACTGCTGAAAATTCACCTTTGCCATCACAATAATAAATTACATTTTAGAAAATATATTCAAATAGGGAAAAATACTTATTTTAAAGGAGCTGTATGTAAGAAATCTATTTCAATTAATCATAAAATGGCCCTGATGTGTCACTAGACATTAAGAAATCATGTTCATTTCAAATACTTATATCACTGACAACAGTAATCCGGCCAGGATATTGTCATTTAAAAAGTGGACTTGCAGCCCTCAACTGATGTTGATGTTGTCATTTTGTGTTTTGGCCTGACGCGCCTCCCTCCACCTATCTACCAATCACAAAGTCAGTAGTGTTTCGGGATCCGTGTTGCCAGCTTTGCTGTAACCTACCCTAACTCCAGTCGGATAAAAATGTCTAATGTTACTAAATCAAAAAGACCTCTTTATAATTCAGAAATTCGTCGTGACAAAGTCCGAAATAAAAACAGAATTTGTATTGGAGATGCTTTCGAAAGATGGAGACGGCTGAAAACGGAGAAGAATTTGAACACAGACGCCAACATTGCTAATTTTCTCCTGGACAGGTAAGATTCATCTATGCTTGGTTAACTTGTACTTGATGTCAATGGACATTTCATATATTCATGACAGTCGAACAAAGTTATGCATGTTTGTGCAAAGTAACATAACGTTAGCTCACATGGACGTATGCTAACATTAGCAATGCATTATAGGAGCCTGTTTCTCTGTCATTATGCTGAGACGCTGAGGAAAACAACATTAGCACGCCCATTATGGCAATTTGAAACGTAATTGAGACAGTAGCCTAATGTTACCTCAGTAAAAATGATTCGTCATTTGTTCTTCACGTATATCGTGGACTAAGTTACACATGCTGCAAGTTGACCTATATGACCATTGCTAATGTAATTTAGTTATTCTAACAATATTTTCTGATGGAACTGTAAACAACCCTGTGATAGCCATTGGTGATATTGAATTTGTCCCGTGTTATAATTGCTGTGGCAAATGTTTTGGTTATTTGTTAGCCTACTTATGACAAAAACTTTAGTACTTGTAAATCGATTTTTTTTCTTATTGAAAAATAAGGAATTTTTATTTTGTTGTTTATATGTTTTTTGTTTTGTTTTACTATTATTCTTTTTTTTCTCAGATTTTTAAATTTTTTTATTGTAATTGTATTTATATGTTCAAAAAAAGAAATCAAATCAAAATATAGCTGGCAACTTTCACTTATAGCATCAGCTAAATGAATAGCTGTATCTTTGACATTGGTTACACATAGTGACATAGGCTTGTGCTTGTACTTACATTAATGACAGATACATAACATTACAAGTTAGACTAACAGCTACCGTTCTGTCTATCACGTACGAGCATACATCTTTACGATTATACTGTCACATAATAGCATACATCTTTACGATTATACTGTCCCATACGAGCATAAATTATTAAAAGATAATACTAATACTAATTCTACTACCATACTAACAATATACAATGCACTATGGATTGATGAGCTGCTGGGTTCATGAATATTAATCACGTTGTCTGTGTTCGGTCGAACGGATTTGCTGAAATCAAAACAGGGATGGTAATAGATGAGCGCCAGCCAATGAAATTGCCATTTGCACATTAGCTCCGCCCACTACCAGAGAAACCGGCATATTGCTTGTTCCAAATAGCTGAATAATTCTAAATGATCTCCATTATTTTGATAGAAGAAGACAACAAATAATATAGTTTACATGTAGCGTGTCGATTCAGCGTGGTAAGACTAGGCCTGGACGATTATGGCCTAAAATCAAAACCTCGATTAATGGAACATTTTACCTCGATTACGATTAATGAACGATTTACCCTAATTTTAGTGCCTTTGGAAAGAAAACCTTTTTGGCTTTACTATCCATCATCCAGAGTTGATGATGCTCGAAGAGATGTCACATGTCTCATGAGTTTATATTTCAAATCTGAAGAAGATACCCTGAAACGCCTATAGGTAGCTGTATAAACAGAAGATTTAACTGCTTTTATTGATTTAGAATTACTAATAAACACACATTTATTACTATATATGCTTTATCTGAGTTATTATTATTCAAACTTTCATTAAAATGAAGTATATTTATAATGCAATGCCTTTATCACCGCTTAGAAAACTATTAAATATGTTGTGTGCCTTATTCTTTGTAAGAAGCCACATCATCTCTCAAAAGGATTTATTTCAAACACTTTACTGACGCTATGAAGTGAGTTCGGAGTAAAAATATGTTATTAAATGTGGTATTTTTACATGCTTTCAGATGGAGCAGCATTTACTACAAAGAGCCGTGGTTCACTGAGAAACTATGCAAATAGCTGTCATTATCGCGAAGGATTTCTTCGATTTCATAATCACGCAATAAAATTGTCAGCGATTTTACAGTGATTTACTGCTGATTACAAAACCAGCTTTACTAACAAAATGCACATGACAATCACATAACCAAGATGCAGTTTTTTGAGTGCAAGTTATTCCACAACGGATACAAACAATAACTGCCCCCGAAGAAATGATACATAAACAAAGGAATTACCATCCATACTATATTCATATGTTGTTCAGTGGACCCTTACCTTTCTAACTAAACCGGGATTTACAGCTGTGGATGCATTTATGACGCATTATTATGATGAATCTGGTATGTATTTCATTTAAATTATGCATGCTTTGATGTGTTCTGATTACACAAATTTAGCAAATACATTCTTTTTAAGCTTTCCATTAAAAAACAGTGATCTATGGTCAGTGCTTGAGGCTTAGACCTTTAGAATGATATATAGTTTGTCAAGATTATGTCCCTTTTAATTTAATCTAATCGCAAACATTGACTCGTGCAAACAAAGAGAGTTCAGTCTGCTGGTGTCCAGGGTTGGGTTAACAGGTTAAGTGACTTTGAACATGGCATGGTTGTTGGTGCCTGGTCTGAGTATTTCAGAAACTGCTGACCTACTGACATTTTCATGCACAATCATCTCTAGGGTTTACAGAGAATGGTCAGAAATAGAGAAAATATCCAGAGAGCAGCAGTTCTGTGGGGTAAAAAATGCCTTGTTGGTGCTGGAGGTCAGAGGAGAATGACCAGACAGGTTTGAGCTGATTGTGAGGCAACAGTAACACAAATGGATTTACAACCAATGTATGCAGAAGAGCATCTCTGAAAGCACAACACACCAAACCTTGAAGCAGATGGGCTACAGCAGAAGACATATCAGATACCACTCCTATGAACTGAAACTGATGCTACAACTCGCAGTAGTGTCTGAATTTTGCATAAACAACATGAAAGCATGGATCCATCTCGCCTTGTATCAACAGTTCAGGCTGGTGGTGGTATAATGATGCAGGGGATATTTTCTTGAAACACTTTGACCCCCCTAGCACCAACTGAGCATTGTTTAAATGCCACAGCTTACCCGAGTATGTAAGCTGTATTTACAGCAGGATAATGCGCCATGTCACAAAACTCAAATCATTTGTTTTCTTGAACATTAATCTTAAAAATGTATTGAACGTTAATAAAAGCCTTTAGAAGTGAATTGATGCATTTATGTAAGAAAAATATCCATATTTAAACTTTATAAACCATAATTTGGAGTCTCCGCTAAATGGGGCCTAATAAAGTGGCTGTTGAGTGTATACTAGTCTGGGAAGGGCTATTAAGCTATTTCAAAGGCTTTGGGACTCCAAAGAACCACAGTGAAAACCATTATCTCTGTAACGAACCTTCCCAGAACCTTCCAAAATTCCTCCAAGAGCATGGCGACGACTCATCCAGTGAGCCACAAATGACCCAAGAACAACACTAAAGGAATTGTAGGTCTCTCTTGCGTCAAATAAAAGGTTGCTGTTAATGACACCACTAATTTGGCAAATTTCCCTAATGATCCTCAAACCTTTTAGGAGAATATTTTGTGGACTGATGAGTCAAAAGTGGAACTGTTTGCAAGACAGAACTGTTTGCTTCTTCAGGGCCTAGGCAACCTGCAATATTTGATGGAAACATGAGTTCTGCTCTCTACCAGAAAATCGTCTAAGGTTACGTATGTAACCCTGGTTCCTCGAAGGAACGAGACACTGCGTCGAGAACGATTGGGGAACGCCCCCAGCGTGACGTCTCTGAATCATGTGTGTAATCAGTCCAATGGAAGGGCGAGACGTCATAGGCGGGTGACGTCAGAGACCAGGAAGCATAAAAACAGGAGAGGCGCAGCCGGCACCAGCCTCAAAGGATGAAGCAAGCACCGGCCAGAGATGCCGGAAGTGTGGCACTGCGACGCAGCGTCTTGTTCCTTCGAGGAACCAGGGTTACATACGTAACCTTAGACGTTCCTCTTCAGGAACTCGAGCTGCGTCGAGAACGATTGGGGAACAAGAATGCCCACGCCGCCAGACTTAACAAATCTCTGCCAGTGTGGGAAACTGCACAGCTAGGACGAGAGAACAGAGGGGCCTGGAGCAGCTGGTAAATCTAGACCGTAAAATCTTACAAAGGTCAAAGGCGTGGACCACCCCGCAGCCTCGCAGATGTCACGCATAGAGACACCTGTTAGGAAGGCCTTGGAGGCCGCCACACTTCTAGTGGAGTGAGCCTTGACCCCCAGGGGAGAGGGGAGGTCAGAGGACTCATATGCAAGAGAAATAGCATCTACTATCCACCGGCTGAGGGTCTGTTTAGTAGCAGGAAGACCTCTCTTAGGGGGACCATAACAGACAAACAAGTGGTCCGCCCTTCTCCACAGGGCAGCTCTGTGGACGTATGTGTCCAATGCTCGCACTGGACACATACAATTAAGCTTCTTCTGGTCTGGCTCCCTAAAGGGAAGAGGACTGAAGGCCTGGAGTACGACAGGCCGTGGTGTAGAGGAGGGAACCTTAGGGACATACCCCGCACGAGGGTAAAGGAAAGCTTTAGCCAGACCGGGCGCAAAGTCTATATAAGAAGGGGCCACAGAGAGGGCCTGCAGGTCCCCAACTCTCTTGAGAGAAGAAATCGGCAACAGGAAGACAGTCAATGTCAATGTCACCTTTATTTATATAGCGCTTTAAACAAAATACATTGCGTCAAAGCAACTGAACAACATTCATTAGGAAAACAGTGTCAATAATGCAAAAAAAAATTTGCAATCAAGTCAACGATATCGCTGTAGATGAAGTGTCCCCAACTAAGCAAGCCAGAGGCGACAGCGGCAAGGAACCGAAACTCCATCGGTGACAGAATGGAGAAAAAAACCTTGGGAGAAACCAGGCTCAGTTGGGGGGCCAGTTCTCCTCTGACCAGACGAAACCAGTAGTTCAATTCCAGGCTGCAGCAAAGTCAGATTGTGCAGAAAAATCATCTGTTTCCTGTGGTCTTGTCCTGGTGCTCCTCTGAGACAAGGTCTTTACAGGGGATCTGTATCTGGGGCTCTAGTTGTCCTGGTCTCCGCTGTCTTTCAGGGATGTAGAGGTCCTTTCTAGGTGCTGATCCAGCATCTGATCTGGATACGTACTGGATCCGGGTGACTGCAGTGACCCTCTGATCTGGACACAGACTGGATCTGGTGGCCACGGTGACCTCGGAACAAGAGAGAAACAGACAAATATTAGCGTAGATGCCATTCTTCTAATGATGTAGCAAGTACATAGGTTGTTATGGGAAGTGTTTCCGGTTCCGGTTTACCTAATTAATGCAGCCTAAAAATCCTTTAACGGATTTGGATAATAAAAGCATATTAGTATGTTATGTGTATGCCAGGTTAAAGAGATAGGTCTTTAATCTAGATTTAAACTGCAAGAGTGTGTCTGCCTCCCGAACAATGTTAGGTAGGTTATTCCAGAGTTTGGGCGCCAAATAGGAAAAGGATCTGCCGCCTGCAGTTGATTTTGATATTTTAGGTATTATCAAATTGCCTGAGTTTTGAGAACGTAGCGGACGTAGAGGATTATAATGTAAAAGGAGCTCATTCAAATACTGAGGTGCTAAACCATTCAGGGCTTTATAAGTAATAAGCAATATTTTAAAATCTATGCAATGCTTGATAGGGAGCCAGTGCAGTGTTGACAGGACCGGGCTAATATGGTCATACTTCCTGGTTCTAGTAAGAACTCTTGCTGCTGCATTTTGGACTAGCTGTAGTTTGTTTACTAAGCGTGCAGAACAACCACCCAATAAAGCATTACAATAATCTAACCTTGAGGTCATAAATGCATGGATTAACATTTCTGCATTTGACATTGAGAGCATAGGCCGTAATTTAGATATATTTTTGAGATGGAAAAATGCAGTTTTACAAATGCTAGAAACGTGGCTTTCTAAGGAAAGATTGCGATCAAGTAGCACACCTAGGTTCCTAACTGATGACGAAGAATTGACAGAGCAACCATCAAGTCTTAGACAGTGTTCTAGGTTATTACAAGCATTATTACGAGTTTTTAGGTCCTATAATTAACACCTCTGTTTTTTCAGAATTTAGCAGTAAGAAATTACTCGTCATCCAGTTTTTTATATCGACTATGCAATCCATTAGTTTTTCAAATTGGTGTGTTTCACCGGGCTGCGAAGAAATATAGAGCTGAGTATCATCAGCATAACAGTGAAAGCTAACACCATGTTTCCTGATGATATCTCCCAAGGGTAACATATAAAGCGTGAAGAGTAGCGGCCCTAGTACTGAGCCTTGAGGTACTCCATACTGCACTTGTGATCGATAGGATACATCTTCATTCACTGCTACGAACTGATGGCGGTCATATAAGTACGATTTAAACCATGCTAATGCACTTCCACTGATGCCAACAAAGTATTCAAGTCTATGCAAAAGAATGTTGTGGTCAATTGTGTCAAACGCAGCACTAAGATCCAATAAAACTAATAGAGAGATACACCCACGATCAGATGATAAGAGCAGATCATTTGTAACTCTAAGAAGAGCAGTCTCAGTACTATGATACGGTCTAAATCCTGACTGGAAATCCTCACATATACCATTTTTCTCTAAGAAGGAATATAATTGTGTGGATACCACCTTTTCTAGTATCTTGGACAGAAAAGGGAGATTCGAGATTGGTCTATAATTAACTAGTTCTTTGGGGTCAAGTTGTGGTTTTTTGATGAGAGGCTTAATACCCCCAGTATACTACAGTCTTAATAGAGAGAAGGCGATCGGAGATCTCCTCAATAGGCTCGAAGGGCAGCCTACAGAGAGCTTCTAACACCACAGCCAGGTCCCACGTGGGGACACGAGAACGTACTGGGGGCCTCAGCCTCAGCGCACCGTGGAGGAAACGTGTAACGAGGGGGTGTCTGCTCACTGACTGGCCACCGAGAGGGGCGTGGTAGGCCGCAATGGCCGCCACGTAGACCTTCAGGGTGGAGTGGGTCAACCCTGCGGAGAAACGGCCCTGCAGGAACTCCAGCACTGTACCAATCGGGCAGTTAACTGGGTCGAGCTGGCGGTCTCCGCACCAAGAAGTGAAAAGTTTCCACCTCAAGGCATACAGTTTCCTCGTAGAGGGAGCTCTGGATTGGAGGATGGTCTCAACAACCTCGGTTGAGAGACCGGAAGCCACGAGTTGTGTTCCCTCAGGGGCCACACCCATAACTTCCACAGCTCCGGGCAGGGGTGGACTATGGTGCCCTCCGCCTGTGAGAGGAGATCCCTCCTGACGGGAATCTCCCAGGGAGAGCCGTCTAGGAGGGAAATCAGGTCCGAGAACCATACTCGACCCGGCCAGAACGGGGCTACTAACAGCAGCCGGACTCCGTCCCGGCGCACTCTCTCCAGAACTCCTGGGAGCAGAGCAATCGGGGGAAAGGCGTACAGATGAAGCCTCGGCCACGTCTGTACCATGGCGTCCAGCCCCAGTGGAGCTGGATGAGTCAGAGAGAACCAGAGGGGGCAGTGCGATGTCACTCGAGTCGCAAACAGGTCCCCCTGAGCCTGGCCAAAAACTCTCCAAATCTGCGTCACCACCTCGATGTGAAGCCGCCATTCCCCAGGCCTCGGCCCCTGCCTCGACAGGATGTCTGCTCCCATATTCATATGCCCAAGAATGTGAACCGCTCTGAGCGAGAGGAATTTGTCCTTGGCCCAGACAAGGATCTGGTACGCTAGTATGCGCACCAACACATGGTGACCTCTTAGGTCTGGGAGAAAATAACGAAGTGCACGCAGCACGGCCAGCATCTCCAGGCAGTTGATGTGCCATGTCAGATGGTGACCACTCCACAGACTGCGGGCAGGGTGGCCACTCATGACCGCACCCCAGCCGGTGAGGGACGTGTCCGTCGCTAGCATCACGCGGCGACAAGGAGCTCCCAGCATCGGGCCCTGAGACAAGAACCAAGGCTTCCTCCACATATCCAAGGCACGTAGGCAGCGCCGCGTGACCTTGATCATGCGAAGTGGGTTTCCCTTCGGGGAGAACCCCTTGGTCTTGAGCCACCACTGTAGGGGTCTCATGTACAGAAGGCCAACAGGTATCACGTTGGACACAGCTGCCATCAGACCCAGCAGTTTTTGAAACTGCTTGTCAGTGAGTGACTGGCCTTCTCTCACTCTCGCGACTGCGGCGAGGATCGACTCGATCCGAGCAGGTGACATGCGTGCCTGCATCGTGGTTGAATCCCACACCACGCCCAGATAAGTGGTTCTCTGTACCGGAGAAAGCACACTTTTCTTGGCGTTCAGTCTAAACCCCAGCTCTCTCATGTGGGCGAGAACGACATCTCGATGCCGAACCGCCATCTGCTCTGATTGAGCTAAAATCAACCAGTCGTCGATATAGTTCAGTATGCGGATGCCCTGGAGTCGTAGCAGAGCCAGGGCTGCATCCACACACTTCGTGAAAGTGCGGGGTGAGAGTGCAAGGCCAAAGGGAAGTACTTGATATTGGTACGCTTCGCCCACGAAAGCAAACCTCAGAAACTTCCTGTGTAGGGGAAGGATGGAGATATGGAAATAAGCATCTTTTAGATCTATCATGACAAACAAGTCCTCGGACCTGATCTGAGCCACAACCTGTTTGAGTGTGAGCATTCTGAACTTCAGTCGCTTGACTGAGCGGTTCACTAGACGCAGATCTAAAATGGGACGCAACCCCCCATCCTTTTTTGGAACAATGAAGTACCGGCTGTAGAACCCTGACTCCCTGTCGTGAGGAGGGACCACCTCGATGGCCTCCTTCCTCAGAAGAGCGTGCACTTCCTGTTCCATGACCAGAGCCTGCTCGGGACCCACCAGCGTGGGTGAAACCCTGTTGAATCGAGGCGGAGGAGAACCAAACTGAATTGTGTAGCCTCTTTCTACAGTGTGCAGGACCCATTGAGACACATTTGGCAGTAGTTTCCACGCTGCTAAATAATCTACTAAGGGAGTCAGTCTCTCGAGACTGACCTCTGGTGTAATCAGAACAGCTAGCTCGGTGCCCTGTAACGGCGGACCGGCAGGAGACAATCGAGCTAACCGTTCTAGAGACCTCCGCGGAGGCGGCAAGCCGATCAGCACCGCTACGTTTCCGGGCGGTAACTGGGCGTGGTGCTCGCGGGAGACCGCTGCGCCCTGTAACTCTGGCAGGGTTGGCAGAACGATCTCCTGAGGGCACTGAGGCGAGACGGACACCGTGTAATGCGGTGTAACCGCTGCACCACAGAGGGGACTGCCTTCATAAGCCCCGGGCCAGTGGCGTCAGGGCTTATTGGCCGAAGACCTCTTAGCCTTAAGTACGGTCCGCATTTCCGGCTTAGACTTAGAAGCCCCCGACCCAGAGCGTCGTCTGGACCCACGGCTCCGCTTAGCTGGAGGAGCAGGTGAGGCGACGCTCTGTTTTTGTGCCTCCCTGTATGAGGAGCTGGTACTCGGTGGAGGCTGCCCCCGCCCGGCAGCCTCCGGATTTAGAGAGCGACGTGGGAGGAACCGCTGGAACGCCGCCGCCTGCTTGCGAGCCTCCTGGTACCTGTCGACGACAGAATTAACAGCGTCGCCAAACAGGCCCGAGGACACAAGCGGGGCATCCATGAGACAAACCCTGTCCTTTTCTCTCATATCAGACAGGGTGAGCCACAAATGTCTCTCTGCTGCTACCATTGCTGCCATGGACCGCCCAATAGCGCGAGCGGTCTCCTTGGTAGCGTGGAGAGACAAATCAGCGGTCCTCCTGAGCTCCGTGATATCCTCAGATCTCACGTGCTCTTGCTCATCTAAATCTTTCAGCAGATCGGCTTGGTACGCCTGTAACACCGCCATAGTGTGCAGACACGCACCAGCCTGACCCGCTGCCGAGTACCCCTTGCCCACCAGCGCTGATGTTGTACACAGCGGCTTGGAGGGCAGCGCCGGGGCCTTTAATGACGATGCCGCGCCGGGAGACAGATAGCTCGCGAGCGTCTGTTCAACCCGGGGCATCGCCTTATAACCGCGCTCATTCATCCGCGCTAAGTTGCCGTAGTGATCAGAAACGGGGATGAAGACGCGGGCCGAGAAGGGTTTTTCCCACGATCTACACACCTCGGCGTGCAAATCGGGAAAAAAAGGCAGGCTTCGGCGCGAAGGTGACGGCTTAGTTCGCAGAAATCGTTCATCAAGTTTACTTTTCTGCGGTTCAGCCTTTTTCTCGGCTGGCCATTCGATGTTTAATTTGGCCACAGCACGAGTCACCACCTCCAAAAAATCCTCATACTGGGGCGATTGAGGGGGCGAATCCTCAGCGACGTTCACCACATCAACCTCCTCGGAGGAAGATAGATGAAATGCTGAGCCCGCTCCCCGGGGAGAAGTAGCGCCGGAGCGCGCTTCCGATCCCTGAGAGCGGGCGCTGGATCTGGCAGGTGAGGAAGAAGATAGGGACTCGCCCGTCTCCATTCCCTCTGCCAAATCCAACTGCGAACCCCACGAGCGAGATCGCCGCTCCGCCTCGGCGGAAGCGGGACCAACGCCGCGGGGAATGCTAGCGAAGGCTCCCTTGGTGAAGAGAGCCCTCCGGGAACGGAGAACATGCAGGGCAAGCCGCTCGCAATGCGGGCAGTCGGCCCCCTCAAGAGCCGACTCTGCATGCTCCGCTCCCAAGCAAACAACGCACAAACTGTGTATATCCCCGCCTGTGATATAGCGAGGAAAGGGAGGAACACACGGTCTGAAACGCTGCTTGCCTTCGCCCATTTTGTGTTTGGTCTTGGAGGGTGCTTTTGGCATACTTATGGGGGATGACAAACAACACTAAATAAAACTCACAAACGTAAAGTTTTTCGAACAGTACACACACACAGAGAGCGCTTGCTGAAGACAGAAAGGCTGGTGCCGGCTGCGCCTCTCCTGTTTTTATGCTTCCTGGTCTCTGACGTCACCCGCCTATGACGTCTCGCCCTTCCATTGGACTGATTACACACATGATTCAGAGACGTCACGCTGGGGGCGTTCCCCAATCGTTCTCGACGCAGCTCGAGTTCCTGAAGAGGAACCTAAAGGAGAATGTCTGGTCTTTAGTCTGTAAGTTGGAAGTTCAAGCACAACTAGATTATGCGGCAAGAGAATGAAGTTTTGGAGTTGACTAGTCAAAGTTCTGACTGGAACCCAATTGATATGCTGTGGCAGGACATTAAACGGTCAGTTCATGCTGAAAAACCATTCAATGTGGCTAAACTTAAGCAGTTCTGCAAAGAAAGCCTAAATTCCACCACAGCAACGTGAAAGACCAATCTCCAGTTATCAAAAGTGTTTGGTTGCAGTTATTGCTGCTAAACAAGTACAACCAAATTTTACATTTGAGGAATGAACTAGTTTTCATATGGATGATAGGTGTTTATTTTGCATCAATAAAATCTTAGGTTGCCTGTATATCAGATTTAATTTGAAGATCTAGTTATTTTGAATGAAATATACAAAAACAGAAGAAATCCAGATGGGGGCAAATACATTTTTCAGAGCACTGTACGTACAACTGTCCCTTTTATTATTAAACACACACACACACACACAGAGAGAGAGACACACACACACACACACACACACACACACAAAACTAACTTAAAGAATAGCTGCATCACTAACACAGTAAGAGCAACTCTCATTTGGCTGTGTATATTGGATCCGAGTCTCTTTTTTAAGTTAGTCTTTTATAGTCTTTGGGTCAGTGAGAACAGATAAAAGAAAGTGCGCTTCTCCCACAGTGATGAGCAGCTCCACAAGAACTTCCTACAGTTTAAAACACCACAGAGATGCCACAATACAGCCAAAAGTCACTCTACTTACACTGGAAACAGATTTACAACACTAACTAGTGGACGAGAAAGGCTAGGGTTATGTACACAATGAGTATGTGTTTTTATGTGAGCATGTGCAAGTCTTTGGCAGTAGCCTGGTAAATTGATTGTAACCTGCACATGACTCTGGCAATGTTCATTAAATCCGTAAATAGGTGTGTAATTTAGAAAAAGAAACACAGAGAGAGTTCATGAATGTTTGGTGCGTCAAATATATCCAGCTTTAATGTGTCGCCAAAAATATTCAGTGTTTCAATTAAAAACTCCATTATTGCCCCTCATAACATGGACCCCTGCAGGCTTACCAACATTATCCTGGCAAAAAAGCAAAGATAGTGAGTCTTTGATAATGAGCTGAGCTGTATAATGATCACACTATGGAGTTGGCTGGTCAGATACAGATAATTTTATCTGTATGACACACAAGAGGCAATGCGATGCCCAAAGACTGAAGTCAAATGTACCACCATCAGCCGTGTGACCCCTGATGACCAGCATTACCATGTTAACCAAGTTCTCAAGGGTCAATTAATGAGGAGTGTGATCTGCTGGGATAACGCATTACTACAGAGATTGTATACATGCACCCATGCAACCCAATTATAGAAGCTCTGATTGCACATATACATGCACATAAGCAAAATTTAAGATTTAGGCGAATACACAACCACGCACACACACAAAAGGCCCTGATATGGAGCATGGTCATTTTAACCTAATCGAAAGTGACGTGTTTGTTTCTGGGAAATGACCCTGCATGCAAACACACACCATATGCATGACCTTTCTCCCTCTCGTTTGTAAAAATGCATCAGTAAAAAAAATAATAATAATTGTAAAGCTAACAGGAAGATTAGTCTTTGCATGTCTTAATATAAATAATTTGAAAGATCTTTTACATTTACATTACATCATATGAAATATGTTCCTCATTTATTGTTATAATAAGATGTTAGAAAAGGAAATACTAATGTTGGGCTTTTCAGATGTTAGCAATTAATTCAAACAATGTTTTGACAATTTAATAATTTAATCACAATTTAAGCATTTTTTCTTATTTTAAATAATTTCATATAGAATATACGACAAGTTTGTACATCATTTGCCTTCATATATCTCATGCATCTTTTATGTGCAGAAGTGAAGTTGTTTTACATTTCACATCATGTTGACTACTTCATGTGTGGTGAACTTGGAATAGAACTTTCTTCAATAGATAGTTTTGCAAGGTTTTAATAAAGAGAATGATACTTGATTATGTTTCAGCACTTGTCTTCCTTCCATCTCTATCTTTATTTCTCTTTCACAGCTGCCCACAGAGACCTAGAGATCAAGAGGTCGGGGACACAGGAGCAGGAACTGTTCTGTGATCCATCTCAAGTACTCTACTGTAAGATGTCACTGTCATTTAGCAGGTCTAGACCCAAAAGAAGTAGTGCTAGAGAGCAACGGCTATCATTACCAAGGGGTCAAGATTTGACTCATTAACATGGGCCAGTTACCCCTGATGGTAGATACTATATTTACAGTATCCTAGCAGCAAACAACTTTCTCCTTTGACAGCCGTTGAAAAGTAATGTGGATTCTGGTGAGTCAACACATAAATATCAGGTATTTAACTATCTTGTAGTAGATGTTTTAGCAGTGAAAGTTATTTTTTGAAAAATTTTGTACGTATGAAATGGCTCAGAATATTCACTATAAGGACATTAAAAGCTTTGTGGAACTATTAATAGTGTCTTTAATTTAGCTGCAACACTTACAGCACAGGTTATTAGCTCAAAAACAATTGTGTCTAAAATTAGCAAAGAGCGCACCACCAACAAATATGGCAGATCTTCTGAGGGGTCCTGCGTCAGCCAAGCAGCTACCATTGAGATCTTTTTGGAGATATTATATAGTTCCTTGGTTATTACTTGCTTTTTTCACAAGATTGTACATACATGCTATTTATATATTATTGTAGCCCAGTTTGTACTGGATACAGTGTTTTCAGACTTTAGCCATGTATACATTTATAAGCAACTGAAAAAAGCACAAAAGTCAGGGCATGTCAAAACTTCTCCAGGCCCCCAAAACCCCCTAGACCTCAGAGGGTTAATATAGAAGGACCTGATTTTCGTTTTGCTGGTGTCTTAAATAAATGTTCATCTATCATATTATATAAAAGAAGAACGATTTGCATTTGTTTATAATACACAATCAACTAGTATTCCAAAAATACCTCTGTTGTCTATTTTGTTTTTGATTATTCACTTCCAACATAATGTAGACCAACTGACAGGCATACTAAAAGAGACAAAATAGAATAAGCAACAAATTATCAGCACCTTTCATGTTTAGGTGAGACAAATTACCACAACTGAACTGAGTAAAATCTATTACCCAGGTTTAACATTTGCATGTGAATACAATAAACATGATGCAAATGAAAAAAAAAGATGCTACACTGTAAAAAATGATGCAGGGGGGTGTTAAATACAACCTGTGCAAATCAGTTATATTTTACTTAAGTATATTAGTTAGTAAGTAAAATATATAAAAATGGGTACATTTTAACTGCACTACCTATTTGTTAACAGTAATATCTGCATCATTAAAAAATGAGTAAAAAATACCCCAATATATTAGTTCAGTCATTGCAAATTGCGCATGCGTCAACTTCAACATCCAGGCGGGAATCGCGGATTTCAAATTTAACGTCTTCCAGAGGGACCACGAAGTGTTGAGCTCCAGGTAAGATTTTTTTTGTTGTTGTTTATCATGTTGATATCATATAACCCAAATATTAACTCATCAAAAGATTTGTAATTTGCTCGCTTCTGTTATATTGTCGGTGCTACAGCCAAGCTGACAGGTTGGAATTTGAGGTTGGTCGATTTAGCTTACTGATAGTGGCCTACACACTGGGTCTTATACCCAGCAAATGCGAGTAAAATTCTATATTGCTAATTAAAATATTAGCTGCCATTAGTTTCATGTACATTGCTGAAATTAGTGAACAGCTTAGCGAAGGTGCAGCGCATGTGACTGTGTGATTTGTTCAGGCCAACGGCGTTTTTATTTGAGACACGGTTGACGTCGACGATGTCCTGAGGTGATCAAGGCCGAGAAAGTAAAAACAATAGCAGTAAAGCTGTTAATAAGGCAGGCTGGATAATTAATGTTACATTTTCTTGCATTTATATAATGATCTGCAGTGTTCTGTGTTAGAAGGGATCAAATCATAAAGTTGTCCTAATTTTATTATTGTTATTATTACGGATTTATATTAATCTGTCCATTTATGTGGGGTTCATTAATGTAATGTATGTTAAAACTGGTTTGGGTTTTATAATGGACATTATTTTACAAATCATGAGTTATATATTTGGGCGTTTATGCGTGTTTTCGTATGCCTTCGCAGGGAGCTTGATTGACAGGCGATCTAACCAATCATAATCCGCCATCCCCCATTTTGTCCGACAAAGCAGTCAGGAGAGATAGCAGATGGGAGGATTTGAACTTGAAAAACGGAATGTACTGACGCCTTTCCGCGGTTTAAAACCTTCCTTCTTATGTTCATTCATGTTTATTTGATGCTATAAATGAACTAGAAGGAAGAGATGATCGGTTCACGAGCAGCTTTAACTGATGGTCTACTACAGCGATATGTCAGACACATTTAAGAGCCACAAAACGGTATAAATCGTTTAAATTTCTTTTAAAAAATGACCAAATTTGACAGGTGAGACTTTGTTTACTATGTTTAATATCAAAAGTAACCGAAAAGTAACCTGGTCTGTCCTGTCTGTCAGCGTGTTGTCAGTCTCCTCTTTGATATGCGATGTATTTCTCACTGAGTGAGAACATGGTGTGGCGTGAGAGCAGCGTAAGTTAGCTTTACGGACATATCGACAGTAACTAAGGGGGGCGGGTCTTTGCGAACGGTCAATTCGTTATAAATATCCTGCTTTACAAATATTTTACGTGCACAAATTGTTCACAACAAGTTCGCAATTCTGTATAATTGTGTTTCTCGGTGCATACAGTAAGTACATCAGCCCCAGAGCACATGAGTAAGTATTAAAATAGCCTATATCACACTAGCATGAAAGTGCAGTGATGAGCATGTGTTTTTGTCACACCGACAAAAAGTAAAAGATAGAACACATGTAATGTTTTTATGTTCCTTTTGTGATCATTAATATATAAATTCTATGATTTTAGTCTATTTTGTGCCAATTCACTTTAATTGAGTTATGTTAGGCTTAGGCTATGTTTTTTTTAGTGAACTTCGGTTTGTAGATTGCACAAGTGTAGTTATTGTAATTATTTTCCAAAATATGTGGATTAAACTTTAAGGGAATTTTAAACCTATATCATTTGCGTTTATGTAAATGCAACATATATGAATATAAATTATGTGCAATATTAAAATCAGGTTGTAGTAAATTATTAAATAGTCAGTATACAAATGTGGTGTTATAAATTATATTTAAAGGTGTGTCTAATGTTCATGAATATGGGATTCTTTTATTTTTTTCTTAATTAGCTTGTCTTGGTCTATTTGCATGTTTTCTTAAATTGTAGCACTTTGACCTGAAATTGAGTTCAAAGGGCCACTGTATTTGTCTCTAAAATGAATCTCCTTTTAGTTACAGAGTGTTGAGAAAAAAAGGGATGCAGTTGTCTGTTGCCTCATTGAGTACCTTGGGGAAAACCAAGAAGAGCTCTTCCAAGACTGCCAGGTATATTATAAAATGACTGATCAATGTTTTGACATTCATTGTCGTAATTTTGACTTTATTCACAAAATATTACGAGTTTATTCTCGTAATGTTTCCACATTATATTCGTAACTTTGACTTTATGCTCAAAATATTATGACTTTAATCTTGTATCGCTACAGCTTTATTATCGTAATCTAAGTTGTTTTTTTTTAGGAATGAAATATGATCAATAAGAGAAAAACACTGTTAATAAGTAGATGAGTACTGGACTTGATTGGGAATAGGCTTGCTGCGATAGTCAGTGTTACCGGTGTTCAGCCGCAACACCGGTTACATCACTTTCCCACCGCGACTTTCAAATGAGTGATTTAAAAGTGAGGTGCAAACCCCCCCAATCAGAATGCACAGTTAGATATATATTTATAAGAACATTTCAGCAGGTTCAAGATAATTCATGAGATAATTAGAGCAATAATTAATGTTGATGACAATGTTGACAGTTGATGGTAGCCATTACCTTCCATAGTAGGGAACAAATACAATAGAATTCAATGAGTACCATCAAATGGGTTTAACAGAAGAAAGAAACTCATACAAGTTTGGAACAACTTGAAGGCGAGTAAATGATTACATAATTTTCATTTTGAATGAACTAACCCTACAATACTTATGTGTGAGCATTTATTATGCTTAACTAAATTATGCTTAATATTATTAAAATATATTGAACGGGATGTTGACATTTATTTCCTTTTTAGTTTTTACTTGTATAATTGTTTAATATTAAGCATTTCACATTTTATCTGGAACATTGGCAAGTTAATGTTTGTTCATGAAAGATACAGATAAGGGACATTTAATTATGAAAATCTAAATGTTCACCTATATAATCAGGTAGTAGCAACTCTGTTATCCCTTTGTTCTATGGTGACATTTATTTCCTGAATGTTCCAGGATGACCATCTATTCCAATCCTTACAAGATAATTCCATCTAAAGTAAAGGATTAGATTGGTAATTGTTTTATTATGGGATACTGGGGTCAAGAATTCAAGTATTGCTTTCGATATTTATTTTTTTATTTTTTTTATTTTTTTACCTGTTGAAATTGAAGTGCTGATTTGAAACCCTGCTTTGTCTTGAAATAAATGACGTGACCAAAAAGAAAACTGTTTTGGAACAAAATGTGGTTAATATGCTTAAACTAACTTGAAAAAATTATTTTCTTTTTCTTTTTAACAGGAGGACGAACTTGAGGGCAACACAAACCAAATAATGAAAGTTTTGGTGATTCATAATCCCACAGCCGAGGAGGACCCATCAGATGTGTGGGTTGTTATAGAGGGCAACAAAGTACTGACTGGATGTGGAAACAAAACCACAGCATGCATTCTGTTGATGGGGCTGATGTATGCCCTCAACCTGGAGTACCCCAAAACCCTTAAATACACTTTTGACGTGTTCCAAAAACTTTTTTTGGAACTTGATGCAGCAAAACCACTCAAAAAGGTTCAAAGCCTCAAGTGCAAATTAATGGAATGAGCTGTTGTACTGACACAGACTGTTTCATCCCATGGAGACCTGTTTATAATTAGAAGTTTAAAGTTGTTAGTGATTTAGGCATGATTCCTCTTTTTGGTGGAAATTCTATTTTTCCCAATTTTCGGTTTCACTTTTAAGGTGTGGCCTTGCGTTCCCTCTGCAGTGGTTCAAACAAAGTTTACAGACTCAAGGCTGCAGTTCGTGTCTGCTGTTAAAGTGGGGGAGTGAGAATGTGTGAAGACAAGTAAGGGTTCTTTATTTGCATGATTTTGAAGACCATGATTAATAAGAGTCTCAGACCATCAGCAGAACGACCACAGTTGGTCAACAGATTTGTCTTTGTTTTTTTTGTTTTTTGTATTAGTTTTAAGAATTGTAAATTATTTGTTGTCAATTGAAATTAATGAAATGAGTTGTACTGGCAAAGACTGTTTCATCCCCTGGAAACCAGTTTATTTTTTAATTAGAAGTTAAGAAGTTGTTAGTGATTTGTTATGTCTTTTGAAGTGAAATGTACCTTATGCATTAAAGGTATAGTTAATCCAAAATGAAAATTATGTAATCATTTACTCACCCTCATGTTGTTCCAAACCTGTATGAGTTTCTCTGTTCTATTGAACACAAAAGATGATATTTTGAACAATGTTGGTAACCAAACAGTGATGGTAGCCATTGACTTCCATAGTAGGAAAAAATACTATGTAAATCAATGAGTACCATCAACTGTTTCATTAGCAACATTGTTCAAAATATCATCTTTTGTGTTCAATAGAACAGAGAAACTCATACAGGTTTGGAACAACATGAGGGTGAGTAAATGATTACATAATTTTCATTTTGGATGAACTATACCTTTAATATTTTATTAAATTAAATGTTTTAATCCATAATATTTGGTCAATAAAGAGTAATTTGACCAATAAATTACTGTGTCCCATGTCTGGCCATTTTTAGGTAAATTTAACCATCTCTGAAAAAGTAATGTTTAAATATTTATATTTACTGCTTATTATTAATAATAATTAAGTAGATTAACTGTTTTCTGCTAATAATAGAGTAATTATTACTCAATTTTTATAAGTAATTAGCTGTGTAATGTATTGAGAAATATTAGGTAGATTTTACCTAATTTCGTTTAGTATATCATAGCTGTTAAAGTCAGGTACTCCTTACTCAAAAATATAGGATGAAATCTACCCAAACAAAATGAGTGCAAATTGTTACCTCACTTTTATTGAGTAGATTCTATAGGTTTGTTTTTACAGTGTACTCACAGCACATTATGTTGCTCCATTTGCATTGCATTAGTGTTTAGAGCACTCAGACGGCTGTTCTCCATTCGTCACTCACGTCTGTCCCATTAAAATGGAACTAGGACAACAATCCTTAATGTATACCAGCAGAGGACAGAACAGGAGGACAGGACATATTTCATATGATCTGTGGTTAACATTCAAGAATAACTATATTTACATTGCATGATATGGAATATGGGTACATACCGTAAATAGATCATACTTTCACATTTTCCTTAGATATATATTATTTTTTAATTCATTAAGATTCAAAGAGACAGGAGGTTCATTGTTTTCATTAAATGTTAAAATGATTTCATTTGATTTCATTAAAACTAAGTAAACAAAAATACATAAGTTAGTATAAACCATGTTACTTAAAGCAAAAAAAAAGAAAATAAAGTCAAACTTGCTGAAGTGTAGCACAAAGCTTAAATCGCAGACCCATGCCAATTCCACAAAGTAATGCAGTGTGGAATTTTGCAGTTTTCGAACAGCGAAGCTCACAAATCTAAATATGGTGTCATGAATTATTGAAGACTCTTTATGGAGCTTTCTCCACTGCTGAATATGAAGCTCTGTACAAGCCTGAGATCAAACACAACCTTGGATAATAAGAGTTAAATTTAATGCTAAAAGTAGTTTCTACTACAAAAAGACAAAAAAAAAAGTTCACACTGGAGTACAGCCAGGTTTAATGAAAAATGAACTTGCAAGGGTAAAAGGTGTCAAAGTGTGAAGAGACAAGGCACACTCTTGAGATGGTCAGTGTTAGTAATGTCCATGGCATCTACGTCCATGAGAAACTACACAGGGAAATGAAAAAGGTAACAGGATGAGATTAGATGACAAGTTGATGTCTGGGTGAATCTTTCCCCACTCAAATACCAAAGGAATATTGAGTCTGTTGTACTACCAGCCATCAGGAAATACAATATGAGAATTGGCCTCTTATGAGCCCAGAGGTAATGTAGCAACACCAGAGATTCAACAGTGTACAGGTCTACAACAAGACTCTTCAACCATGTACTGTACAGCAACACAGTTTATGACAGGCACGATTCCCCTTTGGCTGTCCTTGTATTCAAGCTGACCTATAGTTGTGTTAACCATAAACCATTTAAACTAAATATCATGGCCATTTTAATTTATTCGTTCTCGTTAATATTACACCTACATGCATTCATTGTAAATTCAAGTCAGTTTAAAGTTAGCTCTCAGCATGGCTTTCAATTTTATTCAACCTCTCTCACCTCAGTACTCAGCAGTTGTTGAGGTGATAGAGTTGAATTGCATGTAGAAGCAATTTTGAAACGTATAATGAGAATCAAGAAAAGGTGAAAGTGTTTTTGCTTCCAAAACAGATAAAGCCTGAAGCCAGATTTAACAGTTTCTTTCTTTTTCTTTTTTTCTTTTTCCTGTGAGGAAAAATATTTCTCCAGTGTGCATAACATTTAAAACAGCACATGCAGCTATATATTAAAGGGGGAACAAAGCCAGTAATTAACTTTTTTTGCAGAATCTTCACTGGAGTGAATGTGTCTATGAAATTCACAGAGAAAAGTAGGTTGCTAAAATGCACTTAATTTGGTATGATAGATTGGGTTCACACTTCACTGACTGTAATTGAATCTGTGACCTATTTCCTCAGAAGAAAATTGTCTCTTGGGTTTGTTTTTTTCCATACATTTCAATGGAATTCAATAGACTGTCTTCAGATTTGAACAGTTACAGGCTAGTGTTAATAATTCTCCTTGTAAAGTGTACATAAAGCAATTGATCTCTGTTCAGTCATTCTTGCCTTAATGGAACAGATGTACATTTATAAAGACGGCATATGTTTAAGAATGATATCTTGCTTGAATAATTTTAATCAAATCCTTGTAACTGTAATTATAAAAACATGATTACAATTAATCAATAATTTACAGTAGCTGCAGTAACCCAGAATATACAGTCAGTATGGAAAAGAAACACCCCCTTTAAAATTGTGATGCTTTGCAGTCTGAAATGAAGACACTGCTTTTGTTTTATCCAGCTGTATTTACTCAGTGCACCTTATAACATCCAAGTGAAAGATAAAACACCAACATGTCAGAAAAAAAATAACTTTGGAAAAAGGATCACCCTCTTGTGTCAGTATTTTGTTGAACCACCTTTTTGCTTTAATTACAGCCTGTAATCTGTTGGGACATGCACCTACTAACTCCTATCTAGACTTTGCAATATTTGCCCACTCTTCTTTGCAGAACTGCTCAAGTTCAGTTCTGGTTGATGGCAAGTGTTTGTGGACTGCAGTCTTCACGTCATTCCACAGATATTCAGTGGAGTTTAAGTCTGGGCTCTGATCAGGCCATACAAGGACATTCACCTTTTTCTCCTTCAACCACTGTGTGCACAGTTTTGCTGTGTGCTTTGGGTTATTGTCATGTTGAAAGGTAAACCTTCTTCCCATTGACAACTTTTTGGCAGCAGATTTTCCCCAAGAATTTGTTGATATGTTGCCCCATCCATTTTTCCTTCTTTCCTGGTAAGTGTTCCAGACCCTGCTGCAGAGAAACACCCTCATAACAGGACATTAACACCTCCATGCTTTACTGGAGGAATCTTTTGACAGTGCCTTTCCACCCATAGCTGATTGTTTGCTTCAGCTGCACTACCTAGGACTTAAATGTTCCAGGAGATCTATTTTAATGCTGAGCTGATCAAAATGCCCACATCTGATCACAGTTAAATGTCAAATGGCTTTGTGTGCTATTGAGAAGTTGATTAGCCTCACCTGGGTCATTTTTAGGATAAGGTGATCCTTTTTCCAATTCAGTGATTATTATAATATATATATATATATTTATTTTTCCTGACATGTTGGTGTTTTATATGTCTTCATTTCAGGCTGTAAAGCAACAAAATGTGATTATTTTAAAGGAGGGTGATTCTTTTCTATGCCCACTGTCTCAAAATCACACTGCAGTCTAGATGCTAGATACAAATTTTTGCTGCCTTTCACTTTGGGCTTGTGTACAGTCTGATTGTAGTAAGTGACAAATCTAGCAAATAAATAAATAAATAATAAAATAACATAAAATAATTAATGTACAGACAGCTTTCAGCTCAGAGACCTGGCTTTTTGCCAGGAACAGCAGTAAAGCACCCCCCCCCCCCCCCACCACTAAAGTCAATAATCTAATTCAGATGTTTCACCATCCAAAACAATCAGTTCTCTCTATATTTAACATGGTCAGAACACAATGGTGGTCCTTCAGGGCATGAGGGAAATAGAGAGGGTAGCAGGTAATGAAAAGACATGTTTGGCATTTAGCCTGTGGTGTCAGCTGAAATCGCTGCAGAAATAAATGCTTACAGAAACAGATGCTGTGCAGACATCTAACAAAAATCAGCTGCAAATCAGCACAAAAAAACAAAACAAGAATGAGCGAGCTGATGGAAGGATGGATTCTATTTCTCTTGCCTACCAAAAGCTAAGTAGATTTAAAAAAAAAAGGAAAGTTAAAGGCATAATAAAAGGCAATAATTAACACTCCATTTACTGGAGTGACAGTTAGATTTGGGTGGTTAAAATAATTTAGTAAGCTGGGTTTGAAAATTACAGATAGATAATCGCCATATTTATAATAAAAAGAACATGAAAAAAATATTAATCAAATCATATTATAAACAATATTTATTTTTAATAATGTAAAGCCATGTTAAAGGAGCATTGCGTAGGTTCTGAAATTTCTAACCGTTACTGACACCAGTGGCCGTTAGAGGAACTGCAGCCAGTCTCATGCTCATTCTCAGTGCGCACGCTCTTTTTTTTTTTTTACTTACGAGGAGTGTCCGTGGGTGTCTGAATTGTGCTGAAGGCTGGTCGCTTCTTTCCATCCGCAGAGTCCATTTGAAAACACTATTGCCGCTGCTTACTATAATGGCTGGCGTGCCATACGGTTGTAAGCCCAAGTAGACGAGAACGCGCATGACGTCACATTTTGTGAATTTTCGCACCAATTCGGGCCCGACTCCTCCACACACAATTGAGCCTACAGGCTGATAGAGGCAATCGTGGTGGACAGTCGAGGTGTCATTCTTTTTTTTACATCATGGTTGGCTCATACATGTACAAATGAAAACTCTATCTTAAAGATTTTTTTAAATTGAAAACCTCCACATAGCTCCTTTAAATTATTATCTCCTTCAAAGCTTTAAGAATCTTTACTTGTCTTAAAATACATTTTTTATCATAGTATGAAGAAATAAATTATTTTATTTATCAAAATTAAATAGTACAAACTTTGCTGAAGTGATTGGTTTAAAGATCATTATTTTGTGTATTTGGTGTAAGAGAATATGTTGACACGCTTTAATGTTCAAAAAACATTTTTTTCAAATACTGTACATTATTGTAGGTCCTCTATGCCCCGCCTCTCTCAAATGTGTAGTTTTCTACAAAGTCCCTCCTTCCGACAAGAGCAATCTGATCTGATTGGCCAACTGACCCAAAGCATTGTGATTGGCCGATCACTGCAAACACTCATCGGAAATGTAATGCCCCTTTCCATAATAGCAAGCTTCATCTTTCAAAATAAATGTAAATGTAAAGTTAATAATGTCCTTAGTTTTACCAACAGTTCAAGCCCAAAAAGGGAACAGAGTCGCGTGACAGACACAGTGATGAAGCTTGTATGTGTTTGCAGTACACAAGCCATGGACAGTTAAAACAGATGACTCCACTGTTTGACCGCCTCTCTCTCACACACACACACACACACGCACAACACGCAGATACTATTGGCACAACGCTGCATTTGAACATTCAATAGCAAATATGTAAACTAAAAACAAAACTTACTTACAGTAGCTGATTCAGAAGCACTAGATGGTCGTAGCAAAGTCAGAATGACCTCCTCTCCTAGGTCCACGAAACGGTCGTCCATAAAATGCGTTGCTGTTCTGTTGTAAGTAATCTTAAAGATTCCTAAATGCATCTACTTTCGGAAGGCCAAATAAAGTGCTTTTGCTTTTGCCTAGATGCACATAGCATCTCCCTGACATGGCTGCTTCAACACTAACTGCGGTTACAGAAACCACGCCTTCTTTCTTTGCGTGAACATTTGGGCTGCATTACGTGCATATTTTTTTCACATAGTGATGTAGACATGTGGGGGCATGTTTGAATGAGCCATTAACTTTGTTAAAGAACAGTGGCGGCTCGTTGGGGGTGAAAATGAAGACGATTTAATGTTAATTAAATTCACAGTTCATGTCTCAGAATGTATATATATATTTATTTTTTTTTGTAATTTCACAGTCACCAATACCATTATGTGAAAGTATCTCTTTTCTTTCGCAAATGTGCTGAATCTGCTGATGTAGTTACTGCTAAGTGATAGAGAAGGGGAGGGGGAGGCCAGGGGAGAGATGAGCTCTCGTGCCTCCGTTATTTATAAAAAAAATAGCCAATCAGCATCAAGTGTTCACTTTCAGCGCTGAGGAGTGTTGAGAAAAGGAACATCATAGAGCAGCGGTCCCCAACCCCCGGGCCGCGGACCGTTACCGGTCTGTGCGTCATTTGGTACCGGGTCGCACAAGAAAGAATATATAACTTACATTAAAGCTGCAGTCGGTAACTTTTGGCGCTCGCGTCTGGCGGAAGAACATTGTAGACGGAGCTACTTCTCTCTGTTTACATCTATGGCGAGTCACGCAGGTATTGGGCTACTCTGCAGCGTTGCCGACCCCAACCAGACTAAAATAGTGCGAATAAAAGATTCAGGATAAGACAAAAACACTGTTTGGAAAATGGATTCATGATGTACTCACTCATTATATACAACCCGAATTCCGGAAAAGTTGGGACGTTTTTTAAATTTTAATAAAATGAAAACTAAAAGACTTTCAAATCACATGAGCCAATATTTTATTCACAATAGAACATAGATAACATAACAAATGTTTAAACTGAGAAAGTTTACAATTTTATGCACAAAATGAGCTCATTTCAATTTTGATTTCTGCTACAGGTCTCAAAATAGTTGGGACGGGGCATGTTTACCATGGTGTAGCATCTCCTTTTCTTTTCAAAACAGTTTGAAGACGTCTGGGCATTGAGGCTATGAGTTGCTGGAGTTTTGCTGTTGGAATTTGGTCCCATTCTTGCCTTATATAGATTTCCAGCTGCTGAAGAGTTCGTGGTCGTCTTTGACGTATTTTTCGTTTAATGATGCGCCAAATGTTCTCTATAGGTGAAAGATCTGGACTGCAGGCAGGCCAGGTTAGCACCCGGACTCTTCTACGATGAAGCCATGCTGTTGTTATAGCTGCAGTATGTGGTTTTGCATTGTCCTGCTGAAATAAACAAGGCCTTCCCTGAAATAGACGTTGTTTGGAGGAAGCATATGTTGCTCTAAAACCTTTATATACCTTTCAACATTCACAGAGCCTTCCAATACATGCAAGCTGCCCATACCGTATGCACTTATTCACCCCCATACCATCAGAGATGCTGGCTTTTGAACTGAACGCTGATAACATGCTGGAAGGTCTCCCTCCTCTTTAGCCCGGAGGACACGGCGTCCGTGATTTCCAACAAGAATGTCAAATTTGGACTCGTCTGACCATAAAACACTATTCCACTTTGAAATAGTCCATTTTAAATGAACCTTGGCCCACAGGACACGACGGCGCTTCTGGACCATGTTCACATATGGCTTCCTTTTTGCATGATAGAGCTTTAGTTGGCATCTGCTGATGGCACGGCGGATTGTGTTTACCGACAGTGGTTTCTGAAAGTATTCCTGGGCCCATTTAGTAATGTCATTGACACAATCATGCCGATGAGTGATGCAGTGTCGTCTGAGAGCCCGAAGACCACGGGCATCCAATAAAGGTCTCCGGCCTTGTCCCTTACGCACAGAGATTTCTCCAGTTTCTCTGAATCTTTTGATAATGTTATGCACTGTAGATGATGAGATTTGCAAAGCCTTTGCAATTTGACGTTGAGGAACATTGTTTTTAAAGTTTTCCACAATTTTTTTACGCAGTCTTTCACAGATTGGAGAGCCTCTGCCCATCTTTACTTCTGAGGGACTCTGCTTCTCTAAGACAAAGCTTTTATAGCTATTCATGTTACAGACCTGATATCAATTAACTTAATTAATCACTAGATGTTCTCCCAGCTGAATCTTTTCAAAACTGCTTGCTTTTTTAGCCATTTGTTGCCCCCGTGCCAACTTTTTTGAGACCTGTAGCAGGCATTAAATTTTAAATGAGCTAATTAAGTGGATAAAAGTGTAAAATTTCTCAGTTTAAACATTTGCTACGTTATCTATGTTCTATTGTGAATAAAATATTGGCTCATGTGATTTGAAATTCCTTTAGTTTTCATTTTATTAAAATTTAAAAAACGTCCCAACTTTTCCGGAATTCGGGTTGTATATATTTTTTACATTTTCAACACAAAACACTGTGGCACAGCCCTGCACTGATTGGACCAGAAGTCCAAGGACCAGGATTTTTGCGGTATCTTATGGCGTGTTCCAGGTAACCCGTAACCCGTGTTTTTCCAACCTTAAACCTGTGAAAGTACACTGGAACCGCAGTCAAACCCGTGACTTCCCACCCATAAACTTGTACTAGATCGATGTACTTCTGAGTTCTGACGTCACACAGCACGCGAAACAACGATGGCAGCCCCTACGAATAATATTGCCTACGGATACAGTGTTTATGCAAGCGGTACACATTGAAAAATAGATTTTAGGACAGTGTAACGTTGCAATTAATTTAATAATCTAGCTACAATTCCTTGCGCTCAGGAAGTTTGGCGTGACTTGCCTGGAACGGTACAAAGTCGTTAGTCGTGGTTTGAAATCGTGACTTTTGGGCTCAAAAACCTGCCTGAAACGCAACATTATTTTTATGGCATGCTTAAATGTCACCATAGCGACCAGAGTCAGTGAGCATTAGGTTAGGGGGCAGAGAAAATGGTATTCATGTTATTTTGTTGGCGGGATGTTACAATGACGCTGCTAATAAAGTTGCATACGAATACACAGTGGATTCATGTTAATTATTATATTAACAATATAACACAGTTTTTATGCCAGTCGTATCATTTTTTATTTTTTATTTATCCATCATACCTTAAAGCCCGGTCCAGTTACTTATGATTAGTAGCAATATTAAATATTTGATCGCCAACCGATTTTCCAAGCTGTCATTCAAACAGTATATATACAAATAAAAATAAAGGGAGCTAGAACTATAGGCTAGAGCAGTAGGCCTAATTAAATAGCACAACAAGTAGCTGTCTTTTAACACAGACTTTTAGGAAGAGATGGATGTTTGTTTCAAGTGATAGGACAGGTAAGTGAATTTATATTATCTTGCTGTATGTGTGTCGTTTTCAGACTAAAAGCAATCAAAAAGCCATTTTAAAGTGGTTAATCAAATTATAATAATAACAATCAGCAGGGATCCCCAGACCAATGCAATTAGTGTGCCTCCTCTATTTTAAAACCCGCGAGTCATCACTGATAACAATTTTCTTTATGCACTAAGAGCTAACACTCCAAAGAGAAAGGAAAAATTTATATGACCCCTTTAAACGAGTATTAGCTTAAATTTTATGCAAAACGTAAGCTACCTCATTTATCCCTTACATGCATGCTATCAGATATGTTATGTTATATGTAATGAATAAGTTCATCAAGAGAACTCATGTAAGATTATAAAATGTTATCTTTTTTAGCAGTGAATTGTACAAATACATCAATGTCTACATTTGCATTAATTTGCTGAACTAATTACATAAAAAATAGTAAAATTTGCAGTCTTGTAATTTAAATGTCAAAATGTGAAATGCAAAAAAAAAAAAACCTTTGGCAATTTAGATAGAATGAGAATGTTTCCCCCTTCTTCTGATAGCTCAACACTGTTCATCATCAGGAGTTCAATTGCCTCTCTCTCTCTCTCTCTCCATTGCTTTTCTGTGTTATCCATATCAGACTAATGAGTTCCTAGTCATTTCTGTTCTAATTAATGCTCCTTATTATCCTTAATTAATTGTAGCCAAAGCTTGTTCCATCTGCTAAGTTGTGAGAAAAGTAAAATTAGGTCAGTGTTAAAAGGACCAGAGTAGTACACAGGGGCTCTGGTATCATTAGTCTCACTCATTTGTCCACAAGAGTAACACATTGTAAATGTTTGCTCAGTAGTGCGTTTTGCATGCCAATGAAGTTCTGTTGATAGTGTGCACTAGTGATGCGCGGGTCATCTCATAACCCGCGGGCCCGCGGGTAACGCGCGGGTCGGGTTAGGGCGGGTTAAGAAATTGGCACTTTATTGCAGGGCGGGTTGGGGCGGGTCACTAAAAACTAAATTAAAAAAAAAAAAAACATTTATGTTGCATGGAATTTAGTGGTGGAAATTTTGATTATTTCAAGAGATTCGTTGACTTTCAGTTCGTTCACCAAAATGATTCATTCACTGATTCGTTCAGTGACCATTTCTTCATATTACACAAATACGCCAGCAGTTGGCGAAAAAGAGTTTCTTATGTGTTATGTCTTAAATCAACGAACGTATTTACTTGTGACAAAAACTAATTTGGATTTATTAAAGTGTGTGCATGATCGCATTAAATAAATAGTAAATTGTTCAGTAAATTAACAGTAAATAGTAAATTAACAAAGCACAAGGTTTTATCGGGGATCAAACGTGGAGTTATGTTCTGTATTCCAAATATGAAAACAAGCGTATGTGCACCAATAACTGCGCTTTGTATCTGCTGATTGCTGATCGAGATTTACATGCTTGGCCGACTGATCCTGTATACTCCCATTCATTTAATTCACGAACGAGATGTATCAGTTCAATCAACTCGTTCACCTACGAGAAGATCGTATTCGTTCACTACATTCAACAAGTCACATGCTCCGTCACATCTTGAGTAACTTTGACAGGATGAAACAGTTCACAGAGTTGTTCACGAGCTGCGCACGCACTGCTAATAGCGCCGCGCTCGCGCGCTGCTGTGGGAGGAACTTCATTGAACGAGAAATGAGTCTTTTACTGTCTATGGTCAGTGGATTACGTAAACGAGAATGATTCATTCACCTACAAGATTTGTTCACGAACGAACCATCATAGTGCAATTACCTATAGCCTATATTGATAAGTTTATGATACGAAGGTCTAAGTAGCAACGCAACTTCCGTGATGTCCCCGATGCGCGGGGCGGGTCGGGGCGGGTCAAGACATTTTACTTTATTTGCGGGCTGGGGCGGGCTGGGGCGGGCCAAATAATTTCAGAAAAGCGTGACCCGCGGGTTGGAAAAAACCCCGACCCGCGCATCACTAGTGTGCTCTAACTTTACAATGACTATGCAGAGGGAATTGTCACTGAAAGTAATGCTTGGAAATTATTAATGTATCCAAAAGGACGTTAATACAATGAGACTTGAGAATCTTCTTTTTTTTTATGTTTGCATTGTTCAGTGTCACTTACCTTTTCAAAAATAAGCCTGCTGTGAAAAATATTCACTGTAGAAAGAGTAACAAATACCCACAATCTCCTTTATTCTTGTTCTGAACATATTGTGTTGCTTTCTATTACTACTCTCAGAGGAATTAAATGTCTGATTGTGAAAGAGCATAAATGATACATGAAACCAGCTCCCCCCACCACCCTGCTCTACCTTGACGCCACAATTATACTGATTACAGCAGTACATACTGATTCTCATTCAGTAATCATGCCTAGGGTGGATTAAACACATATCAACTCCTTTAATCCTTAACTTTAAGATGGCTGTTTTCAACTCTGTCCTAAGTGATTACAGGCACAGAGCTAATTTCAACATACCAATGGGTTTTTAATAACGTATAGGCCTGTGTGAATCCATATATATATATATATATATATATATATATATATATATATATATATATATATATATATATATTTTTTTTTTTTTTTTTTTTACATTTAAATTG
This sequence comes from Carassius carassius, assembly GCF_963082965.1. Classification (NCBI taxonomy): domain Eukaryota; kingdom Metazoa; phylum Chordata; class Actinopteri; order Cypriniformes; family Cyprinidae; genus Carassius; species Carassius carassius. The sequence goes on along the minus strand of NC_081756.1, from coordinate 22,928,086 downwards.
TTCTCACTGCAGAAAAAAATCCCATCAAAATTCTGCTCTCTATTTACTGCAATTATTTGACTGTAACTTTCACTGTATTAATTTGCTCTATGTAATGTTTTATTATATGCCTATTTAGCATCCTGCATAACAGACATAGATAGTGGGTTTTGAAAATGAAACAAATATTACAAAAAATATAAAAACCTGGTCTGAACTAGTCCAGTGTGAAATGCAGCAATGTGATTGATCTATGGATACTTCAGGCCTTTTTGATGCAATTTCTTGTGAAAGTGAATCTTTTGAATAGCAGGAATTTGTTGAATAGGAATAGGAAATGAAATTGGAAGCCAAATTTTTGCCCACAGAAATCAAATGAAGGCGGACAGCTTACACATAAAACTTAGCTTCCTCTCTTTCACACCCCCTGAACAAAACAAAGCAATCTAGACATAATCTTACACTTGACTTGTGCTTTTCATGAAAACTCTTGTACTCATCTTAATAGAAAACCCAGAGCCAAGGATTGGAAATGCGTTTGTGTCACCATTCCCTCAAACAACAGATTGTCAAAATGATTTCCATCAGGAAGTGCAATAAACCAGACTGTTGCTAAGGAATAATGTGTGTGTCTCTTTTGGGAAGGATTGTTGCTTGGGCACAAAGAGAAGTATCTAGGTATCTAGGTCTTGTAAAGGCCCACAATAATTATTATATCCATTCGGCTTCAGGCCTTGCAATCCACAGGAAAGGTTTGTGGCTGCTAAATCAATCAGTATTTTGATACAAGGCCACATCCCATGCCTCATTTACAATGATCCTGAAACCTGGTCATTGGTCCCTTAGCTTCTTTGCTCACTGTTTCTATTTGGTGAGAGAATAAATCAGGATGGACCACATGCTGACATGTTGCAACCTATAATGATGTCTATGCAGGAGCGACGGTGTAAATGACTGCTCTGCTGTCCAGCTGTTTGTCTTTCATTTTGAACCTATATCCTGTGAAACGCCAGAGTGATGTTTATTCACAATGGGGAATCTAGAGCCTTTATTAGAAAAAGGCAAATGGGAGCCTCAAAATACTGCAAAATAATGGCAAACTGGCTGGAAAGCATTTTTGTTACTGTGAACTTTTTTATCATAGAGTATTCCCCAGGGTTATTTTTGACAGGCATGTTTTATTTAGTCTTAGTCTTTATCTTGAGATGAAAATGCATTTTAGTCATTTGAGTCTTTCATAGTTTTAGTCGACGAAAAGTCATTGTATTTTCATCAACTTTAGTCATTACTTTTAAAAAAATTATTTAATTATTACCCATTGTTTCTCTGTCTGTACTTGTACTGTTAACAATGACAATAAAGTTGACAGATGAATTAAGTGTATTTAAGTGCCATTCAGTTCATTCAGCATTTTCTGAGATGCACATTAAACATTAAACACATAAAACATTAATTTAATTTATTGAAAATTAAGCAAACTTTTTGTTAAACAAAGGGGATTTACAATTAAAATTAAAACATGGAAGAAATGTTGTGTGATTAAACCTTAAAAAATATGTTTTTTTGTATTTTTTAGTAGTAGGCTATGTACATTCTGCTGAACAATAGTAATACATATCTGGCAAATACTTGTCTTTAAACTAAACCTTTTTATTTTGACGGGTTGACATACCTTTACAGTTCTGTCTATGTGATGTGACGCTAGTTTTACTCAAATCAAACGGTCAAATGCTCACGAAGTGACAGTCAGAGCAGTTCTGGAGATGTTGTTGATTTGTTCATGTCCTTATTTAGTGAGACAGCAGATGCTGAAATTACCGCGAGCGTCACGCGCGCTTCAGTGTGTGTTAAAGGAAGTCGTGCTTCTGCTCCATTCATTAACAGAGACAAGCAGAACATGCAGGATTCATATTTAAATAGAATGTTACGGCTTAATATTTACAGATATTAGTCCATATCGTGATTTGATGTAAGTGCAATGACCTATTTTTGATTAATTAATTCAAAATTTGGCAAATTCCATGCCATTCCGTGTTAAACTGTAAATTCCGTTTTTATGACTAGATTCAGGAATTTGCCTCGATCATTTTTTGTAATCGAGTTACTCGAGGAATCGTTTCAGCCCTAGAATAAATTATGACATTTTTGGGTGAACTATCCCTTTAACAGTAGTGAAAAGGGAGCAACTATAAAAATAATAGTTGTTCATACAACCCGAATTCTGGAAAAGTTGGGACGTTTTTTACATTTTAATAAAATGAAAACTAAAGGAATTTCAAATCACATGAGCCAATATTTTATTCACAATAGAACATAGATAACGTAGCAAATGTTTAAACTGAGAAATTTTACACTTTTATCCACTTAATTAGCTCATTTAAAATTTAATGCCTGCTACAGGTCTCAAAAAAGTTGGCACGGGGGAAACAAATGGCTAAAAAAGCAAGCAGTTTTGAAAAGATTCAGCTGGGAGAACATCTAGTGATTAATTAAGTTACTTGATATCAGGTCTGTAACATGAGTAGCTATAAAAGTTTTGTCTTAGAGAAGCAGAGTCTCTCAGAAGTAAAGATGGGCAGAGGCTCTCCAATCTGTAAAAGACTGCGTAAAAAAATTTCGGAAAACTTTAAAAACAATGTTCCTCAACGTCAAATTTGCAAATGCTTTGCAAATCTCATCATCTACAGTGCATAACATCATCAAAAGATTCAGAGAAACTGGAGAAATCTCTGTGCGTAAGGGACAAGGCCGGAGACCTTTATTGGATGCCCATGGTCTTCGGGCTCTCAGACGACACTGCATCACTCATCGGCATGATTGTGTCAATGACATTACTAAATGGGCCCAGGAATACTTTCAAAAGCCAGCATCTCTGATGGTATGGGGGTGCATAAGTGCATACGGTATGGGCAGCTTGCATGTTTTGGAAGGCTCTGTGAATGCTGAAAGGTATATAAAGGTTTTAGAGCAACATAAGCTTCCCTCCAAACAACGTCTATTTCAGGGAAGGCCTTGTTTATTTCAGCAGGACAATGCAAAACCACATACTGCAGCTATAACAACAGCATGGCTTCGTCGTAGAAGAGTCCAGGTGCTAACCTGGCCTGCCTGCAGTCCAGATCTTTCACCTATAGAGAACATTTGGCGCATCATTAAACGAAAAATACGTCAAAGACGACCACGAACTCTTCAGCAGCTGGAAATCTATATAAGGCAAGAATGGGACCAAATTCCAACAGCAAAACTCCAGCAACTCATAGCCTCAATGCCCAGACATCTTCAAACTGTTTTGAAAAGAAAAGGAGATGCTACACCATGGTAAACATGCCCCGTCCCAACTATTTTGAGACCTGTAGCAGAAATCAAAATTGAAATGAGCTCATTTTGTGCATAAAATTGTAAACTTTCTCAGTTTAAACATTTGCTATGTTATCTATGTTCTATTGTGAATAAAATATTGGCTCATGTGATTTGAAAATCTTTTAGTTTTCATTTTATTAAAATTTAAAAAACGTCCCAACTTTTCCGGAATTCGGGTTGTATAATATAGATACTGTATATAATTTATAATTTTTGAAAAAGAAGCACAATTAGACAAACACGAAAGATATGCAAATTAAACGCACATTTTGAAAGACAAGACATAGCCTATGCATTTTGAATGTCTGGAAGTCCTCAAATAACATTATAGTCCCGCCTCGTCTTGTTAATGGAGACGCGGCATAAATTTTGCCATAGTTTTTATTATTAGATATTAGTTTTCTCCTCCTTGAACTGCAACCATATTGTGGTGGAGAGGTTTGAATACCCAAATGATCCTAAGAGCTACGTTGTCCGGGGCTATATGCCTCCAGTAGGGTCTCCCAACGCAAACAGGTCCTAGGTGACAGGTGAGACTTAGAGCGGTCCAATAGCCCTTTATGAATTATCAAAGAACAAGGACCGTGACGTCGCCCGGCATGGCGCAGTCGGGGCCCCACCCTGGAGCTTAGCCCAAAAGAGCAATGTGGGGTCGACCTCCTGTGGACCCACCATCTGTGAGGGAGGAATCGTAAGGGGCTGGTGCATTGTGGATTGGGCAGGGGTCGAAGGCACGGGCCCCGACGACAATCTCTGGCCACAGAAACTGGCTTTAGGGACGTGGAATGTCACCTCGCTGGCAGGGAAGGAGCCTGAGCTTGTGCGGAAGGTTGAGAGGTACTGACTGGAGATAGTCGGGCTCACCTCCACACAGAGCTTGGGTTCTGGAACCATGCCCCTTGAGAGAGGCTGGACTCTCTACTACTCTGGCGCCGGGTTGGTCTGGGGATGCTCATAGCTCACCAGCTCAGTCACCATGTGTTGGAGTTTACCCCAGTGAATGAAAGGTCGCTTCCCTGTACCTTCGGCTCGGGGATAGGTCTCTCCCTGTCATTTGTGCTTACGGGACAAATTCATTCTACTGGGGGACTTCAGCGCTCACATGGGCAGTGACAGTAGACGCGTTTCCACTGTCGGGCTTAAATCGGGCATGCTAGTGTGTGCCAGGGCCAAACGCCTTTCCACTGTCACTTCCGGTGCTTGATCGTGCCTTGTAGGGGCTTCCTCAAGGCCAACAGCCCGCGTTTTTTGGCCCGACGAAAACCTTGAGCCAAAGTGGCCCAGCTGGGGCTAGAGGAGTGGTTATGAACAAAGGCGGAGTTTCTCCGCATCTGGAGAGCGTCAGCGCCACGGATCATTTCAGAAAGATAACAGCTTTAACACCAGTATTATAGACTTTTTAAAATAAGTTGAGCTCAAAACTCACATTTTATCTGTTGTCTCGTCTCGAGAGTTTAGCTCCACATAGCATATTATCAAAAATGTTTTTTGTTCGGGAGAATTTATAAAAATAGAGAGTCTGCGCTGCGGAACATTTCAGAAAGCTAACAGCTATAACACCAGGATTAATTAAAAACTTTTTTAAATACGCTGAGCTCAAAACTCACTTTCAGTCAGCAGCGAGTATTTGCAATAACTTGATCTGATGTGGATTATAATCATTTATTTTAATATTAGAAATATTTATAAGTGATGTAAAAGTCTGCGCATGCTAGGCATTAACATTACCATAGTAAACATGGTAAATATGACTGCTTGAAGAAATCAAATGTCAGCTTCTTATTCTCTGTCACAATCGTGTATTTATTTAGTAACTTATATTATCTGTCATAAGTCTCATCTCAAGAGTTTAGCTCCACGTAGCCTATCATAAAATATAATAATGTTTTATGTTCGGGAGCTTTTATAAAAATAGAGATATTATCATTCATTCTAAATGTGATGTATATGTATGTGTATGGGAGGAATGCCCCCCCTGATCTGAACCTGAGTGGTGTTCTGTTATTGGACTTCTGTGCAAGTAACAGTTTGTCCATAACGGACACCGTGTTCAAGCATAAGGGTGTCCACCAGTGCACGTGGCACCAGGACACCCTAGTCCGGACGTTGATGATCGTCTTTGTGGTCCTTTCTGGGAGGAGAAGGCATTCGACCATGTCCCACGTGGCCTCCTGTGGGGGGTTCACCGGGAGTATGGGGTCCAGGGCCCTCTGTTAAGGGTTGTCCGGTCCCTGCATGACCAGAGCAGGAACTTGGTTCACATTGCCGGCAGTAAATCAGACTTGTTCCCGGCACATGTTGGACTCCAGCAGGGCTGCCCTTTATCACCGGTCCTGTTCATTACTTTTATGGACAGGATTTTAAGGAGCAGCCAGGGGCTGGAGGGTGTCCGGTTTGGGGACCACATGATTTCGTCTCTGCTTTTTGCAGATGATGTTGTCATGTTGGCTTCATTGAGCCAGGACCTTCAGCGTGTGTGGGACGGTTTGCAGCTGAGTGTGAAGTGGCTGGGATGAGAATCAGCACCTCCAAGTCCAAGGCCATGGTTCTCAGCCAGAAAAGGGTGGCATGTCCCCTTCAGGTTGCTGGAGAGCTCCTGCCTCAAGTGGAGTAGTTCAAGTATCTTGGGGTCTTGTTCAAGAGTGAGGGAAGGATCGAGTGGGAGATTGACAGGTGGATAGGTGAAGCAGTCGATGTACCTGTCTGTCGTGGTAAAGAAGGAGCTGAGCTGCAAGGTGAAGCTCTCAATTTACCAGTCGATCTACGTTCCTACTCTCACCTATGGTCATGACTGAAAGGACAAGATCCCGGATACAGGCGGCCAAAATGAGCTTTCTCTGTAGGGTGGCTGGGCGCTCCCTTAGAGATAGGGTGAGGAGCTCGGCCACTCTGGAGGAGTTCAGAGTAGAACCGCTGCTCCTCAACATCGAGAGGAGCCAGCTTAGGTGCAGGGATGGAAATTAGCACCCGCCACCAGCCAAATTCGGGTGATTTTGTGTTGTGGCGGGTAAACTCGCTTCACCTACCGGCCACCGTGGCGGGTAAATAAAAATAGTATAATATATAACAAATAATATTATGTCAAAATAACAGCGTTCCTATGGAAGTCTTCAGCTTTCAAGAACAGCCGGGTTTTCCGGTAGTGGGTGGAGTTAATGCACGAACGGCAATCTCATTGGCTGGCGCTCACCTATTATTGTCCCTGTTTTGATTTCAGCAAATCAGTTCGAGCGAACACACAAAACCTGATTAATATTCATAAATCCAGCAGCTCATTAATCCTTAGTGTTGTTTTTTTTATAGTTTTTATTAGTAGGAATCATATTATTATTATTATCTTATCAGGAGTTTTGTACGTTTTTTCCCCCCAATTTTTTTTTTTTTTTTTTTTACAGAAACACTGAATGACAGCTCTGGCGTGACAAGACGCGTAAAAAAACGATGTATTAAAAACGCTGTGCATTCGTTTGTCGATGGTGTAAAAGTTTGCGAGCCGAGATTTCTTTCAGTGATACAGTGTTGAACAGGGGACTTTTCAGTGTGGAACGTGTTCCCTCAACCACAAAAAAATTAAATAAAATACACTTACACATACAAATACTGGTGAATCATTTCCTTTGGAATTAAATACAACATTATTAAAGCATACGAAAACAGTGCAGTGTATCATCTGGTTGGGCTACAGAGTTGAGAGAATGAGCTACTTCAGCAAGAGTCGGCTCTTTCAAAACCTAGTAAGCTGCCTAGATAGGGAGCATTTTTGAGCATCACATGCAGTTACACATTGTCGGTTAGAAACAAGAAAGTGGCTGGTAAAAACATTGAGTGGCTGGTAGATTTTGAAATCCACCAGCCACAGTGGCCGGTTGACAAAAAAGTTAATTTCCATCCCTGCTTAGGTGGCTCGGGCATCTGTTCCGGATGCCTCCTGGACGCCTTCCTGGGTATGTGCTCTGGGCACATCCCATCAGGAGGAGGCCCCGGAGAAGACCGAGGACACGCTGGAGGGACTATATCTCTCGGCTGGCCTGGGAACGCCTTGGTATCCCCCGGAAGTCTGGGTGTCCCTGCTTAGACTGCTGCCCCTGCAACCTGGCCCCGGATAAGCGGAAGAAGATGGATGGATATTAGTTTTAGCTTGTCAACGTCTCGTCTTAGTCACAGAAAAAAAAGTTGATTAATGATAATTTTCCGTCCTCATCTTATTTGACTAAACTTAACACTGGTATTCCCATCTGACCAAAAGCTCTCTAGGACGATATTTCACAAAATGGAGTAGTCATTGACAATACAAATAAGCACAAAGTAAAGACTGCAAATATTGTTGGGCAAATTGTTTGACAGCAAGGGAAAGAATAAAAAGCTACTGTGCATAAATACTTAGATTATCACAAGTGATTATCTTAATTTTCCTGTCCTAAGAGAAAAATATGGTAGTACAGAGCCAGGATTTAGATCAATCCCTAAACAGAGGCAGAGAAGGCTGACAGCTGCCTGTTTTAATAACCATGTTTACTAGACTCAGCTAATTGTTTAGATGCTTTGGGATTAGCCACCACATTTACCAGCAACTTCACAGATACTGCAGTCCCCAGAACTCTCTTAAAGACCTGCACACAGAACTAACAAACGAGAAAATGCATTGCAGTCAAACAAATCAATATAAAATTGATAATTTTTAAAACTGCATACACAAAAGCAATCTTCATATGTATAAATATGATTTGGTACTTAAGTGTTCTATACTGAGTGCTTCTTTACTATATTTAGAATGCTATTATTTGACAAATTATATACAGGTGCATCTAAAAAAAATTTAATATCATGGAAAAGTTTGGTAACACTTTGTATGAAGCCCGTACATCTTACAGCCATAAGATCAGATATCAGATCAGATGAATGTGTAATGACACATTTGCTTTTAACTTTTTTTGTAATATCAGTTTGTAATTATTGTAATATCAATGTAATATCAGTTTGATTATTTTGATGGTAACCTTTAGACAGCTGTTAAGTATTTTTTTTTATATGTCAACTTATTCTATCATACTACTGTAGATTCTGCCATTCTTGAGCATACTAATACTCCAATGAGAGTTAGTTGGTTATGTAGGTGCAAAGTTGCTTATAGTCGATTGATTAAGGGAACCATCAAAATAAAATGTAACCATATAAAACATTGCATTTTTTTCAGTTGGAGTTTTAAGCTCACATCAATAAATTAACATTAGATCCACAGGAAACACTCAAATAACACTCAACATCTAACCACTCACAAGCTGTAGTAAGATACTGTGCAGATCTTAAACAATGTCAAGATATGATACAGTCCATTATACTGTAAATGAAGTAGATGTAATATGGTGTTAATTGTGTTATAAATAATCATACTATTAAACTTATAACCACATATACGTAAGTATTATGATGTATTATAATTGTTGTTATGATTATTCATGAGTTGATATATTATAAGGTGTTTTTTATAATGCATTATGCATTCGTTATAATGTCTTAAGAATACCCTTATAAAACACTATAAATACGGGCTTCATAGAAAGTGATACCAAAAGTTCTTTATTTTTTGTAGTTTAATTCAAAAAAGCAAACTTTCTTATATCCTAGATTAATTTCACACAAACTGAAATATTTCTATTTTGTTTTAATTCTGATGGTTATGACTTACAGCTTAGGAAAATTAAAAGTTCAGTATCTCAAAAAATTTGAATATTTTCTCAAAGGTCAATCAAAAAATTGATTTACAAAACTAAATTTAATTGGTTTAATTTAAGTGGTTTAATTATGCAGTCAGTACTTGGTTGGGGCACCTTTTGCGCAAATTACTGCTTCAGTGCAGTGTGGCATGGAGGCGATCAGCCTGTGGCACTGCTAAGGCATTATTGAAGCCCATGTTGCTTTGATAGCAGCCTTCTGCTCCTCTGTATTGTTTGTCAGGTGTTACTTATATTCCTCTTCACAATACCCCATAGATTCTATGTGAGGTTCAGGTCAGGTGAGTTGGATGACCAGGTAAGCGCAGTAATATCATGGCCATCAAACCACTTGGAAGTGGTTTTGGCACTGTGGGCAGGTGCTAAAGTCATGCTGGTAAAGGAAATTAGTATCTCCCTAAAGCTTGTCAGCAGATGGAAGCATAAAGTGCTCCAAAATCTCTTGGTAGATGGCTGCATTGACTTTGGACTTGATAAAACACAATGGAGCAACACCAGTAGATGCCACAGCACTCCAAATCATCACTGACTTCAGAAACTTCACACTGGACTTAAAGCAGCTTGGATTATGTGCCTTTCCAGTCTTCATCCAGACTCCAGACCTTGATTTCAAAGTGAAATGCTAAATTTACTTTCATCTGAAAAGAGGACTTTTGGACCACTGAGCAACAGTCTATTTCTCTTTCACCTTACCCAAGGTGAAATGCTTCTGATGTTTTTTCTGGTTCAGGAGTGGCTTGGTTCTAGCAATATGACAGTTGTAGCCCTTTTCCTGAAGATGCTTGTGCCACTTTTCCTACCACACTTTTTCTTTCCAGTCAACCCTCTATGAATATATTTTGATACAGCACTCTGTGAACAGCCAGCCCTTTCTGCAATGACCTTCTGTGGCCTACCCTCCTTGTGGAGGGTGTTGATGATTGTCTTCTGGACAACTGTCAAGTCAGTATTCCCATAATTGTAGCTGCATGTTCTAAACTAGCCCAAGAAGTACCCAGTATTTATACTCAAAATTAATCACACTAATCAAACTCAAAATTTAATATTCTAATTATTCTAATCCTAAACTGTAAATCATAACCATCAGAATTAAAAAATATAAATATTAATATTTCAGTTTGTGCACAATGAATCTAGAATATTAGAAAGTTTGCTTTTTTTTTTAAGTAAATTACAAAAAAATAAAGAACTTTTCCATGAGATAGCATAGAGGAGCAGAGACTATGTATTTCACTCATGAAAACAGTTTTCTTGCTCCTTTGTTGTTGTCTCTCCTGAAAGGGCCATGCATTTTTATTTGTAATTTGTTATATTTTTTTAGGAATTGTGATTTGATTTGCACTTCTCGGACACCATACAAAATGGCATCAAACGATTAGTAAATAAACTGCAGAATGTTATTGCATAGACTTGTTCAGCATTGGTGGGAATGCCCACAATATGCCGTGGGGTAAAACAACCCATTCAAATAAACGCGCTGAGACCTTGTTACGTACTTGATCTTTACTTTTTGTGAAGATTTCGTTAGATTTTTGCTTGGTGCAGTGCCGAAAAGTTGCTGTGTGGCGTTCTGTACCTCTAATAGGTTAAAAACCCTTATCTAAAGATGTATATGACTGATAAACAGACAGACTACTGGGGGTAGCACTGAGCGGGTAGCATAGAAAGGCTACACTACTTACCTAATGATCTAAAAATTTGTCCTGTCCCCCTGCACGTCTTACAGTAACCCTCCTTCGCATCACAATCAAATAAATCTTACTCCCTGATATGTTATGTCATAATCTATAAAAACATTTACACAATCACTTACGAAAATTAGCAATGGCATTACTATAGTAAAAGTAGCTATAGTAGGACATTTTATTAAAAATCGTAGCCTATAGCCACTGTACTGTTCTCTATATATGTTTGCTTTCGAAGTGTGAATATATATAAACAGCAAGCCAAACTCTGCTCAAGAGCCAGGATATGAGCGTCTTGCTCCTTTAATAGTATTGCAGTTTACATGGGCAAAAACACCGGCCATTGAACAGAGTAAAACTCTAAATAAATGAAAGAAATATAAAAAACTTAATATAAATCAAAATGACATACTTATTAACAATGTTACAAGTAAAATGTATATAGATACATTGCTAACTCAGGTTAGAAGCATTATCAATACAGCGCACTAGCGCCAATCTGCAATAACATAAACATTTAAATATCACGTTTAAACTCCTACAATATACACTAAACAGATAAATGATTCAAATTAACTTACAGCCAATGCTTACGGCATTGATTGACGAAAGAAAGATTGACGCAAATGCAACAGAAACATCTCTCACGCGTTCACTGCACCATGAGCTCGTTATTTCCTGTTACCCGATGCGCATTGCTCGTGGAAACACGTCAAAATAAAAGTCCTAACATAGGAACTTGCATAATAGCGGCAAGTAAAATTAAACTTATACAGAATATTAAACAACTACGAAATTATAATATTCATAAATGTAAATGTACATCATAAATTATACACAGCCTCTAACAGAGGCAGAACACTCCCCACCTGGCATTATTAATGCCACTATAACAGTCCGTGGTGAGTCTTACTTAGTCCTCCTTAGCTAGGAGTAAGATCACATCAGAAATAGGTCGTAAGAATGTTTTCACGTTACCACCTGAGGTTGTTTTAACTTTTATCTTGCGGACCTTTCCGTCACTGCTCGGGAAGACGGATGTGATTAAGCCCAAAGGCCAGTCATTCCTTGGGAACTGAGCTTGTTTCAACAACACAACATCTCCAATGTGCAAGTTTCGGTGAGTTTCGTGCCACTTGCGTCGAGGTTGAAGTGTACTGATGTATTCTTTTCGCCATCGGCTCCAGAACTCATTGGCCAATGCTTGTACTTGTCTCCACTGACATCTTAGGAGATCCATCTCAGTGCAGTTCTCAATTGGGACAGGTACTCCTGGCTTTTGGTTAAGGAGCATGGCTGGAGTGAGTACGCATGGAGAATAGGGGTCCGATGAGATGGGAACCAGAGGTCTAGCGTTTATGATTGCGGACACCTCTGCCATCAGAGTGCAAAGTACCTCATGAGTCAAGTGAGCATGTTTCTTCTGCAACAGTATTGCATCTAGAATCCTGCGGCTCACGCCGATCATGCGTTCCCACGCTCCCCCCATGTGGGAAGCGTGTGGAGGATTGAATTCCCACGTACAGCCATTCTCATGGAGGTATTTCAGAAGACTAGTCTGGTTCTCTTTTGTTGGTTGCATGCCCAATACCTGGCTAGCTCCGACAAAGTTGGTACCTCTGTCCGACCTGAGCTGTTTTGCTGGTCCCCTCACAGCAAAAAAAAACGTCGCAGAGCGTTGATGCAACTGGCAGTGTTCATGGATTCTATAATTTCTATGTGTACTGCTCGTATACTCATACACGTGAAGAGTATAGCCCACCTTTTGTTTTCAGCTACCCCACCTCTGGTGCGTCGAGTGACCACTGTCCATGGACCAAAAACATCTAACCCCACGTAGGTAAATGGAGGAGATGTACTGAGGCGCTCAGGAGGTAGATCTGCCATCTTCTGAACTTCCTGCTTTCCTCTGAGTCTGAGGCATGTTACACAACAATGAAGAATGGAGTTTATCAGTCTTTTCCCTCCGACAATCCACAAGCCAGCCGATCTAATTGCTCCCTCCGTAATCTGTCGGCCTTGATGGTGCACTTTGGAATGGTAGTAACTCACCAACAGTTTGGCAACATGACTATGCTTTGGGAGGATGATTTGATTCTTCAACTCTGATTCAAGAGAGGAGTGTCTCAGACGTCCCCCAACCCTCAAAAGATCGTCGTAGATGTAGGGGTCGAGGTTCCGCAGCCCATTTGACTGACAAACTTGTTCGTTCCTCTTCAAAGCAGCATACTCCTCTGGATATAGGTCTTTCTGGACATGTAGAAGAATTAGTTTCTTTGCAGTTGCCTGCTCTTCAGGAGTGCGTATTTCACTGCACTGGTGCCATCCCTTGCACGAATGCGATGTGCTGATGGAACTTGACGTGTGACAACGTGCTTGATGAATCAGAAAGGAAACGGCTCTTAGCAAAGATTCCCAGGTTGAAAAGCGCTGAAATCGTTTTGAGAAGCGGCTTCTGTCAATTTGAGTAATGAAGCTGGTCACACAAGGTCTGATTTCTGCATCCACCATAGGATTCACCAGATTGAAGAACTCACACTCTTGCGCTTGGGGCATTTTGTAGAGAAAGCTAGGTCCTGTGAACCATATAGTGTCATTAAGCTGTGATGCGACCACAGATCTCGTCGCTAGATCAGCTGGATTCTGATCCGTAGGCACATAATTCCACTGATCTGGAGAAGTCGACTGGCGTATCTGTTGAACACGGTTGTGCACATAAACGAAGAAGCGTCTGGACTCATTGTAGATATATCCCAGGACTACTTTGCTGTCACAAAAGAACTTCACAGCATTCGGCTTGTAGTCTAGTTCATCAAGGATATGTTCAGCCATCTCTACAGCCAGCACCGCTCCACACAGCTCTAGGCGAGGGATGGAAGGCTCAGGACGAGGTGATAACTTTGCCTTGCCCAGCACAAATCCCACTTTGGCCTCACCTTCATCAGTCAGAGCTCGAATGTAAGCCACTGCCCCTATGGCCCAGTTCGAGGCATCTGAAAAGACACACAACTCAGTGTATGAAGTGTTAGAGAGTGAATGATGTAGGTATGTGCGTGTGATGTGAATGTTACTTAGCTTTTGAAGTGAGGTTCTCCATTCTTTCCACTTGTTTCTTTTCTCTTCAGGAAGGGCTGTGTCCCAGTCATGCACCTCTTTAGTCAGCTCACGTACTAGCGCTCTGCCTTGAATCGTCACTGGTGCCACCAAGCCCAAAGGGTCGAAGATGCTGTTCACGGTGGAGAGCACTCCGCGGTGAGTGTAGGGCTGTTCATTAATTGCAACTTTGAAGGTGAAGGTATCTGTCTTTATGTCCCAGTATAAACCCAGACTTCTTTGAGTGGGCCAAATCTCATTTCCAAAATTCAGATCTTGGAGGCCAGAAGCCAGGTCTTCTGGTGGGAAAGCTTGCATCACTTTGACACTGTTTGAAGCTATCTTATGGAGCTTAAGATTCGACTTGGAAAGCGATTCTTGAGTGCGCTTGAGCAGGTCGATCGCTTCAGCTTCTGTGGGAAAGGACATGAGCCCATCATCCACGTAGAAATGTCTGTTGACAAAGTGTGAAGTGTCAGTTCCGTACTCCTGCTCACTTTGCTGTGCAGCTAACCTTAGACCGTATATGGCCACTGCCGGAGAAGGGCTATTCCCGAAAACATGTACTCTCATACGGTATTCTACCACTTCTTTGCTCAAGTCATTGTCTCTGTACCAGAGGAATCTCAAATAGTTTCTGTGATCTTCTCTCACCAGGAAACCATAGAACATTTGTTGGATGTCCGCCATAATTGCAATGAGATCTTTCCTGAACCGTAGCAGCACTTCTAACAGGGAGTTGTTTAGGTCAGGGCCTGAGAGGAGCACATTGTTCAGAGAAATACCTTGGTGTTGCGCGCTGGAATCAAATACCACCCGTATCTGTCCCGGTTTTTGCGGATGATACACTCCGAAGATGGGTAAGTACCAGCATTCTTCATCATCGAAGATAGGTGGTGTTCTTTCTGCATGATGGTTCTGAAAGAGCTTCTCCATGAAGGCAGAAAACTGTTCCTTCATCTCAGGTTTTCTGCTCAGTGTGCGACGCAAAGAATTAAGGCGAGACAAAGCTTGTTCTCGATTATTTGGGAGTAATGGTCTGGGTGACCGAAATGGCAAAGGAGCGACCCAGTTTTTCTGTTCATCTTGTTGGAACTCTGTTTGCATGATTTTCAAGAAGATCTCATCCTCGAAGGACATGGCAGGTTGTTATCATTTTTGGTTCTCTCAAATACCTTGAGCCCAAGTTCATCTTTATCTTGCATGCAATGAGTAGCGTCATTGAACGAATGGGAAAAAACAACAGACTTTTGCTCCCCACCATGACACAATTTCTCTTTCACTTTGAGGTGGCTCTGACATGGAGTGAGAAGAGATGGACGACCATTCTCCAGGATGTTAGTTTTAAAGACACTCACCATTGGCTTATGAGCTTTGTCAATGCAGACATCACCTACAATCACCCAGCCTAGATCCAACCGCTGTGCAAAGGGTGCATTGTGAGGCCCGTTAATTTGTTGTCTCACTTTATGTACACGGATCATGTCTCTTCCCAGCAATATTAAGATCTGAGCATCAGGATCTAGCTTTGGGATAAACTGTGCCAAAAGTTTCAAGTGTGGATGAACAAGGGCGACCTCTGGAGTGGGAATTTCTGATCTGCTGCTCATTATCTCGTTACACTCTATTAGTGGTGGTAGATCAAGACACATCTTACCATCCAACCTCTCTATTTGGAAGCCGACTGCTTTCCTTCCAGACATTTCTATGGAACCAGCACATGTTCTCAACAAATATGGAGAGGGGTTACTCTGGACTCCAAACAGACGAAAGAACTCTCCTTTTGCCAGTGAGCGGTTGCTCTGGTCATCAATGATGACATACATCTTGATGGCTCGTCCCTGCTGTCCTTGAGGAAATACACGCACCAAGCACATTTTTGCACAGGATCGCATTGGAGTACTTTCTCCACAAACTTCTGTGCACCTTGAAGTTACCTCTGGGGTTGTGTTGACCTGTTGTTCTGTGTTTGGTTCTTGCACCAGAGGTGTAGAGAGGGGTGGGGCCATGTCAGGATGCATAACTGTGCAATGTCTGTCAGAATCACATTCGGAGCATTTGAGAATCATGAGACATTCTCTGGCTACATGGTTTGGAGAGCAACACCTGAAACATCTTTTATGTTCTTTCAGGAGGTTCTTGCGTTCCATCAACGATCTTTTTCTGAAGGCTCTGCATTTTGACAGAGGATGTAGTTTGTTATGAATAGGACAGTACTTCGTCAAGTCTCTCTTGATAGTGTCCTTCACATTAACTGAATATGACTCATCATTCGTGGACACATCCGTCTTGTGCACTGACACAGGAACTCTGCTAGCACCATGTTTATAGAGGGGTTTTCGTTTCTGACGGCTGTATAACTACTGCTTGAGAGCTTGAAACTAGGATCATTCCTGGCTTTAGCTTCACTGCAAATGAAATGAGTAAAGAACGAGAATGGGGGAAAACTGACCTTTTTCTCTTCTTTGAAACGTGAACCAGCGAACAGCCATTTTTCTTGCAAACTTACTGGTAACTTCTCCACTATGGGATTAATACCACGAGGGGTATCGAGATAAGCTAACCCCGGTAAGTATGTGTCTTCTTTAGCTGCAAGGAGCTCCATGAGCAGGTCTGCGAGTTCCCTGAGTTGTGTGTTGTCTTTTGGAGATAGACGTGGAAAGTTATCTAAGCGCTTGAATAAAGCACTTTCTATCACTTCAGGAGTGGCATAACATTCTTGAAGTCTAGTCCAAGACAATTGAAGAGCTGCTTGTGGATTAGTAACATACACAGCTCGAATCCTTCTCACATGATTCGATGATTCCTTCCCCAGCCACTTAACTAATAAGTCTAATTCTTCACTGGCTGAGAGCTGTAAGTCTTGTGTAGCATTAACAAATGAAGACTCCCACGCTCTGAAGTTCTCTGGGTTATCATCAAACTTACTAAGTCCTGTGGTGACTAGCTCTCTACGTGCTACAAATCTAGCAAAGTCTAACATAGGCACGGCTTGACTTTGAGAGAAATGCTGCATATCTGGATGGGCTGCGTACCTTTGTGAAGCAGGATTTTGACTTGGAGATACTTTAGAAGCAGTATTTGGTATGGAATGAGGGAGATTGTACAGTGACTCTGGATATCTTGCTCGCTGCTGACGTTCACCTTGACAGATTATGCTCCGCTCCTGAACGGTATCTGCGCCGCCGTCGTATGCAGCGTTCATGCTCTCAGACTCTCCTATCGCATGTGGAGTCGATTCCTTCAGACAGGTTAACAGAGAGTTATCCAGAGGTAAGGTAGCAAAGTCAGAGCTCACCTGAGACTGGTGTTTCACATACTCTTCTGTTCTCATTGAAATCACATGTGAGGAAAGTATGCTCTTTTCACTGCGACTGTCGTCATGTTCCATTGCTACTGCTGTCTCTAACGCTTCCGCCTCTGCCAGAGCAACAGCAGCTTCCTTTTCAATTTCCAATGCTTCTAAACTCGCTTCCACCATAGCTCTCTCCTGATCCAGCCTGGCTTTCTCCTGCTTCATTTCAAGCTGTCTTTTTGCAAACGCCATCTTGGCACGTGCAGCTTCCGCGGAGGCTCTAGCTTTAGCGGCAGCACTGGCCACAGAACACTTGGAGGAAGATGATGAGCGTTTAGAACTGACCTCTGAAGATGCTTTTTCTTTTCCTCCACTTTCCATGTTTACATCTGTAACTTCTTCTTGCACCCGCTGATCCATGGCTTTTTACTGTACTGTTCTCTATATATGTTTGCTTTCAAAGTGTGAATATATATATATAAACAGCAAGCCAAACTCTGCTCAAGAGCCAGGATATGAGCGTCTTGCTCCTTTAATAGTATTGCAGTTTACATGGGCAAAAACACCGGCCATTGAACCGAGTAAAACTGTAAATAAATGAAAGAAATATAAAAAACTTAATATAAATCAAAATGACATACTTATTAACAATGTAACAAGTAAAATGTATATAGATACATTGCTAACTCAGGTTAGAAGCATTATCAATACAGCGCACTAGCGCCAATCTGCAATAACATAAACATTTAAATATCACGTTTAAACTCCTGCAATATACACTAAACAGATAAATGATTCAAATTAACTTACAGCCAATGCTTACGGCAGGGATTAGAAGAAAGATTGACGCAAATGCAACAGAAACATCTCTCACGCGTTCACTGCACCATGAGCTCGTTATTTCCTGTTACCCCATGCGCATTGCTCGTGGAAACACGTCAAAATAAAAGTCCTAACATAGGAACTTGCATAATAGCGGCAAGTAAAATGAAACTTATACAGAATATTAAACAACTACGAAATTATAATATTCATAAATGTAAATGTACATCGTAAATTATACACAGCCTCTAACAGAGGCAGAAAAGCCACAGTTTTACTACAAATACAATGGTTAAACTATGGTTAGTGTAGCAAAACATTGTTTTTATCATGGTTTAACTATAGTAACCAGCAAACATGTTTTTTCGCATTGTATATACATATTTTCATGTTATTTTTATTTTATGGCATGCATTTGTGAAAATCATTAGGCAGCTGCAGCACACACACCATAAAATAATGCTGCTCATTTCAAAGCACTTCTGTGGACCTTAAAGTTACCTGTTTTGTCAAAAAATATTTTTAATATATCAATAAGAAAATACGAAAGGATTTTACTAAATTTTTATCACTTTATTTAAATTAAGCAAAACAAAACAACAAATGTTTTCTTTCACAAGCCGTCCCGTTCTCGTATAGGCTTGTAGTAAGCGGTCTCTCGCTCAATTATGTAACAAAAAATGTTGGGAAATGACACCTCTGGCCATTCTGTTGGGTCCTTTATCCAGTCACAAATACCGTACGGACAATCTGACCCAATATGGCTCAGTTTTTATATGTGTGTTGCTCTGTAAAGCGGCAGAAATGATTTTATGTGGGCAATTCTAAGTCAACACCATGCTTTTCCAATGAGGGGGAATGGACTGTTTTCCCCCATGCCGACTCTGCCCACATAGCTAATGCGCAACACCAAACAATTCTATGTATTTTGACAGCACTGCACAAGCTTGTGGTGCCAGGGTTCAAAGTCCAACGCGCGAGGAAAATCTGCGCTGAAGCAGTGTTACTCGTCAGTTGCTCAGTAACATTTTTGTGAATTTTTTTAAAGGCATGTGACAATGCGATTCGTGCAACAAACATCTTCCCAAATTAGTAATGAGAATAATTTATAAATCAACGAGAACTGAGATCTTGTGGGTTTCTGCAAAAATAAAAGCCAAGAAAAAGCAACAACTCCATCAACATCTACATACTACTACCATACTACTCAAACAACAGCTCTATTAATAGCCTACGTTTATTATAATAGGGTTCAAATTGGGATCTGTTATATATTCTAATGTTTTAAAAGAATTATCTTATGCTCAGCAAGGATTTCTTTATTTGTACAGTAAAAAATACATGCCTGATTCAAGTCTCAAAAAATATATATATATATATTTTACTGACTTATTAATTTTAGTTAAATTGTGCTCTGTTGGTATAATGTCTCCTAAAATGTTCAGTGTTAAGTAAATTTAAAAAAATGGTGGGGGAAAAAATGCGGATCAGTATTCGGCTTCAGTAAAACTCTAATGAGAAGATTGCTATTATAAGCATGTCAGTCTGGCAACAGCACAGTAAAATTTATTTTTCTCAATTTTGCATGTTGACAGAGCAAATGGTGAGTGACCTAGTTTCTCTAAATCTTAAGAGAGAGAAGGGAGAAATCCTTTGAACTGTACCAACACCCAGTGCTTATATGTGAGAGAGAAAGATCTAGGGAAATCTCAGAAGTATATGAGTGATTTATACAATAATTTTTATGTATTTATTTATTTTGGGGCGTGTGTGGGGAGGGGATGGGGGTAACATTGTGTTATCATATTTAACAAAAACGCTTATGATCATGCTTGTTCATGTTCAAAGTTTGACTCATTATCAGCATTGCATCACTTGCTCACAAATGGATCCTCTGCAATGAATGGGTGCCATCAAAATGAGAGCCTAAACAGCCAATAAAACCATTGCAAAAATCCACAAGTAACTGATACAAATTCATTCCCTTAATTATTTTCTTGTGAAGTGAAAACCTGC
This sequence comes from Carassius carassius, assembly GCF_963082965.1. Taxonomy (NCBI): domain Eukaryota; kingdom Metazoa; phylum Chordata; class Actinopteri; order Cypriniformes; family Cyprinidae; genus Carassius; species Carassius carassius. The sequence continues at coordinate 22,908,104 of NC_081756.1, read as the reverse complement.
CTGTTAGTAGGAAACAAATCCATCATTAAGGCATTTAAACTTTAAATCATTGTTCCTGGTCAACTTAATAACATTTCCTCAAGAAAAAAACTTCCATCCCCTTTTTTCCTCTCACATCAAAACCCACATACGTATTTCTTTAGAATGGTTTTGGACTGTTATCACTTGTAAGCAGTGCTTAATCTGTGCATATTTCTCTCCTGGTTCAAAAGAGACCATTTTTTTCACTGGAGAAGGCAATATTAAAAGTGATTAACACCTGCTTCACTCACCGGTCTCGAGTCCCACGGAGGAGATCGGAAGGATACAAAAGAGGAGCGACGACAGTGAAGGACGAGAGAGGACCAGGTCTGGGTTTTTATTTTGTAAAAATAAAAGTTTGTGCATGGCAGTTGTGCAGGGGCTGTCGCGCTGTTTTGTGTTTATTTTATTATTAAAGTTTTCATTTAAATTTCCGCTGGTTCCCGCTTCCTTCCTTCTTCCCGTGATTGTGGAGTTTTTGTATACCGTTACACTATCCATTAAGGTTACTTTTTCACAAATAGCCATGATTATATATTACCTGCCCTAGTTTTCCTGTTCTAAAATAAACCTCCTCATTGAACAGATGCTTATATTTTAGGCAGGTGTCAGGACAGCACTGAGCACAACTCTAAAATGTGGAATTGAGGTGCAGTTTTGCCATCAGGAGAAAATTACACCTGTCATGCCTTCTCAGCTAAAATGTATCGATAAGGGCCGGATGTTTGTCTGTTTGTCTCCCCATCTTTTTCTCCCCTTCTATCTTGTATCACAGAAATTATTTGAACTTAGTGGCAGAGCCTGAGGCAAAGGAGATTCAACTGGAGTATTTTTCCTGTTCTATCAGTTAAATTGCAATCCTTCAGCTGACTCCATCTAAAGCTGTTTGTCTGCCCCAGGGGCTCCACAGCACAACAGCCTGCAGTAATAGGAGTGATCATAAACTGCCATTTAAAGTGAGACATGCAACAGGCTCATGTCTGTATGCCTCTGTTATTCTGTCTGACTCAATATCAGGCAACATGCTCTTTCATTACGAAGCTGCTCAAGTTCAGTGAGATATTTGCATGACTGTCTGATCAAGTGAATGCTTCTGGTGGCTTACAAAGTAAAAACAAAAAAAAGAAAAACTTCTCCTAAGATCCCTTTGTGCCTCATGTTTGAGTCAATCAGAACTGGGAAGTTGATAACATTAAATTATTCGGATGATGATGTGGAATGTTGTGGAAGCAATGTTTTTTTTTTTTTTGAAGATTAGTAAAAATTTAAATCACTCAGTGCTTCTGTTTCCAAATGTCAAATGCTTAATTTACCTTTCTGAAAACCTGTTCAGACTTTAGAATCAATTAACAATTAAAATGTTTCAGCAAACCTATTCATAATCTATAGGACAAGGGCAGTTATATTCCTCTAATTTGTGAAATTGTTGAAATATCTTTTAAACTAATGAGCAACAACAGTAGTTTATATTAACAATATTGTCATATTTGAGGAATGGAATTCTCCTTGATCTTTGGAGATAATAGACTTTAAAAACATACTGTACCTTACAGAGCTCAAACGAGCATCTTCCATTTTCTAAATGAGCTTCTTAAGAATTCCTTGCAAAAGTTTTAAAGGGACAGAAGAATAAAACAGACAGTTTATGAAGAATGAGACAGAGGGTGAAAATGGTCATGAACACACACACACACACACAAAGACTATATACACACACACACACACACACACACATGTATATTCATTTGTGACTATTTCCAAATAAATAAACACCAAGTACACAAAGAGGACCTCTCCCATCAGCCAAGAACCAGGCAAACATCCTGCATCCCATCAGCCATCCCCTGGGGACTACTGCTAATGCACCAAAGCAGCTCAAGTTCACAAACAACAAAGAGCATGTACATAGGCCACCTGCTGTTCCTTCACAAAAGATGCAGTGGCTTTAGCAGGTCACTGAATCAACAAGATGTAATCCATTGCAATTTGACTCTGAGGTTTCCATAAGGAACTTCATCAATTATGAAGGATCACTCATCAGCACAATCTTTTATTAGAGAAACAAGTGTATGTCTTTCACTGCCTCTTTATAGCCTCATCAGGGAAAAAGTAAATAATAAACATTTTAAGGTATTACAATATTTAGGTTTCATTGAGTCAGCATGATGTCTCAAAATCTTCTGACTAATTTAAAATGTTTATTCTTAAATGAGGTATAGGTTTGTAATGCAAAATCTGAATTATAAAGAGACATTTCGTCTTTATATTCAAATTGGAATATGACGATATATTCATGTTATTGTTTTTCAAAAAAAGGTTTGGCACACATACCTAATCAATATTTAAGTTTGAACAAAGCTAAAGTGTCATTCGTGTTTACACCGAATCTATCCATCAAAACATTTTTTTGTAAACATTTACTGATATAATTGAAACTGGTATTCATTTGTTTTAACATTTTCCATTCGTATAACCTTTTTTAAGAAAGTGTTTGTGATAATATTCTCGAGAATATTGATGTTATTTCTTTTTATAGTAAATATTATCATTTGTTATTTGGAATTACAGAGGGAAATCATCACAATGAGCACTATAATGATAAAAATCCCCTCAGTGTTTTTTTTTTTTTTTTGTCAAAATGAGCTGATCTCAGATGCCTGTCTATGTGACGTCATGAAAACAGGCCCCTCCCAAAATAGTTTGATTGACAGTAGTATTTCAGCACAGACAGGACTGGCGTCTTACCTAAGACCTGCCCAGAGTGAGCTGTCATCAGTCCGCCATTATTTCGGCACTGGAGCAGATGTAGACAAGAATTACTCCTAAGCGATAGAGGTGTTCTGATGTTGGATGTAATATTGAACATAGCAGTCATCATTTACTCCCGACATCTGAGCCACTGAAGACGCAGTGGATTACGTTTGTTTCTGAAGGGAACGCACCCCCGTTCTACCTAAATGCGTCTATGTTTGCGCAGTCATTCGTGATCCAGCTTCAACTACAGAAGAAGTGAATGTAAGAAGTGAAGGTTTTTTTTTTTTATGAATCTTTGCAAATGGCCTTTCCTAATAATGTGCTAATTAGCAAGTTTCACTATGAATGCAGCTAAATTAAACAGTCCCTCAGAGAACAGCTCAGAAGAGAGGGGCGGGGTCAGTAGAGCTCATTAACATTTAAAGGAAAAATGCTACAGAACGGCTTGCTCTGAAAAGAGCTGTTTTTGACAGAGTAAAAAGGTGTTTTTACACTACCATTGAGAAATTTTAATCAAACTATGTTACAGACTTTTCATTAAATCATATCAACCCCTTTGAGAAAGGGGCAGCCACAAACACATTTTTCTAGAAACATCAGTCTATTCTTCTTTTGAAAGATAAAGACTTTTCCATGCACTACTGTCTTATAAGAAGAAAGCAAGCTGGATCTTGCAGACGAGAGAGAAGCAGACGAGCCAGATGCACACCAACAAGAGAACATGTCACAGCCACTTGTTTGAGAAACAGACTGGAATACTGGAAGTTTCATTGAACAATACATGCTAAATACTAGTTTCATCTAAAGTAGTGAAGAGAAGACTCTTTTAGGATTTGGAATAAATGGCTAGAAAAGAGTGATGAATCCAAGCTTGAGGTGTTAAACTGTTCTGAGAACTGTTTGATGATGAGGATTGATCCCTGAAACTATAATCACACCAATGGAAAATGCTACGAAAAGCATAAGTTGAAACATCATGTATTCTAATAACTGCTTGAATATATAAGATCTGCACAGATGTCACTGCAATTTTTGACCCCTTTAATGCATCCTTAATGAATAAAAGAATACATTTAATTCAAAAACAAAAAATGAAGACAATAAAACATGAAAAGCTTTGAATGTCTTGATCAAATTCAGATGATTTGTTCTATTCAAATAAGATAAAAATGAAGAAAGAATCCTAATAAATTACTTTAGAGTGTAATAGATAACATACTTTATTGTCCCCCTGGCCTTCTCATGAACTATCACTTCCTCCTGGAATGACTGATGTTCAGTGCTGTTTAGCTTTCCTTAAGCGCATCTCATTTCCGCCAGGCATGCTTCACCAGCAAAGAGTAGAACAAGATCATGGGTCTCATTTATAAAGGTTGCGTATGCACAAAATGGGCATAGTAATTGCGTATGCAATTTTCCACGCACATATTGGGATTTATAAAAAATAAGCTATGCGTAAATATGTACACACTGTACGGACAATCTAGACCACACGTTCACACTCTTTTTCCTGACGTGAGAAAAGTAATGAAGTAAACAACAATTTTAAATTCTTAAATTCTTTTCGATATACACATTTACATTAAATATTCCACTCTCATTAATGGAGATAAGCACTGAAACTACAAGACATTACACAGAAGTTAAACAAAAATTATTATGAATTTAGACATATTTAGTGGAATGATCACTTGATCAATTTTCCTGTGGCGTGCTATGTTTTAATGACAGTGAAGATGAATGCTAGTGGTGCTTTTTCATCTTTAAACTAAACTGCAGATCTCATGCTATGAGAAAATATTTTAGTGAAAACAATGATGCGCACTTACTTTGATATTATGGCAGACACTGCTGGATTCAGTGGCCGAACGGTCCATTGTCCGGTTTGAATAGGTCCAGTGATAATAGCTTACTGTAAAACCGCAGCTGCGCTGAGGTGATGATAACGTGTGAAGACATCACAACATTATGAAAAATACCACAGTATTTGAAGGATAGCCACTTGAAGAAAATGGTCTTTTGCATGTTTTCTTTTTAAAATATTCTACTTTGTCAGTGACGTGCAGAGTTAGACAATTCTACATACACTGCAATAAACATAGGCAAGCAATAGATAGAAATGAAAATAGAAAGATGTTTACCTCATCAGCAAAACTGCATAAATTAAACTTGATTTGAATGGTTTAAAACTATTGAAATACTATTTTGCGCATTGGAAAAGAATGAGATCAAATATTTTCTAAAATATTTATCTGATAACTATTTTGTTTTAACAGATTTTGATATATTTATGCTAAAACAAAACAAGGATACTGGGTGGTTTTTAGCAATAACAATTGTGTATGTCACAAATGGCATTTATAGACCGTATCTCATATTTCCTTAATGTCTTGGACCTTTAACAATGTTAAATACGGTGTCATGTGGATTGGAATATGCATGGCAATGATATGCAGATGAGGTGATGCAGAGTAAAATGAGGCGTAGTAAGCTCCATATATGGTGATTTCGGGGAGGAGTCGAGGTGGAGATGCACATACGTATATTCCCCTGACTGAAAAGGGATTTTTGCGCAAGTTCTGGCGTACACAGGGTTGTATAAATTTGAAAACTTATGCATACACAAAATATAGCCTTTGTGCATACGTATACTTTTAGGATGAAATCTAGGGAGAGTTTTATAAATGAGACCCCAGGCCTGCTGTCTGGCTCTATGCAGTCATACAACGATTTCACATAAGCAGAGCTGCTATTCTAGGCTGAACTGACAGCAGATGTGATCCTAAATTTGAGCACTATGCTCAGTGAGCTCTACCAGGCAGCTGGGAGAGAGATTAATAGAGCTAATAGCTGCACCAGATCCAAATGTGCACCATAATGTAGCTCATGTCTCTAAAAAAAACTACTGCCACACTGAAGATCTGAAGTAGACTGTTTAAGAGAGATACAATACACAGGATACAAGGAACATGAGAAGGGATTTCAGCATGTGATGGTCTGTGCTACTTATAGGATACACTGACGGTCCTGTTTCTGACAGACACGGTGTTGTTTTACAAGTTATTATCAATGTGCGCAATGCAGGCTATGTTGTCCTGAACTGATGGAAAAAAAATAAAATAAAAATAAAACACCAGTTTAACTGATAAAAACATCGCAATAGTGTACAAGTAATCCACACAACTCCAGTCCATCTTGTGAAGCAAAATGCTGAAACAAATTTATAATTAAAATGTTTTAACTTTAATCCGTCATTACGGAGTTCATAATCCATAATAATGCTTCCCCTCTGTTTTTCCTCTCACACCAAAATTAATTTACATATTTGTTGTAAAATCTTTTTTCTTGTAAATGATGCTAGATCTGTGCATTGATAAACAAGTGAAATAATGCAACATTTCTCCAAATCTGTTCTAATGAAGAAACTGTTCAACATTTTTAATTGCCTGAGGGTAAGCACATTTTCAAGTAATTTTAATTTCCGGGTGAATTCCTATTCCTTTAAATTTTTGGAAAAATCTTATGGTCTGTCGTCGGCCGGACTGTCTATCTATCTAGAAGTTTAATTGGAATTTAATAGGGATTCACAATTCAGTTCTGGTGCACATCCCTTATTGTAAAGTAGTTCATACAGTGGGCATTGGAGATAGTAAACGTGACCTCCATTAAGGGTTTTTCCTCAAACTGAACTGACTAAGAACATGAAACTAAGAAACTACACCTGTTGGTCTGCTCTACTCCACCCTTTTGGCAGAAAACACTGTGTAACTGTCCCTGCACTGAAGAGTACAACACGTAGCTTTAATTTAGCACTTACCTTTGGCAATGATAACAATAAACATTACACTATATTAAAGGAAGATAAGATGAATAAGTCAATTTTGACAAAAAGGAAACAACAATAGGCCTATGTATACTCATATACCGCAATTCCTCAAATAAAAAACCGGTAGTCAAATAAACGCTGGGCCTCTTATAATGGTCAGGGGCGTGGTCAACACGGACAAATAAAGGCCGGTCTTAAATAAAGGCCGGGGAAGGGGAAAATTTGTGCAGCAGAGCCAGATAATGAACGTACACGCCCACTGCCAGAGCATTTCTCGTTCTCGAGTCAAGATCGGTTGCATCGTTTTTTTGGATCACCAGTACACTGAACCGAGAAGCGTTCCTGTCAGACGCATCTGATTCCAGAACCGAAGAGCTGATGATACTGCGCATGTGTGATTCAGTGTGAAGCAGACCGACACACAGAGCGTCTGAACTGAACTGATTCTTTTGGTTATTGATTCTGAACTGATTCTGTGCTAATGTTATGATCTCGGTCCACTGGAACGCTATCACTTTTAATTAAAAACGGGTTATTTAAAACAATTACATATCAAACAGATGGAATTAGAAATAAAGGCCTGCCTCTAATAAAAGCCTGCATCAAATACCAAGAAGGATTCAGTATAACATTTATTGAAGCTCTCGTTGGACAGCAGAATAAACGTAGATGCATAAACAGGTACTGTAATGAGAACATGAATGATCGTCTTTTCTCTTGCAGATAGTGGCAGGCTGGACTTTGGCACGAAACACAATCCAAGGAACACACCGAGGAGAACGCGGGATCTCAAGACGAGGAAGTAGATAAGTATCACTGTGGCAACAGACTGGAACTGTTTAGGAAAAGTCTGGAATGCACAGAGAACAGGTTAGTGGGTCTTTCCTAGTTCAAGGTTTGACAGGGACTGGAGGTGAGGTGTGTTTCTTTTGTAGTGTTCAGTAATTGCTGGGATTGATGACAGGTGCAGGTGATTAGTATTCGGGTGAGTGTGATCTTTGTATCTTGGATGTGAATGAGCCTGATTGATTCCTGACATTACCCACCTCTCCAGGGTCCGCGCCAGCGGACCTAGGACCCCGACGTCGTGGTGGTCTGCCTCGAGGTCGTGAAGCTGGTCGATGTGGATGCTGTTGGTGGAATTCAGTGAGAAGAGCCGGATCTAGGATATCGTCTCGAGGAACCCAAGATCTTTCTTCTGGCCCATAACCTTCCCAATTGACAAGGTATTCCAACCGACCACCCCGACGTCGGGAGTCCAGGATTTCATGGACGGAGTAGATGGGATCTTCTTCGATGGTAGGTATGGGAGGTGTGTAGTCAGGATCAGTCTCTGTGGAGGGAGGAAGAACAGAAGGATAGTGAGGTTTCAGGAGTGACACATGGAACACTGGGTGAATCTTAAATTGAGGAGGGAGGTGGAGCCTGTATGTGACTGGATTGACTTGATGGAGAATTTTGAAGGGTCCTATATATCGTGGGCTTAATTTACGGCAGTGCTGGCGTAAACGGATGTCTCGTGTTGAGAGCCAGACAAGTTGGCCAGGTTCAAATGTGGGTGTGTCATTTCGTCGGACATCCGCAAATCTTTTGTGTCTGCATATAGCCTGCTGGAGATGATGGTGGGCATCATTCCACACTCTTTCACTCTCTCGAAACCAGTAATTAACAGAAGGGACCTCGGAAGGCTCACCTGACCACGGGAACAATGGTGGCTGGAAACCAAGGAAGCATTGGAAGGGAGTTAATCCTGTGGTGGTCTGATGTAAGGAGTTTTGGGCATATTCTGCTCAGGCGAGGAATTGATGCCATGTGTCTTGATGATTTTGACAGAACGTGCGGAGGAAACGATTTATCTCTTGAACCTTTCTTCCAGTCTGTCCATTGGCCTGAGGATGGTACCCCGATGTCAAGCTTATCGTTACTCCGAGAAGAGAAAAGAAAGCTTTCCATACCCGTGAGATAAATTGGGGTCCTCGATCCGACACAATGTCCTCAGGAATGCCAAAGTGACGAAAAACCTGATTGAAGAGGTTCTCGGCTGTCTCAAGAGCTGTAGGAAGACCTGGTAAGGGGATCAGTTTACAGGCTTTGGAATCTGTCGACTATAATGAGAATGCAGGTGTTGCCTCCTGATGGTGGTAAGTCAGTAATAAAATCGATGCCAAGATGTGACCATGGCCGTTGGGGAATGGGCAGAGGTAATAGTTTTCCTGAAGGTAAGTGACGGGGAGTCTTTGATACAGCAAAAACTTGACATCCCTGGATGAAACGCTGTACTTCCTCTCTCATGCCTAGCCACCAATATCGTTGTTGTAGAAGAGTGTAAGTTTGTGTTGCTCCGGGATGACCTGTACCAACTGACGAATGAGCAGATTCGATGAGAGGTAGGTGATATTCGTTTGTAACGTTCGTGAGAGTGTCAGGGCATTCCGGTGGTAAAGGTTCTCGTTCCGTAGCTTCTTGGATCTGATCATCAATGTCCCATATAATAGGTTTAACAAAGACTGTAGCGGGCAGGACTGGTTCAGGTTCGTCAACGGTGTCTGGAAAGGCATGGAGTCTGGACAAGGCATCTGCACGAATGTTCTTGGTTCCTGGCCGATAGGAAATGTGGAAATGGAACCGAGTGAAGAATAAGGCCCAACGGGCTTGACGTGGGTTTAGTCTTTTGGCTTCTTTGAGATATTGTAGATTCTTATGATCAGTAAGTACCATAAATGGATGTTGTGCCCCTTCGAGCCAATGTCTCCACTCCTCCAGAGCCAGTTTAATAGCGAGGAGTTCCCGTTTACCCACATCATAGTTCTGTTCAGCTGGTGACAACTTCTTTGAAAAGAAGGCACAGGGAAGAGGTTTTTGGACATTCTCCTGGTGCTGAGATAGTATGGCACCTACTCCAGTCGTGGAGGCATCGACTTCAACAATGAAGGCGAGATCTGGGTGACGTAGAAGAGGAGCGGTGATGAATTTGTTCTTCAAGGTTTGGAATGCGTGATCTTCTTCAGGATTCCAGGTCAAGGACTTCGGTTTCCCTTTCAGAAGCGAAGTGAGTGAAAAAGTTATGGTACTGTAGTTGTTAATAAATCTGCGATAGAAATTTGCGAAGCCAAGGAATCGTTGGAGTTCTTTTACTGTTTGTGGAGTGGGCCATGAAGTGACTGCGGCAACCTTTCCATCGTCCATCTGTACACCTTGCTTACTCACGATAGAGACACCGATGTAATGGGTGTTGTCTCCACAATACAGACAGAGATTATTGGTCATGTGTCTGGTTCTTTCTGATGGAGAGAGACGGGTATGGTCAATTTGCATAGGCTCAACCATAGGTTCAAATCCACGGGAATCTGGGTTCTCAGTAGGTCTGGATGAGAAAGCATATGATCGGTAATGATCAGTCGAACAATTTTGAACTCGACGGGAGACTCGGATTGATTGTTGAATAAACTTTTCGAGGCCCATGACGTCATCATAAATTGCGAGTTGCAATCTGAGGGCTGGGTTCAAACCTTGACGATAAGTAGTGATGAGTGCTCTCTCGTTCCACCCACTCACAGCGGCAAGGGTTCTAAACTTCAATGCATATTCTGTGATAGACATTCGGCCTTGTTGAAGGTGATATAACGGTTCACAAATTGATGAATCACCTATTGGACAACCAAAAACTTCTTTGAAGTGTGCTATGAAATTCTGAAGAGAATCGGTAACCGGTCCTGACTGATTCCACATGGTTTCTGCCCATTGAAGTGCTCGGCCAGATAGAAGTGAAATAATGAAGGAAATCTTGGAACGTTCAGTAGGAAAATGGTAAGGTTGTACCTCTAAAGCAAGTGAGCATTGCAGAAGAAACCCATTGCAATCTTCTTCCCGACCAGAGAAGGGTGCTGGTTTCACCATTGGACTGGAAATGCACAGCGGAGAAGAAGCGACAGATGCGGAAGTGGGGATCGCTGCCGCTCCGCGCTCGGCAGACTCGAGAGGAGGAATTCCAGCTGGATTGATCCCTGGACCGGGTTGTACTGAATCCATTGCGGTTAAGGTCAAACCTTCTGTCAGGATGTATACTCAGATACCAAGAAGGATTCAGTATAACATTTATTGAAGCTCTCGTTGGACAGCAGAATAAACGTAGATGCATAAACAGGTACTGTAATGAGAACATGAATGATGGTCTTTTCTCTTGCAGATAGTGGCAGGCTGGACTTTGGCACGAAACACAATCCAAGGAACACACCGAGGAGAACGCGGGATCTCAAGACGAGGAAGTAGATAAGTATCACTGTGGCAACAGACTGGAACTGTTTAGGAAAAGTCTGGAATGCACAGAGAACAGGTTAGTGGGTCTTTCCTAGTTCAAGGTTTGACAGGGACTGGAGGTGAGGTGTGTTCCTTTGTAGTGTTCAGTAATTGCTGGGATTGATGACAGGTGCAGGTGATTAGTATTCGGTGTGATCTTTGTGTCTTGGATGTGAATGAGCCTGATTGATTCCTGACACAAACATTTCTGTAGAACACATTTTTCTTGAACATATATATATTATATATTTTTTTGCTCTAATGGAAACATGGCAACTATACAACTATAGCAGAAAGAATACAAATTCTGAAATTTGTAACCATTTGCATAATGAATATAATAAACATTAATGGTCATAAAATAAACCTCACCTATTCATCAGCTGTGGAACAAATTACATTTATATTTGTTTCCTCTTGTTATGCATCTCTTTTTATTTTCCCCTTAGTCTCTTTTAGATCAGGGGTCTTCAACGTTTTTCAGGGCAAGGACCCCTTAGGCGAGAGAGAAATGGAGCAGGGACCCCTTGATACAAAATGATGTCTAGCAGAGATACATATTAGTCTTCAAAATTAATATAAGCTAACCATATTATGAATAATATTGAAGAATAAATTATATTTTGTTACATGTATATTAAGACAGTAGATCAGAAGAACTATGCACATTATTGTTGTTGCACATGCATCACTGCTTTTATATTACTTGTTAAAATGCATTTTCACTGATTTGCAGAATCATACATTTTTATTTTACTAGTCAGATACATTTTTATTTTACTAGGACATTTACAGTTACTTTAATGTAGTTACAAGTTTATTAAAAATACATTATTAAATTATTTCATTTCATTGTCAGATGGACAATTTTGTTAAACGTTACTGTGACGAGTGGGGCGGGGCCGAGGGACGTGGGAGCGAGGCCGGTGGAGTGATTGGAGATGAGCTACACCTGTTCGACCCGCCGGTCTCGAGGCCCACGGAGGAGATGGAAGGATATAAAACTGGAGTGACGACAGTGAAGGACGAGCGATTCCGTCCACCATTCATTCCTGTTTGGATCCTAAGGAATGAATGGTACTAAGCTAAATGCTAGCATAGTGGCGCCGCATGCTACAGCAATTGAGTGCACGCTCGGGGACAGGAGAGGTACGTATCATCTCGTCTAAGTTATGGGAAGAACATAGTGGAATATGGAAAAACTGTGGCATTTTCCTCTAAGAATCAAGTCACTGACTAAGGGTTTTCTAATAATGTGCAGATGTAATGTGTAAGCAAGGGCTCCACCATTCTATTGGGGATGTGCACATCAATATTGCCAATTTTGTCACGCTCAACAACAATTAATTACTGTATTTGCATTATTGTAAGGTTAAGTTAAGGTTTGGGGTAGGTGTAGACGTTAATAAAAACACAATATAATATAGCAAATTTAAGCTCTTATAACACGTCAATTGACTTTTCGGTAAGCACCCCCCCCCTCAAAACCAGATGAGGCAATGGCAGTTGAGTATCAGTTCCATGGGGACCAGAACTCAGACATTTTTAGGTTTCAGTGCATGTGATTAACTCATACAGTGAGAGTTGGTATTTAACAAAAAATGTTGCTGAAATCGCACAGTGTATGTCCGGCCTTATAAGATAATCTGAGTCGAATATCGGAATCGAACAAGGTCCTCAACAAGATTTTTTCTCTGATTCTCAGGAGGGGAAAATCGGGGCTAAATCGGCCTAAAACTCCTGTAGTGTGAGCCCGGCTTTAAATACCTCTGATTGGCCATTGCATTCAACATATTAACAAACATTTCTGTGATTGGCTACCACTGCAGAAACATGCTGGAACATTTAATGTTCCCCAGAGCTCAAACTCAAAAACACAATGAAGAGTTTGCTAAATCCATTTCACCAAAATATTGTATCATTGCAATATCAACTGAGGGTGTTCTAGCTTTCGTTTCAGGGTGTTTATATTCAAAATTGACTTCGTGAACTCTTTTTTTTTTTTTTACGATAAATTACTTGTGATCAGATATTATTTTGGGACTCCACTGCAGACCCCCAGTTGTAGACCCTTGTTTTAGATGGTTTCTCGCTGTCTTCTCCCAAAGCCCATGGACTCTCTGTCTCTGTCATATGCAGAGACACGATAAAGCAGCTGGGTCTTTGTGTTTGGAGGAGCTTCAGGTAATCAACAATGCAACCACTTACCCACAACTCTCTATGAAGAGACTGCCGTCAGGACAGCCAGGTAATTGAATGCATTAGCTCTGAATAAAGGACTGTTGTTTAATCCACCTACACAAACATCTCCATCTACACCTTTATCTTCCTGTGTAGCTGCCTTCCAAAGGCAGCCATTTATGAAATACACATTTACACTGTTCTTTTTTGTTGCAAATATATATATATATATATATACATACACACACACACACACACTTACACACATACATGCATGTTCAGAGCAAAGTAGTGTATAACAGTGAAATGAAGTCTTTCTTTGTCTGTCTGCTCTCATGCTGTTTACTGCTTCACTGTGAGATAACTGTCCTGCAGTTAAAGGGAGTAATTTTAAAAGGGATTTTTATTGGACTACTGAATGTAGCAGAGTGAATCATTTGAAGACTAAAAGGAAAAACAGTACCTTTTGACCTTTCTGATAAGGAAAGGGTAATTCAAACCCCTACACAATCACAGCCAGATGGTTCTGCTGGTATTAAATGGTATTATAATTACCTATTTTTTCCCCCATGGCAATTGGTTTAAATTGTCTGCAATTTTCACACAAACAAAACACACACCAAATTGCTACCATTTCTGTGTGTCTGTTTTTATTTTATTTGTGATGATATTTACTAATATACCCTGAGCAACTAGTCATCTCACACTATTTCACTATGGTTGACCTTACACAAACTGAACTGGGCTTATATAACTACAAGTGATGTTGAGCATTATATATACATAATTTAGTTTACAGTAATGGCCTTTGCTTGCCATTTCACTCTGCACTCCATTTCCAAACATAAAAATAACTGTAGGCAATGTTCAGGTGGACTATGTCTGTTCTAAGACGTGACAGAAAGCCCTTTTTCCTTCATAACAGCTATGTATATTAAACAGCAGATAAATAATTTGTCAGGGAGGGTAAAGACAGAATTGTTAGTTTAGACTTTAGCTAGTTAAGACCGAACATCACAGCAGTGCTTTTCCACATTCACTCAGGTCTGTGGGTGGTAAATTGATTTCATAATACTGCAATGCTAACAGCTACTAACAGCTAATGCTTATCTTGATAGGAGAAAACTGGTCTGGTGTGTTTTGCAAAAGCAAATGCAGTAAAGTAAAAAAAGTCAGAACATATCATATTAAAATGATTGTGTTATTAACATAACCTCTGTCACACAAGCAAAATAACTTTTGTTACAAAAATAGACTAAGACATTATTACTATAATTACTATATCATATTCACTTGATATTCAAAGCTACAGTATGATTGCAGTTGTCATGTTGTTCATAATTCAATACATTCTTAGACACAAAATTGCCATTCACCTTGTATATTGTTGGGCAGATTTCAAACTAAATTAAAGCAGAAAATAAGCTGAAAATAAGCTCAACACACATAGTAGTGGTGTTCCTGAATGAATATTAAATTAATCAGATGAGTAAGTGAATCTGTGTGAAATGGTTGAATGAATAATTCAATGAACGGTCATTCACTTGTTTCGTTTGAGAATGAACCAGTGTTTTACTAAACGGCTGACACAGCGCAAGCTTCGAAGGAATGAAGGTTGTAGTGGCCCAAAAAACTTCTGCGTCATCTTGCCAAGCCGATTAAGGAGGCACTATCATCCCACAATCAAACCAGTGCGAAAAGAATCATTAGAGAGAAATGTCCATCAGTTGTACCCTTCGAAATCCTTCATTACGAAGGGCTGTTTGAAGCAGCCATTTTTGACTACTTTGGTTTGGAACGACCATATGGCAGCTATGACTGTTTTCACTCTGAAGCCCTTCATTGACAAATTTATTCTTATTTGGTGCAGATACCCCAAACTCATTTATAAAGACAGTCACCTGTTGCACCTTACTGGCGATTCAAAGTAACTTGCAGAAAGAGTTACTGAAAAAAAAAACGAGACATATATGAACAATACGTTAAAAAGATAATAACATTGTTTTATTTACTAATAAAAAACAACAGAAAATCCATCGAAATCTATGACTTAGATGCCCATAGGCATCTGCTTTCTCTCTCTATCTGTAAGGATAAAAGAAACTGCAGTTGAAACATAGTCAGAGTAACAGACTGTCTTGAGTCGCCCATGTTGTGTTTGTCTGGAGGCTAAAGAGCACCTTTATCAGCATCTCTTTCTCTCTCTCTGCCCTGTTAGAAACCCTCAGCATCACCAGCTCATAAACAAACTCAGACTGTTTACTCAGACTGCTTACATACACATAAACAAACCCAGTGTATGGCTCTAGTCCAAAGATCTTAAAATATTGGTATGGTCTCAAACTTTTGATTCTGTTTATGAAATTATTAAAATTTGTGTAGATCAGCATGATATAGTTCAAAGCGAATGTTTTATACAATTTATCCAGCCTCTTAACAATGTCAGAGGTGAGGTTGCACAGAAACAGCAAAAAGACAACCAAAACGTCCTTGAGCAAAAGTATCAAATGAAGCATAGATTAAACACAGTATAATGCATGTACAATACATTAGAACACTGAGATGTAAAACATCTAGCAATATAGATTTTTTTCAATATCTATAGCTTGAAATCATTTTGCTTTCTTTACATATCAGTCATTCCTTAAAGGCCATATGGCAGGTTAACCACCACTTTCGATTAATGGGTACATAAATCACTCAAGATATGTATATCATTTTTAAAATGTCTCAAAAATGGTCTTAAAGACCTATTTTTAAGTTTTTGGTATTAACGGGTTTTTTTACGCAACTCTGTGATGACGTCACATTGGGGAGAAGTTGAGAAAAGGTAGCCTCAGCCTAGTATGATGCCGCATTCCAGGCAACCCGTAACCCATGTTTTTCCAACCTTAAACCTGTGAAAGTGCACTGGAACGTCAATCAAACCCGTGACTTCCCACCCGTGAACTTGTGTCTCGTACTAGATCGATGTACTTCGAGTTCCGAGGTCACAAAGCACGCGAAACAACGATGGCAGCCCTCTTACGGATACAGTTTATGCAAGTGGTACACGTTAAAAAAACGATTTTAGGTCATTGTAACGTTGCAATAAAATAAATAATCTAGTTACAATTCCTTGCGCTCAGAAAGTTTGGCGTAACTTGCCTGGAACGGTACAAAGTCGTTAGTCGTGGTATGAAATAGTGATTACGAGATCAAAAACCTGCCTGGAACGCAGCATCAGAACTACAGCGACTGACTGGGATGAGGAAGAGGTGGCAAGAGCCAACATGTATGATGGCCCGCAGCCGTGTAATTTCGAACCTGCCAGACGTGAGAGAGGGCAAATGAGGAATTGCCAAAAACTGATGTATATTTACATATATGTACTACTATTACTGTCATTGAGTAGCACTGAGTGAAAAAAATCAACGTTTACTTTATATCTAGTGGCAGTGATCATGACATTAGTTCAGGTTAGTACCGGTAACCTTTGTCATAGTGTCGTAGAACTGGTAAACTTTGTCTTTGTCATCTAGAAATAGAAGGCATCATGCTAGCTATATGGGCATTTCTAAGCGTTTATCTCTTCCTCCGGTGAAAATATTGTTGCATACGTAGCCGCTTGTCTGTCGCTGTGTTTGGCAGGTGCTTGTGTGGGCGGTGCTGTCCCATGGAAACTGCGCTGAAAAGCTTGTGCTGTAGGGAAGTGAGTGGGTTTGGGTCGCTGTTGGTCGATATCTCTCTATCTAAACCGTTTATGTCTATCTATCTATATATCTAGTCTATCTTTCTATATATATCTATGTATTTATCTATTTATCTATAATCTGCGCTATCTGAATACTCTCGTCTACTACTCGTCTCTCTAGTCACTCTCAATGCTCTCAAGGCGGGCTTTGGTAAATTCTCTCCCCAACGTGACGTGATGCAATGCATTGTGGGGGAAAGGAGACCGCTGTAAGATAGTACCTACTTTTTCGTATTATATTCCGTTTTGTGATACCCAACAACATAAAATACAATGGATAACAGTTTAAATGTTTATTACCAACAAGCAAATTGCACAAATTTGTTAAAAATTTAACCCTGCAACACGGCCTTTAACAGTCTTGCATCTTTCCTTTTCAGCTGAAATGGTACTATTGCTGAGGGCATAAAGACAATGAATTAAATGTCTTTGGGTTGTGATGCACCATATTTATTTGTGGGCAGGTTATGTGATCATAAATGTTTTGTCACTGGAGATATAGACCGGTTCTGAGAAAGATGTTGTGTTACTCTCAATATGAATTAGTCTGATAGCCGAGATCAGTTTGAGCCATGCATCAATTATGACGGGGAGTCATTCTGTGTCTGGGGGAGGGGAGAGAAAGCATGATTAAAATCCCTTTTTCCATTTGTGTCATGACATGTTGGTATTGGATTGTCTTTTGTGCTCCATACTGGTTTATAGGCTGAGTGTAAAAAGGTTCAGATTTAAGTCAGTTGTAGCTTGGTTAAGCCCCAGCCTCCATCCTCCTTGTTTAAAAACAAGCCATCTTTGTGTAGATTTGACCTTTAATGCTTTTCTAAAGAACTAGCTATTTCCATGACTGGCTTAACTGCATGTAATGGTAAGGGCTGTTCTGAAAAAATGCAAATAGCTCTGTGAAAGACTAACAATCCATCCCATAACAAGAAAAGGTTCTCTTAAAATCCTTAAGTTTTTACATTCTGACATTTTAGAGAGTTACATGGTTGAAAGCTTCAGGCAATTTGCTGTGGCATTCTCCAAGTTTAAGAACCTGGGAATGTTTTTCAGCTTTTTTTAATCATTTATTCTGTAATGATTAACAATTACTATATATATATATATATATATATATATATATATATATATATATATATATATATATATATATATATAATATGGTTTAATTTTTTAAGCTATGGCATAAGAATCTTCATAAGAATATTCACCATAATACACATGGTAATCTCTCATGAATACACACAAAAAAATAAACATTATGTCCTGAAGTTTTAAAACAGAATCACCAATCACCAACAACCCACTCCAGGCAAAGCAGTACAGACAAAGCTAATGTACCAACTTTCTCAGAACTAAGAAATCTGTTCAACTTGCCCTGGCCATAAAACAGCAATAACCTCTTTTTGATAAAATCCACCATGCTGCCAGCTGAATCTCTGCTTCCCCTTTCAGGCTGAATAAAAGTAGGAAGAGGTGAGGGTCCTAAAGCAGAGAAAATGGAGTATTGGATGTGTGTGTGAATCAGATAAGAGAATGAGCAGGATAATTAAACTCATGCTGAGGGGGAGTGCAGGAGAGGAGTTTGAGCAAGTGATGGGAGAGAGCGAGAGAACCAACCGTGGCTTTCTCCTTGTGTAACTCACAGAAACTGTCAGACTGTCCACCTCCCTGTGTGTTTGTTTTCTTGTTTTACTCATGAATACTACACAAGAAAGATGGAAAAAACAAAGAAACATACAAAAAACCTATTCATAAGTCTATATTTCTACTATGTCCACAGTGTTTTTATCAGACTGTCTGAGGAGTAGTAATTTTAAAATTCAAGCTATGCTTGAAAGGTGTATATAACATTATTAAATAATCTCCAGGCTAATCCATGATTTATAATGGGAGTGGATGGTAGCCCAAATTTTGAAGTAAAAAAAAAATTGCATACATCCATTATAAAAGAATTCCACAAGGCTCTGGGGGTTAATAAAGGACTTCTGAAGCAACGCAATGCGTTTGTGTAATAACAAGTATTTACAACTTTATAAACCTCAATCTCTAGCTTCCGCTAACTGTCGTATGTTTGTTCATGAGAACCAGTGGCATCCAGCAGATGACATAGGACGGGGCCGTAGCATAAGCTCCAGTTAGAATATGCTAGTCTCGCGAGAAACAAGTTTTGTTTACAGCCAAGGAAAACCAGTGTCCTCTTAGCTTATGCTGAAATCCTCGTTTTGTACTACTAATTTGTGACTGGTATTTTGTTTCGCTCTCTCCTCTGCACTTCTGCTTTTGTCACCGTGTTTGCCTACGTCCTACATCATCTTATTAACCCCCCGGAGCCTTGTGGACTTCTTTTATAATGGATGGGTTATTTTGACTACCATCCACTCCCATTATAAAGCAAGGATTCGCTGGACATTATTTAAAGTGGTCATATGCATATGTCATATGTGGCTCAAAAGCAGCGGAGCTTTTATTATGCAACAGTTGACGGCTTCCGCTCCTTCCGGTCGTGCGTATGTGTGGAAAAATAGCAGCACATCATACTAGATACATTTGAAAGTTCTGTTATAATGCTACACTGTATGGTCGTCACTCGTCTATTAAAATGCACAACATACAATGTTGTATATAATGCGTTTCTACATTTGGTGTATTGTGAGTATTTGCAGCACGTTTCTGTTTCAACAAGTGTGTTGTCAAATTGATGATGTTTTCTTAATTTGCAGGTATTTTTTTTCTATTTGCATGTGTTTTTTTCATTTGCAGTTAACCTCTCAGCCACCGTACATTTTTACACCACACAAAGATTTTTCCAGCAGTTTTATTCAGTTTTTATTTTATTTTGACATTTTATTTTGTTTCAATTTATATTTTCAATTAGTTTATTGAAAAGTTATGTTAATTTTTACTGGCACAAAATTAATTCCATAAGAAAGGAACCCAAAGCATAATCAGAAACTCGACAACATACAATTGTGTTTTTGTTCTAAATGAATCGGTGTTAATGATTCAATGACTCGCTTATAATGACAGGCACTTATTTCATTTCTGAAACAAACAGACTGAACAAGATTTGCATAATATCCATCATTAATCATATTCAAGACCTCAAATACTGTTTAGGGTGGATAGTGTTTAAATTGGAAGCAGGGTGTTTTTGAACAAATCGCTTCAATAAATGAGTCAGTTTCACTTAAACACCTATTGATGTACTAATACAACCTACGCAAAAAAAAAAAAAAAAAAAAATCACTATATAATCCTCCCACTGTGTCTCTGGAATGCACAAAGAAATCAGAATTGACTATATATCAAAAATTCTTGTTTGGTGGGCAAATATATCCATATATGTCAGCATCATTTTAAGTTCTGCTTTATACAAAAATTCAAAATGCTTGATTACTCTTTTAAGAGTGAACACAAGCTCATTTCCACTTATTAATTATTTTAAAGACACCCCCACCACAAACACACATTAACATTAAAATGTCAATGTCAGCATGAACAAAGAGTTCATTCTCTTGATAATAATAGGTGTCAGGACAATGACAGAAAGTCTCCCATATGTTTCTGTCTTAATAGAGTTCCCTCAAACTTAAACACCCTTTCACAGAAAGTTAACTGAAGCACCTGGTGCCTCCATCAGAGATAAAGACAGGATGGTTTAACTAATTGGTATGTGGCAGTGGGGGAAATAATTGGATGATCTGAGGCACTGTCTGATGGCAATAGAAAGAGAGAGCTGTCTGAAAGGACAGCTTTCTGCAGCTCTGTAGGGAATTATCTATAAACCGTTTATATTTGTTCTCCCTTTCTTTCTCTAAGCACAGATAAACAGAGTTTTCTGTGACTCATGTGTCAAGGCCATGAAAGAGAGCCATGATTAATGTTCTCTGCTCCTTTTTCAGGCATTATTATACCTCCCCCTCCCCATCACACACACACAGATATATCCTCAAGACTCTTTCTTTACAGCCCACATAGAGTACATTGATTGTGTTTAATATGCTGTAATTCTCATTTCTTAATATAGACACAATGTCAGATGATTGGAGCTCGCCATGGTAGAGGTTAAATTGGGAATTACCAGCAAGCAATAATGTCTGCAATATTCATATTACTGTAAGCTTTCTTATTGAGAACATTTTGGTGATCATGGCAGACTGCTTTCAAAGCCATTTTGGGCATCTGGTCATGTCTTTTTAAAATATTACTAACTGAGATAACCAGTCCCCTTTAGCTGATTTGTGAATATGAATCAATTTTTTCTAATTGATCAAATTTGCTGACTGGAAACAGAACTAAAGGCTGTATCTAATACAAATATAACTATAATACGGTAGCTCATTCTTAAGGTTTCTGAAGCAGTTGTATCATCCTTCTTTAAGTAGGCTCTGCATAAGTTATAAAGGCTAAGCAAATCTTATCTGTGCATAAAAGCTTTGGTAATTGAGTTTTATCTGTATCAAACATGCAGCCCAAAAAAATTAACCTTACATTAAAACTATGCCTATTTCATGCCACACTGCACCTTATCAGTTCACTTTTAACATAAGAAAGATCTTATCAGCTGAATAACACCTGTTCTAAACTGCTATCTAGGGCATATCAACAGCACAGCTGATTAAAGTGTTATTTGAATGCTCTTCTTCTTTAGCAGTTAGTATAAAATACATCTGCACACAGTTACCAGGAAGTTGAAAGATAGCCAACATCTCTCTTACTCTCTCTCTCTCTCTCTCTCTCTCTCTCTCTCTCTCTCTCTCTCTCTCTCTCTCTCATCTCGTGCAAAATATATCTGTGATGTCATATCAAATCTATACAGACAGAAATCAAGCATTATTATAAGATTAGAAAAAAAATTGCTTTTAGAATAAGAAACGAACCGTGGTGTAATTGAGAGAAAAACTATAATAAAAGTGTTTTATATTGTGTTCACCTACATTAAAGGTGTGGAGGTTTCATTTGCCGCTATGCACAGGATTTTATTGTTGTGCGAGATCTAAATCATGTTGTGCCAACATTTCACATTGTTGCATAGCAACAGCAGGATGAAATAACCCTAACGCTGTGGAAACGGGGCAATGTTTCACAGTACATTTCTCTCCTCTGGATAAAGCGGCCCTGACATCCCCTGAGAGGAAAAAGAAGGTAAAATCATGAGTAATGATCTAACAGCAAACAAAGACGGCTTTATAGCTTGAGCCAGATGGAAAATTCAATTTGGTGCAGATAAATAAATAACAGAATGCAATAATGTAAAACTGCACATAAAGCATGTGCACCTGGCACTGAGGGGAGCAGTCATTTAGGTAAAACCAATTGCAGTTGATATGAAAATATTCATTTTGTGCTTTGCGCTACATCATGTTCAGCACGCTCGGTGTTAGTGTGTGTTAGAGTTCAAGTCAGAGGATAGAAAACTGAAATCCCCCACAACCTTCCTTTTCAATTTCACAAAACCATAATATTTTACATTTACATGGCGACATGTACCACAGAATCTCACATGTATGGCACATCACAAAGCTACACCAGGGCTATTCAAATCTTGTCCTTGAGGGCAAGTGCACTGCAGAGTTTAGCTCCAACCCTGATCAAACCCACCTACCTGTGATTTTCTAATGATCCCAAAGACATTGATTAACAGGCTCAGGTGTGTTTGATTAGGGTTGGAGTTAAACTCTGTGGTGCACTGGTCCTCCAGGGCGAGATTTGAATAGCCCTGAGCTACACTGTTTAGCAAAGATGACATGGCATTTCAGGCATTCGGCATTTCAGTAGCACAGATATTTTCCATTACCATTAGTCAGCAAGCTCCAGAATCATAGACAGCATAATATACGATCTCCTTAATACAGCATACTTACTACCAAAGACGATTAGGAGTCTCTTGTGTTATATGTGTGATTGATGTCTATGAAGTGTTTCTTCTCAAAAATATATAAAATTTAAGGTACTTCTCATTGTCTGTAGATTAAATGGTGAGGGACATTTCATAGTTTTTGCTGTTTTGCCGATACCAGGTAAAATCTGTCACACTCTGTAGCAGCATCTCTTTTGGAAATTGGAATTTTTCTGGATTGTAGTTCCCAGAAGCAGATTATGTAGACCAATGCACTGTGAGGTGCAGGGTCAGCGCTGAGAGTTTGTACTAGGACATCACAGGTCTGTAATTGGGCTTTAGGTCAGTGTTACCTGACTGTATTACAGCCTGAGGTGATTTTTGCACATGGTGTTGAATTTGTCAAATCTATCTAACCAGAGCTTAATGAGGTTGCTGGGAAATGGTGAGTTGAGGTATTATTTCAGCTACAGAAAGCTGTCACATAATGTTGATAAAGCCACATTGAAAAAAAGTGTAATAGAGTAAAAAGAAAAGCCATACACAGTACTGCAAAAAAATAAAAAAATAAAAAAATATTTATATATTAGAGATGGCACGGTTCGCTGAAAAAAAACCGAAACGTTCGGTTCACCACACACGGTTTGGCACGCGCTGGGACCGCGGTTCAACTTAAATCTGACAAAGCACCTGCAATATGGTTTGCTATAAATTGCAGTTAATATATGTTTCTGTTGATGGATGCACATTCTGGCTTCCCAGACATTACAACAACAGCGATGAGAGAAAAAAAAAACCTTGGACAAACCATTCACTTTTGTTCAATGTGAATGCCGTATGCTGGAATATGAGCAGTCATTTATTCCGTCATCACCTGGGTGTAGGGATATGCCGGTATCAAATTTTCCTATTGCGGGTAATTGATAATGCTTTTATCACGGTATACGGTATTATCACGGTATTGGTCATAATACAGTATAACAGGTTAAATAACTATTTTTCTTATAACAAAAATAACTAAACATTTAAAACAATAAAGTAATACAGAAAAATATATAAAAGTTAAATGTTTTACACATTTACACAGGTATCACTTTACAATAAGACATCTTTCGTTAACCTTAGTTGATGCATTAACATTCAAGGCAAGTTTATTTATATAGCACATTTCATACACAATGGTAATTCAAAGTGCTTTACATAAAAGAAAGTAAAAAAAAAGTCATGAAGAAAAATAATCACAAACATAAAACAAGTAATTTAAGAACTTGAAAATGAAAATGATTTAAAAATTGACTTAAAATTAATTTAAGACAGTTTAAAAATAGAAAATGATTTTACATAAAATACAGTGCAATACATAAAATATAGTGTAATCAGTTCGGACATCGCATAGTGCTCATTCAATAAATGCACAGCTAAACAATGAGCAATAACTACATTTACTATAGAAGTTATTAATCTTTGTTAAAAAAAAGTTCATGTTCATGTTCATGTCTTAGTTCATGTTAGCTCATTAAATAACACAGTTGTAACTTTCAATTTTAACAATGTGTTATTAAATATTGGAATACCTAAGATTAATGAATGTTCAGAATATTTTTTCATTGGCAGTTTATGTTAACTAATGAAGCCATAATGTAAAGTGTGAATGAAAAATAAAAGATCAATACACTTTCAAACAATATCTAGGACATTTGTAGTCCAGAAAAAATAATAATAAATAAATAAAAAAAAAACAATGTTTGAAGATAAATAGCCTATTAAGTCTAAATATTTCAGTAGTTGGCTCTGTAATAAACACCATAGGGAAAACACAAATCTGAATGGTTATTTAAAATTATTTAAATATGGTTTAGAAAGTAACAGCTGCTTTATTTACTTTGTTTACATGGTAAGGGCTGCATTTTAGCGCCATCTGCTGTCAGAATGCCTCAGAACGCGGGCAAATATTAAGCTTTTTCTGAAATATTGTGTTTAAATGGACAAAATCACACAAAAATTATGTCAAAATGCCCATCTTGGTAAGTATCCTATAGCAGACATAACCGGATTTAAGTGTATTCTCTTAAAGTGACAGTCTTTATATTAATCGAACAGCAACAACAAAGAAATCACTCACCGCTCTTGATTAAAAAGCTTTTGAAACTTTATTAAAGAATAATCTTTAATTTATAGGGTCCAATATGCAATGCTGTTTTACATTTAATTACTTTATACAATTTCTGTAACTAAAAACTAATGCTAACTAAAACTCCCTAAACAAAAAATTGAAAATCACTGTGCATTTTTTTTTATCTTTACTCTATTATATTTATTTGTGCTGTTGCTTGAAGTTGGATAGAATATTATTTCCTTTTTTTTTTTATTAGAAAGTATATTTTTCCATAAAAATAGCATATACCGAACTGTACCGAAACTGTGACTCTAAAGCCATGAAACAAACCGAACCGTGAAAAAGTTGAACCATGCCACCCCTTATAGTTATTTATATATATATATATATATATATATATATATATATATATATATATATATATATATATATATATATATATATATATATATATATATATATATATATAGATTTCCATGTTTAAACATAAAAAACAAGTCTTCTTATCTTGAACAATTGTGCTTCTCAGATAAATGTACTTTCTTAAGGTTGTCTAAGTATTTTTATTGGAAAGCAATAAAAAATATATACTTATTAGGATTTTTTTCTTCAGTTTTACAGGGAGCTCTTAAAAACCCATATATTAAATGTGCTTTCATGCTCACTCCTACTACTGTCTGAGAAAGTCTTCGAATCCTTTCATGCCTCATTTTTTTAGATGGTTTTCTCAAACTCTTGCACGTATCCTTACTACTATTTTTTTTTTCATGCTTTAGTGAGTGTGAAAGCTTGAAACTTAAATGCAGGCTAAATATTTGAATTCTGGCCTTCAAAGAAAGAACAGCCTGGGAGAAAATCTACATGGATGTAGCTTGTTTTAACTATGTGAGATCCAAACGCTAGAAGTAAACTGCATAAAACGCTTGACAATAATGGATGCCCTGTCTAACATCAACCTCAGAAGGTGAGAGTAATAGGCAAACAGACATATTTCATCATGATTTGACATAAATCATCATCTCCTCCAGGCTGTTTATAAACTCTACCCTAGATCAGCCCAGGATGTTGCACTTCACTGGACATTCATAATTTTTTTCGTTTGGATATGTTTTAAGTACAAAATATCACACAATATAACACAACTTTTGCACTATAAAGATACAAATAAGATAATTGGGTAACTTACATTTTAGACTTGTTATTTCCATTTACTTTGTGTATTTTTGCTCTGCCACAGAAAAATAAATGAAAATAGCTATGAATAAAAAAATCTATCAAATCAGTGCAAAACAAAAATAGCTCAAAACAAAGCTAAAATAAAATTTTTACAGTCACTGAGTTATACACACTTTCAACGTGAAAATCTTTTTTTTTTTTTTTTTTTTTAATGACTGGTAGTAATCATAAACACATTTGAAATGTCAAACCTTTAACCAGTGGATGAAAAAAATCAGCAAGCGGCAAAAATTTAACAGTAATTCTGCAGGCAAACTTTGGAAAGCACTGTTCTGAGCAAACTCTAAATGAATCAGCACTATTGAGCAAATTGGTTAAGTGAAAGATTCATTTGTTGCAGTCACTTTGTTACATCAGTAGGCGGCAACAAGAGTGAGAAACCGAATCCCTTCACAAAAGAGTTTATGTGGCTGTTAGGTCTACCGAAGAGTACATGCAATGGTCACTTTGAGAAGTAGCTTAATTCACGATTAACTTTTTGAACACTGAGATCATTTACAATTTGACCAATTATCTAGGAATTATTAGTAAGTAATAATTCTAAAGTAATAATTCTAAATAAATACACAGTACACAGAAATAGATCTGAATAACTGGCATAACATTTTATTGATTTATATTATCAGTATATACCGTATAACTTTTTTCTATTTCTTTAACTGACCACAAGGGCATGACGCAGCTCTGCCTGTTTATTCACTACTGCTAATTAAAACCCTCAAGGGCAATACATTTGTAACAAGTTTATATCAAACACAAATGATCACAGCAGGTTCTCCTCTTAGGAACGCTACAGAGAAAACTGAACAAAACAATGCCAATAAACAAGTTGCTGTTTTTGTGTTTTGCATCAGCTGAGTGACAGATGTAAAGTGTTAGCAGGGGAGAGGTGCTGCGGGTTTCTCAGAGAAACCGCGCCAACTCTCTCTCATCAGATAAATGCTTTGAACTCAGCGGGCAATGAAACTGACACTAATGAATGTGATTCCCCAACACTGGCTGCCAAAAGCAGGAATAAAACTAATAAAGCATGTTCAGTTCAAAGGTAGACAACTCAATATGGACGGAATGATAGAGACTTGGCTCAAGTCTGGACCAAAGTACATGAATGAGTAAAGTTTAAACTTATGCGGACAGCAGTCTGGCGGGCACTCTCGGTTGACTACATATACCCACAATGCACCATGTACAGCTCTCTTAGCTTCACCCTTGTCCAATTAATGTTTCCTGTTAGGGAAAAAGTGGACCTTTTGAAAATCTTGCAATTCTCTGGTGTATGAGATTCCTGAACAATTTCTCAAATAAAATCGTCTGAGAGAACACAACTGTACTGTATACACCAGGACAGAAAGGACAAAGGGGGCCTCTCTTATTGACCACTTCTTGCATCAGCCATGGCACATCTGTAAGCAATTGAGACATTGGCGTATGACTCAAGACCTATGCCACCACAGCAAATACACACCTGGAGTGCATTATTCATTGAGATGTGAGGTCAGACAGTTTGTAAATGGAATAAATGTTGTGTCAGAGATGTAATTGGGCCACATCTTTTACCTCTAAACTACAACAAAGGAAAATTATAGATACGACAATGTATGTTTGCAACCTTCAGCATAAGGCAGCAAAATCAAAAACACTAATTTATGCACTCAATGGAGTCAGAGGGCTATGAATGAACTATCTGAACCATCCTTTTTTTATCCTTCATCTTCCTAGAAATGGATGTAAACATACAAAACACATACTAGCATTCATAAACAGAGAGCTCCCACACTCAAATAAATTCTTGATTATTACGTGTAAAATGTTGCTGATCAGTCAGCTGAAAAACTAATTTCATTTTCTCATTAGGAGCCTGAGCCTGAGGCACATTCTCATGTCAATGTTTATTACTCTGAAAACAGAAAATTAAAATCATCAGCTTGTTTAGCTCTGGAGCAGTGAATCACCACATTTATAAGAGCACGAGGGAGAGAGAGAGAGAATAAAGCTACTGCAGAATGGAGATGATAATAGGAAACCAACTCATTCTAACCGAAGCAATGAATTTATAGCCACTATGACCTTTTCCTTCCCTGGAGATTTGTTGCCATGCCAACTTAGATCACATTTTTTGACGGTATGAAGTACAGACTGTGTATTTTGTAAAGGCAATTTAGTTTTTTATAGTATTGAGAAGAATTATGTCTGGGAACACAGTCGACACTTGCAGGTTTAGTTTTAAACCTGATGACTAGTCAGCACTTGAAACACAAAATTCCTCTTAATATTTACTGTTCGCTTCCATAGGAGGTCTTGAAGTCCAAGGCTAGATATATTATTTATTACGCTGAACAACTCTTCAAAGCTGCTTGAAATGCCAGGGCACTTTATTAAATAAGACAGCTGCACAAATGTTTACCTTACTTTGGAGTTGATTTATACTGTCAGGATAACATTATTTCTCCCATTATATCTCACAACTTCTCGCTTGCTCAAAGGCAAAGCATTTTACACATCCCCACAGAAAATGTTTACAACATTAAAAAAAAAATCTACAGTAATCTACAGTATGTCATATATGACTGAATTCAAAAGACTCCAGTGTGGCAGAGGGTGACACAAACAAGATAAATAGATGTGACTAGTATTCCTTTAACTTTTTCCACCGAATGTTGCAGCCTAGACTATAAATATTCCTGGAAGATTACATTTCAAGATTAGTTTTTTTTGTTTGTTTGTTTTTTCATGCAGGCTGCAAAAGATGTAATTCAACATTAGAATCATTTAATCTGATGAAAATAAACCATGACGTTCTGGCACACAGAAGATATTCCCTCTCTACTGATGTGCAGAGGAACCTTATTTAGAAGAAATGAAAGGTTATTCTGCAGGTTTGAGCTAAACAGATGCTGTTTATCAACACTAATCAGTGCACCACCATCATCATCATGCACTCTCAACATTACATAATCAACATGCATGTAAGGCTGATTCGGTGAAGTCCCTGTTGTGTTTGTGCACTCTGCTGTATCTAATGAATTACAAGATATGACAACAGCACTGCTCAAACAAAAGCCAACTGTACATCACTTCCAATGAAGCCTAATGATTTGAGTTTGCCAATCCAGTGAGGGAGAAAAATATGGCAGAGCCAGAGAACAAAAGGGAAAAGTTCATCAGGGCTTGGTCTCTTCATTTGGCAGGCTGAGAACAGGGCAGCTGTTGAAGAGTCTCTATTGTATTAAGACTCTGGTCCTCTACAAAAGATTCTCATCCATCAAAAACCAAGCCACTGACCCAGAAACACACAACACAACCCCAACAGGAAATGTGTCCCTCAGAGCAGTTGTTCTCAATTAGAGACCTGGGGACCCACTGCTCTATACATTTTGTATGTCTTTCTTATCTGACACACTCAGAGCCCATCCACACAGAGACATGTGTAACTGCATACGTAAAAGATTTATATAGTATCGGCATTTCGCCCAGACGGATCCGGCATTTTGAGAGCCTGAAACTGGTTCCTAGGGTGGATAAATCTGAAAATGACGCCCTTGTGTCTCCCCCCACGTCTCGGTCCTAGTCAGACACCGCTATGTCACATACTGTAACAGCAACAACAACAATATATACAGGTTATTGCACATGCTCCAAGTCTTCTTCTCCATTTCTAGTTTATCTCCATTGCAGAATTACAGCAGCACATACTGGTCTGGCATGCATACTACATTTTGAGTCTGTTTCATTGGTTTCGTGTGTACCCAAATATTTCTTGAGATGACGCTGTGTTTATAAATTTTTTTAAAAAGAGAAATAAAGACCGGATAGGGAAAGCTCTGGCTTTTGTGTTAATGTGGCCTCAGTTAATTTCATGGAGCTCTCTCCTAACGAGCTGATGATCTGAATCAAGTGTGTTAAATAAGGGAGACAGAGACAGAGACAGAAAATGTGCAGAGCAGGGGGTCCCCAGGACTGGAACTGAGAACCAGTGTCTCAGAGAGCCCAGTCAATCACAGAGAGATGAGAGCCGAGTCAGACTGTGTAACTGTGAATCATGCCAGTAGCTCTTTACAGGAACCTTTTATTGTCCTCGGTGACAACATGCACACACTTTCTATTAATCAAAAATCCCTAATAATGAGAAATGGTTTTTGGGCAGTGAATTGTCTTAATAAAATGATTTCTGAAGGATCGTGTATGCTGTGTCATGGCAAGAAAAAAATATATTATATATATATATATATATATATATATATATATATATATATACAGTACAGACCAAAAGTTTGGACACACCTTCTCATTCAAAGAGTTTTCTTTATTTTCATGACTATGAAAATTGTAGAGTCACACTGAAGGCATCAAGGGCTATTTGACCAAGAAGGAGAGTGATGGGGTGCTGCGCCAGATGACCTGGCCTCCACAGTCACCGGACCTGAACCCAATCGAGATGGTTTAGGGGTGAGCTGGACCGCAGACAGAAGGCAAAAGGGCCAACAAGTGCTAAGCATCTCTCGGGGAACTCCTTCAAGACTGTTGTAAGAACATTTCAGGTGACTACCTCTTGAAGCTCATCAAGAGAATGCCAAGAGTGTGCAAAGCAGTAATCAAAGCAAAAGGTGGCTACTTTGAAGAACCTAGAATATGATATATTTTCAGTTGTTTCACACTTTTTTGTTATGTATATAATTCCACATGTGTTAATTCATAGTTTTGATGCCTTCAGTGTGAATCTACAATTTTCATAGTCATGAAAATAAAGAAAACTCTTTGAATGAGAAGGTGTGTCCAAACTTTTGGTCTGTACTGTATATATATATATATATATATATTAGTTGGGGGCCGTTATCGGCGTTAACGTGCTGCGTTAACGTGAGACTCTTATCGGGCGATAAAAAAAATATCGCCGTTAATCTATTCTCAAAGTTGGGTTGGAGGATGGCAAGCTATGATGACTTTCACCTTGATATTTTAGCGCGGATGTATAACTAGCCGAATCTGTAGGGGGCGAGAACGAGTCTTTAAACCTACTGTGAAATTACTACATCAAACGTGACGGTGCGCATGCAGAGAGAGAGCCGCGTATCACAGACAGCGACACTGAACCGAGCTCTCTTCTGCGAAGTTCTCCTCGAAGTCCCTCCTGCACTTGAACGAACAAATACAAATCGAAAACACTCACAAATGAAAGAAAACACTCACTGCTCTTGACTGAATTACTTTGTAGTTTTAACAAGAATTAATGCACAGTCAAACCAAAAATTATTCAAACACCAGATATAATTTTTTATATATTTGACTAGTAGGTACAGGACACTATAATACATTTTTGTGAGTGAGTATAGCAAAATTAAGTGAACTGTGACATA
Source organism: Carassius carassius (assembly GCF_963082965.1). Lineage (NCBI taxonomy): Eukaryota > Metazoa > Chordata > Actinopteri > Cypriniformes > Cyprinidae > Carassius > Carassius carassius. The sequence goes on along the minus strand of NC_081756.1, from coordinate 22,876,745 downwards.
TTATACCCAAAGAATCTTCATACAGTGAACTACTAGTGAAATTGATAAAAAATTGTATATCAAACATTATACAGCACCTTATAAAGCACCATGTATTGCTTATGTGTTTTTTTTTCTGAATTGCTAATGGAACCTTTTCACACCACAGTCTGAACAAAATTAAGCATTGCTTGGTAATTGGTCAACAAAGTATTGATGGTAGTGTAAATATTGTCATAATAACAGTTGTCTATAGTTTTGGTTGATTGTAATCCATTACATACATTTCTATCAAAGTTATGACATTATCAAGACAAATTTGTTCTGACACAGTTTAACTCTAAGTTCTTGTCATATTTTAGAACCATTTTACAAGCGATAGCAAACAAACTGTGATAATGTGAGAAATGTTGAAGGTGTCTGAATAAATTTTGGTTTGATAGTATATTTCATTTTTACATTGAAGACTATCCAGTGCTATCTAACATTTAATTATTCAGTTTCTGTACCTTGACACCTACAAACTTGAAAAAAATAACGTAAACATTGTGTAAATAGCACAAATAAATAAAAACGAATGAACTAACAAATTAAACAATTTCAAACAGGGCCCATTGGTACAACCTTCACTGGGGCCCCGCTGACCCCAGCTTTGGCCCTGGGTGCAGAAGCAGCATGGACTCATACTCATTGTGCTTTCACACAGGACGCGTTTGCAGTCCGCTACTCGGTACGTAAACGATCGATCACCTGGAACGCACTGACAGACCGCAACTGTGTGAATGCTGCAATCCGTTAACATGTGCGATAAAAAATATGCAACGTAGTATGTGTGAAACAGGCGTAAAGTTGTTTGAACCTTGTGCAATGTGGAATTAGTTTACAGCTTTTTCAAGCACTTTGTGATGCATTTTGGAAACAGGAGATGAGCCCGTGGTCTAATGCACCACCTGTCTTGAGAAACCCGTTCTAAAAGACTTACTTTTAGTCATTATTTTATTTGGGTAGCACACATATTCTGAATGTTTTTGGCAGAATTCAAATGAGCCATTTTAATCTAGATTAATCTAGAATAATTCCAAGATTACATATTACAAGATATATATATATATTAGAAAAGTGTCCTTTTAAATTGTAAAAAGATTTCACAATACACACTTTTTAGAGTCAACTCTTTGTACATTTATATTGAACTAAACAAGTTTTTCATTATTTTAAAAACTAGGTAAAATAAAATAGATCTAAGTTAGCATGTCGTTTTGTAACATGGATCTGTTCATTTTACACTTTTTTTAATTTGAAGCAAAAGTCTAATCAAAATCTTCTCATGCTTCCTGGTCCACCTCATCATCAAGTACAAGCCATCTGTGGTACTGTAGATCGTTCTCGAAAGACATCTCCACTACATATGTTCTGACCTTTCCCCGCAGCCAGGCTCTCTGTTTTCATTTTCTACTGCTGGACAGATAGCGTTGCCATTTCATTTCTGCCGCCTGGATCATTTTTCTCACCTCTCATATCTTGAAGAACACTCTTGCTCACAAGCAACAGAATTGAATGACTAAGTAATGTTTAATACCATCATTATCAGCAACCTTTATTAATTACAAACTCTGTTCTAATTGTGTTTTGATTGCTCAGACCTCATTATTGTTCATAGCGGCAATTAACACAGCTGGTCTGTAATAGGATAGGAGATGGAACCATTCACATATACGGGATCAGTATTATCAAAAACATTATCCATACTCAAAAAACAACATTATTTACTAAGCCCTGCTTGGATGTCTAATGCACATTAATTCAGTCAAACAAATAAATGAGGTGTGATAGATTTAGATTAGTCTTTTCTATATATACACATGCTGTATTTTTGTTGTGCCCTTGGCTTGTGGCTTCTCTGTGCACACACGTACACACAGACACACACACACACACACACAGACACACGCACACACACACACACACGCACACACACACACACACACACACACACACACACACACACACACACACACACACACACACACACACACACACACACACACACACACATATATATACAAAAGAGCCACAAGCCAAGGATCTATGTTTCTTAGCTTTATTTGGCATGTGTCTGTTTAGTTTTCAGTGCTTTTCTGTATATATATATACACATCAACAATCTAAGAAATCATTAATTTAATAACTAAAGGCTTTTAGTCTGTATGGTCTGGTACATGTTTTTATAGCATTTATCAAACATCCTATCCAGCTTGTTTGAATTCATAAGATGGAGTGATTGTGTGAAATTTAGGACACTGATGAAAAAATGAGGCCCATATGTTTACAGACGGCTTTTGGAGGAGGCACGGTTATGGACAAGGGGTGGGGGTGGGGTGTGCTTCTGTCAACCTGATGTTGATGGATGAACCCTCTGAAGATCATGAACACAGAATTAGTGCATTAGGAGCTGTGTGATGAATAGCCCCAGTACCTCCACAGCCTCATCAACACAGTCCAACACATGACAAATGGAATGGAACCATGAACATAATAAACCACACTCATACATAAACACACATTCACACACTCACACGATCACATCACTGGGGTGGTCGAGGCATTGAAAAACAATAGAGAACTGATTTTAATAAAAACTCATTTAATATGCACAAATCTTATGTATTGTGATGCAGTCTACTGCAGAATGAATGCAGAGATTGTTTGAAGGACAAAGATGGTAAATGCAGTATTGTTTAGAGTTTGCTGATTTTAACAATTTAAATTTATTTGAAACTATTTGTGACAAATCAGCTGCATTAGATGTAATAAGGGGGCCATTTGGAGGCCATGTTTTATAATTATGAACACATGTTCTTGAACCCCATAACATTTCACTCACTTTTTTTGTTGACAATATTTCACATCAGGTTCAAAAGAATCGAATTTACATAAATATTCCACAAATGTCCATACTGTTATGAAAGAGGATTAGGATTAAGTTGATGCATCTTCATGCTGTCTTGCTGTCTACACCTTCATGTGGAATTCAGTTTAAACTCTGACCAAACCAAATAACTTCACTAGTGTAATCATCACTGGCTGGATCTGTTAAGTAGGATTCTGAGTGATTCTCTGTGAGTATTTGCCTTATCTGTATATAGAAGCAGAAGAGTATAACCTTTGGCAGATCACTCCTTTATTTTCATCTCTCTCTCTCTCTCTCTCTCTCTCTCTCTCTCTCTCTCTCTCTCTCTCTCTCTCTCTCTCTGATTATTTTTAAGAACATATTAAATTTATATTGCAAATAGTTAATGCTTAACAAATCAGACCTGAAGTTATATTCCAATTGTCATGTAAATGAATGCCTACCACGTGACTAGCAACGTCGTTACAAACGCATTTTCAACAACACTTCTTTATTCTTGAATGTAAAGCATAATAGCGGCGGGGGGGGGGGGGGGGGGGGGTTGGTGGTCTAAATGTATTATTGTTTTTTTGTGTGTCCCTTTGTGTCTGATAAACTGCAAAAACTGTGATAAACAATAAGCAGACTGCATAATAGACTAACAAGTGGTCCAAAGCTCTCTTTAATTTAATGAATGTTTCTACAAACTACTTGGATCGCAATGTTTTTTGTGAAATGTAAAGATTAAATACTACTTACGTCACTGTGTCTCCAGCGTGCATTGAAGGTACGGTAGGCAGTCTCTGTGCTACTATAGCGTCCCCTAACGGAAATACAAAAATACGCCTTCGCTTACTCAAACACAGGGTTAGTTCACCCAAATAGCAAAATTGTGTCATTAATAACTTACCCTCATGTTGTTTCAAACCCGTAAGACCTCCGTTTATCTTTAGAACACAGTTTAAGATATTTTAGATTTAGTCTGAAAGCTCTCAGTCCCTCCATTGAAACTGTGTGTACGGTCTACTGTCCATGTCCAGAAAGGTAAGAAAAACATCATCAAAGTAGTCCATGTGACATCAGAGGGTCAGTTAGGATTTTTTGAAGCATCGAAAATACATTTTGGTCCAAAAATAGCAAAAACTACGACTTTATTCAGCACTGTCTTCTCTTCCGTGTCTGTTTTGAGAGAGAGTTCAAAACAAAGCAGTTTGTCATATCCGGTTCGCGAACAAATCATTCGATGTAACTGGATCTTTTTGAACCAGTTCACCAAGTCGAACTGAATCGTTTTAAACGGTTCGCGCATCTCTAATACGCATTAATCCACAAATGACTTAAGCTGTTAATCAGCTTTTTTAATGTGGCAAACACTCCCTCTGAGTTCAAACAAACCAATATCCCGGAGTAATTCATGTACTCAAACAGTACACTGACTGAACTGCTGTGAAGAGAGAACTGAAGATGAACACCGAGCCGAGTCAGATAACGAACAACAGACTGACTCGTTATCGAGTCAAGAACCGTTTCTGTCAGACACGTCCGATTCGAGAACCGAGGAGCTGATGATACTGCGCATGTGTGATTCAGCGTGAAGCAAACCGACACACAGAGCGTCTGAACTGAACTGATTCTTTTGGTGATTGATTCTGAACTGATTCTGTGCTAATGTTATGAGCGCGGGTAAACCGAAGGCTTGAATCAAGGGCAACAGAGACAGTTTGAGGGCAATCATCGCCAATGACGCCCAGTGTTGGGAAGGTTACTTTGGAAATGTAATAGGTTACAGATTACAAGTTACCCTGTTTAAAATGTAATAGTAGTGTAACTTTTTCAATTACTTTATTAAAGTAATGTAACTAATTACTTTTGAGTACTTTTTGATTACTTTTCTAAATTTGTGAAAATTAAAGAATAATAAATGAAAGCATATACATCAACTTAAATACAGTTATCTAATAAGCATGTGACGTATTCTGTGTAATAAACTCCTGAAACATTGGTGTTTTTTTGAAACTGCTGTCTCTTTGTATATGATGATAGTTTTCTCAAAATAAGTAAAATGCACATGAAGTGACACAGAGCAGTTCTAGAAATTATGTTTATGTGCTCGTGTACTCCTATATTGAGGCAGCAGAGGTTGAAAACACTGCGAGCTTCAGTAGGCCTATGTGTAGTAAATGAAACCATGTCTTTACCATTAATTTACAGAAGGGGCGGACTGGGAAAAAAATTCAGACTGGAAAATTCAAACTCATACAAACAAATTCATGGACAAAACTATTTTTTTGTATGGACCTGACATAAAAGAAGGTTTAAATCTTTAATTTGGGGACATGCAAAATAATTTAAAGTTCTCTCCTGAACTGCACCTTCACTTCTATTTTTCTCTTCAGTCTTTTTATTTTGCCCTGTTATCCATCTCTCTCATGACTTTAATACTCAAGATTGAACAAAACTATACTTTACAATACTATACTCCACAGTACTACAATATCTTTATAGAAAAATCCTAATACTGTACACGAGTCATGTTTTTCCCTAACAAAAAATTACCATGCTTTTATTAGCCTATATAAAAGTAAAATAACCTTGTTTTGTTTTTGTTTTTTTTGAAAATGGATTTGTATTTATTTTTAAATAAATACAATTGTAAAATAATTTTACATTTTTGGTTACCACAGTTAAACAATAGTAACCATTTGGTCTGTCGTAGCTCCCCCTAAACCTATAAAAAAAAATCAGAATTTTTTTCAGCTAAATTACTACTGTAACATTACAACAGATAATAATGATGTCCTTTATATAGTATTTTGAGTGATGACTGATGAGCAACGTGCTGCTGCTTGATTAATTAAATAAAAAAACAAAGACAAAAAAGCATCTTTACAGATGAAACTGACCTGAAACCCTGAACAGTAGTTCTGCTTCTCTGCTCCAGCTGTGCGCTTCCACAGTCCACTCTTTTCTATCTCTCTCTCTCTCTCTCTCGCATTGATTACTCTGAGTCTGATCCAAACCGTTTGGCGGAGGCGCGGAGAGCGCGCGAATCATGACTAACAATTCATGACAAATTAGAGATTTAATTATCAAATGGCGGATTCGCAAATGATCGATTTAGTATATAATAATGGTATTAAATAGTGGGGCAAAATCGTCTGCCAGGCCACCGGGAATTGTCCCGGTTCTCCCGGTGTCCAGTCCGCGCCTGATTTCCACAGACACACAGAACGTGCAGGAGTCATATGTTGCATTTTTGGGGCTTAATATTCACAGACACTAGTCCATGTCATGTTTTGATTCAAGTGTACTGACCTACTTTTGATTTAGTCATCCAAAATGTGGCATATTCCGTCCGCGTTAGGCATTCCGTTTTTACGACTGGATTCTACGAACCAGACTGTATTTCCGCATCCCGGAAATTATTAGGGCGGTATGTCTCAGAATAGTCAGTGCAATTTGGGAGAGAAATCAGTTAAATATGTATGTGGATGTGTGTAAATATTCAAATGTAATCCCCTTTGTAATCGTTAAAAATTTCATAAGTAACTAATTTAATTACTCATTTTTTCGTAGTAACTGTAACTAATTACAGTTACAATAATTTTGTAATTAAATTACGTAAAGCCGTTACATGTAACTAGTTACTCCCCAACACTGATGACGCCATTACGTCGAGCGCAAAAGAACCGGTGAACCGTTTTCTTCAACCGGTTTATTGAATTGAACTGTCCGACAGAACTACTGGTGATCCGAAAACCGATGCAACCGGTTCTTGACTCGTGAATGAGTCAGACACTGTTCGTTATCTGGCTCGGCTCAGTGTTCATCTTCAGTTCTCTCTTCACAGCTTTTCAGTCAGTGTACTGTTTAAAGGGATAGTTCACCCAAAAATCAAAATAATGTCATTGAACACCGAGCCGAGCCAAAAAACCAAAGGATTGAAACAAGGGCACTTGGCAAGTTTGTCATATCGACTGAAACACAAACATTTAATCAAATTTCTCCATCTTGTCAAAACGCTGCCATTGTTAATCCTGTCTGTCTGAGTATTTTGACAAGTCCTCGAATTTTGGCTCGCACTTCTGTGACAGAATCGGTGCTTAACAACTAAACATCTTCTGGCTCAGCTGCTACAGTAGCCACGCCTCAAACTCTTGCTATTGGCTGCGCGGAGGGATGCAAACATATAGGTTGACAGACCAGTAGGACATCCTATCATTGCATTCAAACATTTTATGTTCCTGGGCCCTCAGACCACAGAAATATTCCATATTCCTTACAATTTCATCCACCTATGATGCAGACAGTTTTCTTCAAATCAGCTACAGCACATTACTGAATATTGATGATGGCCAAATATGCAAAATAAATAAAATGCAAAATGTAAAATGGTGATTTCACAAGCATTTCTATGTTTAGCCATCCTAACTGGTTAATATTTTAAAATGCTGTGTAACGTGAACTCTCAACTCTTGTTGTCATGAGTCTGACTCATCAGGGCCCTCAAAAGACTAGCCATGAATTTCTGTTTCCTCTTTCTCTATTTGACAGCCGTAATGGAGTCCACCAAGTTCGTAGAAACAAGAGGCAAAATTTACCATCTCATATTTAACTGTTTCTACTGCACCGATTGAAAAGAGCATTCCTCCTCATAATCTGTAAAAGATTTGTTTCTGACTCCCCTTTCATCAGAGCAATGCGTTTCCACCCTTCCCTCCCTCTCACCCTCTTTCTCTCTCTTTCAAACTTGTGTGTAACCTTTCTCTGCCCCCATTGTTTGGCTTTTGTTTGGCAACAGCTGTTGGGGTGGATTTTTTGGGGGTCAGCTGTGAGAGCTCCAGGCACAACAGGAGCAGATGGCGTTTTGCCCTGCATGAATGGAGAAACGGAGGAGAGGAGCTGAATAGAGTCTCTCTGAATGGTGTCTGTACAGCACCTGCCTCTTGTAGCTCCACACAGACATCATAGAAACATGGCCTGATCTGCTACGGCTTCTTTACTGTCGTACAGAATTAGACACAGAGAGAGACTGATGTAGAGAGAGGTAGAGAGAGAGAGAGAGAGAGAGATGGAGCATGGCTTGTTGGGTTGTGTCCACATTTATTGATTTCTCTCAGACCACTGGAATAATGTGCCGTATAGTAAGTTTGAGTTATTGGATATGACACAGCATGCACATGTAATCTATCACTTTGGTCTCCCAGTACACTTTATCAGCTTTGTTGCTATAGTAACATGTGAGCTCAGTAATAGCTTACATTAACAGCCTAAGTAAGTCACAATAAAAAGCAATTTCAGAGAGTCAGGTTTCTCAGAAGAACACAAAGTCCACAGAATACTGACGAGGAATTGGAAAGAGGTAGCTCAGGGGAAACGATATGGTTTTATATTCTGCAACTGAAGGAGATGGAATTTATTCTCTCTCTCTCTCTCTTTCTCTTTCTCCCTGAGACATCTGTCAGCTACAAAGTTTAGTTCTCTGTCACAACAAAGCAAATGTTCCTCAATCAATGCCAGCCCACAATGCAATTGTTAAAATGAATCTCTACCTGAATGTTAAATAAATGTAACAGTAATATCAGTGCAGAAAAATTCCAGTTATGTGCAAACTGTTCTGAAAACCTAATCACATTGTTTGTGTTGGCCACAGAAACACTGACTGTACAATAAACGATGTTTGGAGATTTCCTGGAGAGATCGTGTTGAGAACCGCTGGCTTTTTCCTGCCTGAAAGGTGAAACAGAGTCGTATTTCTGGGCTTGTTCACTTCAGTGATTTTGAAGCAGGATTGTTTGTTTGATGACCTTTAACTCTCAGAGTTGGAGTTTGAGAAGAGCTGAAAACTGAGAGAATAAAGTAGTTTGTGAACATCTCACAGCATTTCTTGTCTTTGGCCATGCTAAAATGCAGTCCTTTTTTTTCATCTAACCAATAAGAAGTGACTCAGTCTATGGAATATTTATGTGCTGTACTGCAAATGACAGCTCTGTATATTCAAAGACAGCACATTCAAATGATTTTAGCTGCAGAGAACAATGAAAAGAATTTGAAATTATACTCACTTAAATCCAGCAAGTTCATAATATGTAAGACATTTTATAAAATGAACTTGAAATTAAAATATTGAGGGCTTCATTGTATTCATCGCTCTAGTAGAAGCGTGAAATTTAGCTCCACAGAATAATCTCACTTGACATTAATAAGTGCGTATAAGTATCCTGCTTTAGCGAAAACTACTTTCTGGGAATTTAAACTTCAGTTTAGTGCAGTTCTGCTGTTTCTGCCAGAGCTCAGAGGGTTGCTGGGAACATCTAGAAACCCATTTCATCTGTACTCGGGAGGAATCGGGCTGAAGCATGGCTTTGATACAGGGGTGTTGAAAAACACATCATGTTCATCTGATTATCAAGGCAATTGACTAAATAAACAAGTACTAATTGTGAAAACAACACTAAAAACATTTTTTGAATAGAAGCTTTTTTTCTTCAGAAAGACTAAAATAAATAAATAGCTTACATCAACTAAAATTAAACAAAAATATTAGATGAAAAAAGGTGTTGCCTTGGTGCTCTGTGTGATGTAGCATCAAATGACTCAAAATAAAACCAATTATAAATGAATCAAAAGAAAGAAAAGTAAATAAAAGAAAGAGAAGACTAACAATTGAAAGTCAAGTTCTTTACTTGGCCTCAGATCCAGCTGTTAGCCTGTCGTTCAGTCTGGGGAATCTTTCAAACAAATGTTCACAGCAGCACCTAAAGAAAGTCTTCTCTCTCTGACTGAGAGGTCAACATTATTCAAACAAAAGCTGCTAGGGATCAGCAGGATCTTGCTCAAAGCTAGTCGGTGAAACTCCTCACTCACTGCAAGGCCAGGTGTCTGAAGTCAGGTCAAAGGTTGCATGTGTTGTTTGGGAGCTGTGTGGGAGGGGGTTAGTTTTGTTAATGGAGGGCAAACAGCATGGACTACCGGACAGTGTTACTGATGTTCTGTGGTTAGAGATGACCTGTGCCCTATTCAAGTTCTACCCTATTTGGTTATTGTTGCTAAGCTACACAAACAATGTCCACAGCCAGAAACTCTCCATCTGTCATGCTTTATCAGTGAATACTTTATCAGAAACCAAGAAATTGTATCAATGATCACCTCAAATTACCGATCACAATATTTTTGTGTGTTTGTTTGTTTCACAAATTTCATAAGATTGACAAGATTCAGTGAGGTAGAAATTCTTGATTGTTAGCTACAAACATTGTTAGTGTCTTTTCACAACAGGCTTACAGCTTGGTCTTGGTAGAAAGTACAGTATTATTTATCCATGTTAAATATGATATAAAAATATAAATTATGGTCATTTATTTTCATGCTCTGATGAAAATTAGTCAAAGAGAACACAAGCTATTGAGGTCACACTCTCGGCCTCAGGACACAGACCTTTTGTCACACTGTTCCCACTGAATCTGTGTAGACAGCAGGGTAATGAAAGACACCAATCAATCATTGACTGATATTACAAAAATGGGACATTCACTATGCATATGACCTTTCCCTCTGTGTCTTTAACACAGACTAAATCAAAATGCATGTGTGCTCACACACACACACACACACACACACACACACACACACAAACACACACACACACACACACACTGAGTGGTGAATAGCAGTGAAATATTAGGTTATATGCAATAAAACTACTTTCTGATTATGTGACTGTGGTTTGAACTAGATTCTATAGATAGACATCATATGAATACTGGAGGGTAATTCTAGTCGAGGTGGAATTTATGTTTGCTTTGAAGAATTTATGGGAACATATTACTTTACTGATATATTTATCTGAAAATACTGTAATTACTCACCATCATGTCATTCCAAACCTGTATGGCTTTCTTTCTTTTGTGGAACATAGAAAAAACTATATTATGCATATTCATATATGGAAATATAAATAAATACATATATATATATAATTTATATGAGGTCTGGATGATGATTTTTTTTTTCGTAATTCTTAAATTCATAATAGCTCATGTGTAAACATCATCGGCAGTTGTTAGGACGTTTAATCAGTTTTGAAAATATCCGCGAACCTTTATTTATTTATTCATTCATCGCTGGGGGGTGTCAGAGTTCCAACCCTTGTTGTGAGATATTTATCCTCACTGAGACCATGCGGATAACAAGGTTTACCAAATAACAAGGTACTGCATGCATTATTGATGCTGCCCTCCATGAGACTGTTTGGAATAATAAGAGCTATTTCCCGGCCCCTCATTACCGGCTGTTTTTAAAGGATGTGTTTGGTCGCCATGGACACCACTCTTACATTCTATGCTTGGCAATCTTGGCTTTCTCCCTCCTTTTCTCTTCCCACTTCTAGCCATTGAAATTCAGGGCATGTGGGGTACTCGCTGTTTTTAATTTTCATTTCATCATAGGCGCTTTAAGACTGTTGCCAGCACTTATTTGCAGTTTTCCTGCAGACCTCTCCCCTATACCCTCTGACAGAACAGATGCTGCAATTAATCAAAGAGTGAGAGTGTAGGCTTCTCTGTGGCACAAAACCGACTCGAGAGCCAATCACTGCAGCCTCTCTCATGCAAACTGCACAAGCATTCTCAAAATTAACTAATTGGGTACAAAATACAGATTGAGAATTCTATTAATGTGGAACAAGATATGCACAGGCACAGATTCCTTCCCTTCTGTTGCGTTGGGGTGTCTCTGTCTGGCGTTCAGCAGATAAAGGCGTTCCAATGTCCTCACATGCTTATTGTGCATTTATGATAATTAGCCTTTTGCTAATCCTACCTTCCCCCACAAATATTTGTGTCTGGGGGCTCACGGGTCATTTTTAAAAGGTGGAAAAGGAGATCGGGGTGAACAGGCATGAAGGAAAACATAAATAGAAAATGCACAACATATTTGCAGAAATAAATAAAACCAAATATCTGAGTTGAAAAATAAAATCCAACTGTATCCAATTTATCCAAAATAAACAGAACATTTTAAGTACTGATGTCTTTATTTTAAGTCTTTCATAACTAACAAGGACACATTGAGGAAATATTTTATACAAAAGTATGGCTAATATAATCTTTGAAATGAATCAGTTCCTTGAAATAAATATTTTTGATTATTTTAATTGCAAACAGAGAGACACAGAGAAATATAATACAAAATTATGGCTAGTTATCATGTTGTTGATGAAGGAATGCCTCTTTTTAATGTGTATTATTTCTTTTTTTTTTTTTTGATGGAAAAAATAAAACTTAATAAAATGACATGTATGACAGGTGGAGTTTCCAACTGACATGAACTGTATTTATTTTACTGTCAGGTTTTTAAAAGCAATTAATTTTGAAATGTAAGCAAAAATACAAAACAGATGATTTGCTGCTACTATAACTCATAAAAAAGTAGAAAAGAGCACTATGAGATAAACCAGGTGACAGTTCAGCTTGCCAATGTCTGCATTTAAAGCTGCACGTATTAAAACTTTACAACAAGAGGTATGAAAAATGTACAACTTCAATTTCTTCTATCTTACATCTGATAAGACTCCCATTTAACGGCCCTTGTTGTGAAATTTTGGGTATTATGAAATAAAAATACCCAACAGCCTAAATTCAGTAATTTAGCTTTTCCCCCCATGTAATAAGTTTTCCTTACACATAAAAAAAAAAAAAACATAGTCAATAAAATTTCTGAGGTAAAGATAATTACAGAGAAGGATTTTTGGAGTGCTGTTACTAGATATGTTGGAGTGAATGCGCTATAAATGGTTTTGGCCAGATGAGAATAACTCCAAAAACATTCTCTTCTTTCCTAAGAACACATACAGCAGGTTACAGGTGTTTGGAGGTGTTTACAAAGGTGTTTGGAGACATGAGGACTGAAATGATCTATGGAAGCGTGTCAGATAGTCTAGCAAAATGCCAAGTGTTTTACATCTTTTGTAAATTCACTGGAGATTGCCTGTTTGATAACACGGCATGAGATGGGTCAAACACCACTTGGTTCTAAAAGCAGGATGATTTGATTGAGAGCATCCCAACAGTGACTGTTAAACAGTTTCATCCATGGGAATGCCAAGAAGGATGATGGAAAAGGGAAGAAGAGAGGGTAGATTTGATGATACACTGGCCAGACAGTGCAAGAGCCATTCAGCATGTCTCTGATGGCCAGTTTAATAACAGTTCAGTTCATTTATTTTGTGAAACAGTGACTTCTTTAGAAATTCCACGTCCACAGAAACCCGGTCTTCCATTTTGTCTTGTGGTGAAAGAGAATCCAACCTCATAAATAAAGCTGTTAAATAAAACTGTCAGGTGTTTCTGCGATCATCTCTGAATGTTCTTCCCACGCCATCATGCGCTGACAGAGTTTAAACTCCACGACAGAAAGAGCGAGAGAGAGAAACCAAATGAACTAAATATACATACAAATGACTACTGGGCACACAAGTCTATTAACAGACCTCCCGGTAGCTCAGCCTATCTTATAGACAAAAAAATCCAGTTCAGACGCTTTGTCCTTTTAACACATATCTTATATCCATCTAGAACAAAGGACAGTTCTTTGTAAAACATTCATATTTCTTACACACTTCTTAAGTGCAACTTAAAAAAAGCAACCTTGCAATGATGCTTTTCATTAACAACTTCCTTCTGGGTTTCTGGTGGGGTTCAGTAGATGCTCACTTGCGACAGGACCTGGGCATGAGCCTGTACCTGCGAGGGGTGAGGCTGGGACGCGGGAGGGGGTGGCGGGCTGCCGAGAGAGGCCGAGTGCGGCGTACCAGGCGAGTGCTGCACAGGCGAACACTGCGACTGCGGGATATGCTGCTGCATTTGATGCTGCTGCATCTGCTGCATGTGCTGCATGTGTTGCATTTGCTGCTGCATCTGTTGCTGCTGCTGCATGTGGTGCTGCTGAAGCTGCTGCTGCAGGTGATGCTGGAAATGCTGCTGCTGCATTTGCTGCTGAATCTGCTGGTGGTGCATTTGCTGCTGCTGCTGCATTTGATGGTGCTGCAAGTGCTGCTGCATCTGCTGCTGTTGCATGTGCTGCTGCATGGAAGCGTGCCGTTGCTGCATCGGTGGACTCAATTGTGGTGACATGCCCGTCTGCGGACCACCCGCTCCCATCTGCCCCAGCAGCTGCGATTGAACGCCGCCGGGTGTCATGTTCTGATGAGCTACTGTGACTGAGGTGACAATCTGGCTGCTGCCGACACGCATTTGCAGAGGTTTTGGGGCAATGGCTCGAGGCAGGGCCTGCTGGAGTGCCTGTGCTGCGGCAGACATCGAGTGGTGCTGGGATAGAGGGGAAGGCAGCATGAGCGCTGGAGACAGGCTGGTGGAGGCGAGAGTCTGCTGCACCGAGCGGATCGTCTGGGCCTCCGCTGACTCTGCGGCAGCCTGAGACAGAAATAGAAAGTGGTCAAATGAATTCTAGTACTCAACAGATGTTTCTTATGTAGTGCCCTCTTCTTTATTAGTGCTGATCTGGTGACTGACTCGACAGAAAACCTGTTCAGAGAAAATTGCTGCTGTCTTACAACTCTGATCTAAAGAACTTGCCAAGAGGGGAATTCATATTATTTGGTAGCCTAGAAAAAATATCTGAAATAAGTCTTGCACACTAAAAATAACACACTTTACTGTTCAGACTTTCTGAAAAGAAGCTTTATAAATTTACTCAATCGCTGAATCGAGAGCAATGTGATGTTGGTGTCATAAATGTAGCATAAATCTCAAGTACTGAAGTAACACACAGTACCGCTAAACTGTCCGTAAAATGATCTTAATTTTTTATAGGAAGCAACAAATATGCAAATGTTCCCAACTGCCTGGCTGATACAGCGAGTTAATGAAGCATGATGAATCATAAGAATATCTCATTCTAATTCATTAGCTGTATTTAATGCTATTTCTACACCTAAAGTGTGATGGAAGAAACACATTCACAGTCACGTTTAAGTATGCAAGAGAATTCGGTTTACAGAAAAAAAATCATACTTTAAAATCCTTTCCAGCTGGTTTTTAGAAGTTCAATTTGAGAAAATCAATGAATGCACAATGAAATAAACACTGCTCCTAGTAATAGAAGAACTCCTGCTTTCAATTGCCTTTCAGCTGTCAGTTCTATTTTTGGTGCTTTCACTGAAAACTTCTACTGTGTAGAAGGTTTTTTCTAGTGGCTAAGGACTCAAGGTGAAAGCTATCGAGTCTGAAAATGAGCTAAACTATTATACAGATATTGGTTAATAGAAATATAATAGAAAACATGATTAATGGTGAACAAAAAATCTATGAGTGAGCTTAAGTCTGCAAGGAGCTGTTTAAACAGAAATCATCTTCACCTTTGACACAAGGCTAGCGCGGTACACTGCGAGAGCTTTCAGGTACTCCTTCTTTGCGGCCTCTGTTTTGCTTTTGTAAACCTGTGGAGAACAGAATACGTGAGGTGTGACAAACAGATAATTAGCAGAACATTGACTGGCAAGCATGAGCTTCACAACAGGGAGAGCCTACAGGCTTCATCTAAGCCGGTAATAAAAAACTAAAGAAGGGTGAAAATATCAAGCAGTCTGTTAAAATACCTGTTAAAAGAATCATTCTGTGCAAATCGGAGAGTAGAAATTCAAAACATTTGTTATTCTACCTCAAGCGAGAAGACTCCACGACAGACAGCTCTATTCACAGAATGTTACAGATGATGTTTTTTGTGAGGTTAAAAATATATTTTGGTATTACACAGGACAGCAGTTTGATACCTGTTTCTGCTCCTCTCCCAGTCCGTCCCACATAGAAGCTACTATCTTGGACACCTCTCCGAATGTGGCGTTAGGGTTCTGGCCTTTAATGGCCGCCTGGGTGTCTCTGAAGAACAGGGCATATGCAGACACTGGCTTCTGAGGCTCATTGGGATCCTTCTTCTTCTTTTTCTTGGGCGTCTTCGGCTTCTTACCTGCGTCAGGGGCGGGACGCTTTTCACCAATCACCTGATGGAGAGAGAGCAGCTTGCTATAAGTCCTCACTAATTGAATGTTGATTTAATTCTCGTTTAAATGTTATGATGAAAACACTGCATGGATTAAATGTCACTCACCCTGTTTCCTTCCTCTTGATCGTCTTCATTAATGGAGCTGGAGGGAGAGGGTGTGGCTGATTTGCTGGCGGGTGGGGATGGGGACGTGTGAGCAATGCTTGATCCGGTCATATTCAGCCCCAGCTGTGTGTTGATCTGGGACTGGTTGATGGTGGTAAGCTGGTTTTGTGACATCATGCCATTGGGGTTATGCATGCTAATGATGGAACGCATCACCATGGTGGGGTTTGGAGGGTACTGACGGAGGTGGGTCTGACTGACAGCCTGCAGAGCAAACAGACAACAAAAACCTTTTTAGATATACACTACCTCACACATTTTTGGTGTCAGTACACTTTTTAAGGACACATTGTTACATTTCACAATATTACATTTTCGATCAAATAATTGCAGTCTTCTGTCAAAATCAAATGGTAGGGTATGCTTATATTACAGTGCTAGACTCAGAAACAGAGTGTTTAATTATTATTTATTTTTTAAATAAAATAGTACAGAATGTACTATTGCCCATTTATAAGTTATTGGGCAAAACATATTAATATATATATATATATATATATATATATATATATATATATATATATATATATATATATATATATATATATATATATATATATATATATATATATATATATAATAATTACCAGCTTATCTGTATTTGCCAGAGGTTTAATATATTTGCAGCCTTTAGTTAAAGAAAAATAGAATTAGCTCAGTGTAAAAAGAACAGAAGTAAAAGGAAAGTCCCAATCAAGACTAAAATAAAAGTGATGTATATGTATTGGGGGAGTTTGGACGTGGGGAACCTGATGTGTTTTGCATTGACTGAACAGTCTCCAAAAGCAACCGGATTACAGAGAAAATATCTACTCAAACAGCTAGAGAAAACCAAGAGTTAATTTGATCTCCTTTGTTCATTTTTCATTCTACATCAACTCTCTCTCTTTTTCTCTCTCCATCTGGTATTCAGAGACTCAAACTCAATATCTGTATGTGTCAACACATCATAAAGCTGTGCACCTGGCCTTATTGGCCAGACCTGCCGAACCCTTTCCCTTAGTACAATATTCTAACACCTTCCCTCACACACAGATTACATTTTCTCTGTATTAATTCCCCTGGGTACATGCAGCTTCGTACTGAATCCGTAAAAAAAACACAATCTACAAAACAATAGCTGTTTTCAACATCTGTTAGGGGGAATTTTTATTTTTTTATTTTTTAAAGAAACATACTACAAAAAAATGAAGCAAGTGAATAAATAAAAGAATCACTGAATAAATAAACAAATTAATGACAGAATTACACTGCCAAAGAAATACACATTTGCATTAGTTTCATCGCTAGAATGCAGTGACCAGAGCCAGAGCCAGCAGTAGTCTTCGTGTCAGACCTGTCTACTGTGATCATTAGTCATGACCATCTGTGTCTAACACTTTAACACTAACAGTCAGCAATGCCCCGTACAAATCTCTATGAAATCACTACAGCATTCTCTATGAGTCAGTAATGTAAAGAGCGGAGAGAATCACAAAGATGTAAGGCAGCCTTTGAGGATTCATGTTTATCATCACGGTCTCAGGCTGGGCTTTGTGTTTCGGCTCTCTCCCCCATGTGAACACATCTACATGATCCATGATTTGAACATGCAACATTTGTAAGACGACCATATGCCCACTTACTCTTTTGAAGTTTTTTTTTTTTTTTTTTTTTTATGCACTGACTACATTGGTGAATGTAGTCCCGGAAATGATCAGAACTGGTCTTTAGTTTCAGGAGCACTTTGATCTGATCGCACAAAGCAGAACAGACTTAGAATTATGTCCAAAGGCGGATTATGAAAAAAAAAGCTGTGATTTATTTTGAAGCATCAAATGATTTGGCAACATTATATTCCAAATTCCCAATGATCATACAGCAGAAAAAGAAAACATGATATGATTTTGTATAAAATACATATTTATGTGTAGAATCGGTAGATGGAAAAGAAAGAATGATGAATGGAGCATTCAAACTAAACGCGCACAAAGAGCAGTCAGCTTCTGCTAATAGCAGCCTTTGTAGGCAATGAAAGAAATGTGATTTCTGCTATCAGAGTGGTTTAGCTGGTAGTAAGAGTGAGTCAGTATCCGATCGATTTATTTATGTCCCTGCTGCACACGCTCCATTTGCATTTTGATTGGAACATTGTCTGCTGACACACAGCTCACATCTACACAGATGCTTTAGATAGTCTTCATAAATCTGTAAATAACTTCTTATCTGAAGAGCAAAGAGGCCAGATGTGCCCTCTCCTTTCCTCTGTGTGTTTGCATGTGCTTGTGCAAATGTTGCTATTATTCCAGCAATCAGCCCATCTCAGCTGACTGTATTCCAGCAGAAAATAACCCTTTTCCCCTCATATCTATATTCCCCAACTTACTTAACTACAGGCACAAAAGCTTCTGACATTAAAAGGCGGCTAAAAGAGATGCTGACCAAACAGCCACAACGCACTGAGACATTAGATGGATGACTGTTTGGTTCAGTCTCAAATAGTATCCTCACCCCTTTCATCAAAAGCAGGAACCACAACTAAACAGTCAAGAAAATATACTGGGTGGGGGGGCATCCCCAGACCTCTTTTTCCAGCATGTGTTCATAACCATAACATAACCAATACTACTTTCATATGATCAGGATAAGAATCTGAAGATGCCGTGTCAAAGGCTGAGAGTCTCGGGTCTGCTCTTTAAGATACCAGCCTCGGGACTCTGTGGGGGGTGGGAATGGAATTGGAGAGTTTATTAAAAGCAGCTTGGTATGAGCTGTTCCATGCTGAAAAGAATGTTAACAAGTTCAATTTCCATTCAATCATTCAGCGGAGCTCTTGGAAATGTTCCATAACAGAAAAAGGAGTATAATCATCTATATGGTAATTATGAGGATGAATCTTACAAGTTTGGCCAGTGTGAAAAGGTCAGCTCTATTATGAATAGTTTATCAGCCCCCTGCACATATTCACAGCAGCACTGGAAACTTAACCAACATCCTGCTTTATTTTTCAACCATTTATGGGCACCTGCATAACTGGCTCCTTAAAAAATATATATATAAGAAAATGGAAATCTGAATGCTTGCAGAGACCATGGTAGCGTGAAGATAAATTGTTTTCTGCTCATATTTCTCCTCCACCTACTCACTCTCCTCTCTCACTCCATCTACAAGACACACACACATTCTCTCGTTTCATGCAGCTCATATACTGTTCAATGCATCATGTACGAATTGTCCCCTTTGAAAAAATGGTCCAAAAATATTGTTCCAATGCCTTAAATTAAAAAAAAAAAAAAGTCTACAACCAACCAATCTTTGCTCTCATCTCTTTTGCTTTCCTCCTTCCCTCCATGTCTCCCGTTGCACTATGGGTATTTAAAACTTGTTCAACATGATTTCATTTCATTTCAAGTACTGGCTGAGAAAACTAAATTACAGAATCAATCACACAGAAGGTCAGGTTGAGACTTCATTACAAGTATTGCATGCCTGCATGAATATCTTTCATTTCTTACCGGCCCAATATGTCACAGTGGATGTTTGACAAAAACAAGAAAAAAAAAAAAAACAAGAAAAAAGAAAAACATGAAGGTGAAGGGGGAGGAAAAAAAAATCCACTTTCAAAGATTGATGTACAACTGATGTCACAACTACTCAGCTTGGAGATAAGATAACAGAAATGTGTAAAGAGAAAGAGTGGGGGAGAGTGGAAAGTGTGTGTGTGTGTGTGTTTGGTTTTGGAGGAGAGGAAAAATATAGTTTCTGCAACACTGGTCATATTTTTCATTTTATTCACACACACAGCAGTCAGACCCTCATCGGTCTGTGAGGGATCATGTTTTAAAGACAAACTGTTCCACTGTAGATAGCTTCGAATCCCACAAACATCTGCTCTACACAAATACATGCTTGTTCATTATATTTTTCCTTTAGGAAATGTATGCATAACAAAGGAATGTCAGTTTAAAAGTAATAAAACACTTTTAGGTTGTTGCTATTGCTTTTCAATTCATGCACACTGTTTCTAAACCTGCTCTGCACAACCTCAAAGAACACCTCCTGAATTTAGTCTAAATAGATGAACTCATACTGTAATTTGCATCTTTATCAGTTGCTGACTACTCTGAGATCCAGTCAGAACCCAGATTCCAGTGAGTCTCAAACGAGATGCAGGAGCTTGTTAGGAGAACAGATTAAATAAATAATGACTTCACATTCTGAATCCCGCCAGACTTCTTCACAGCTGAGAAATGGATTTTGCCGAGCTGGGTTTGGCCAGCAGCATCTGTGGATAACTTCGCCTGACATACGTGGAGCATTAGGGGGAATAGTTTGCTTTAATGCAGAAACACAAAGAGCAGATGAAACTAGCACAGGTACACCGTTCTGTTTTGGAATAGATTTTTTTGAGGCAATGTATACATTTTCTTGACATACATTTTTGTTTTATTCTTGTGCTGACCGTCTGTCATAAACATTACAACAACTGGATCCCGAGTTGTATTCAATATTCTGTCTTTCTGCATTAGATGTGAAATTATAATTCTCAAACACATCAACTTGACTGAAGGACAACGTTGGAGGTTACAATGCTAACTTCCGCTAACCCTTAGCGAGTCCTTTATAATTGTGAGGCATTGACTCAAAGACACGACACTGTCTGTACCAGTCCCAGAGAGCAGGACAAACTGAGATCAATTCCATTAAGAGGAGAGAGACAAAGTATTTCAGGAGGACAATGAGTGATGAGCGATAGAGAAGAATCAGAGGGACGGTCACAATGCCACCAGGCACAGAGCAGAGTGCCCTCATTCTCCCCCAAACCCGCTAATATAGTCCCCACACAATCAGAACCACTGTCTGCAGAAAGAGCTGCTAAAGAGGAATAATGTTGGGAATCAAATCTAATCCTTTCACAGTGCAGTGAGAACAGGCCGCGTTGTAATTGTGTCAAGGTTCCGTTTTTCTTCCGGATGCATACGAGCTTAACTGACCATGAAATGAAAATTCTTTAGGCAAAAAAGCCTTCCGGCGGTCACTTATGCAGCACAGATATTTTAAAAGCTGCAATTATTTTACTTGCCAGCAGCACGGATGGCCAGGAAAAGAGCAATAAAATTTGATGGTGCCTATCCATATTGGAATATAAATAAGGATATATTATTCCACATATGTATACATATTCCACTGTAGGTTAAGGGAAAGGAAGGAAGTATACAAAAAAAAAAAAAAAAAAGCTAAACATCTGCAATATTCATGAAACGTCTCAAAAACTGAACCATCAAAAGCATGTCAACGCATCATCTGCTGGCTAATGCCACTTTGTGTCCTTTTATGTATTGAAAATTCACTGATAGCGATTTCATTTCTATTATAGCGGTTTTAAAATATCTAGTCTAGCCATGACATTTTCAGTGCTTCCTCTTTGATGAATCCATGTCTGTGGCATTTAGGAGCCATTTCTCTATCTGAATTAACATCCATAAAAGCTTGATCATAAAACATGATTATTATGAAGCAAGCACTTGCCTAGCCCATTATTTTATCTTACGTGTTAGTCATTACAGCAACACAAGGTTAAAAAATAAATATATTCAGCTAAGCTAACCAATTTTATTGCTGGCATTATCCATCTGTTGTCTTTTTAAATGATTGTCCTTTACTAATCCTCATGTTGTTCTAAACAAATAATAACTTTATTTCTTCCATGAAGCAAAAATATAGAAACTTTAAAGAATATACTGCTTGTTCTTATGCATGAAGTCACATCGAGTAAGGATTAGAGCTTTTAGTCTTCAAGAAGGTTGGGAAATAACCATTAAAATGCCATTACCACACAAATATGGTCCTCAAAAGTGGTCCATATGACTGTAATCCAGGTCTTATAAAGCCACACAATGGTTTGTGTGATGAACAAACCAAAACTGAAGTTGTTAATTAATGATGATTGTCTAATCGAGTGAGCTGTTAACCATTATTACCAGACCACAGGCTCTGATAGTTCAACCTTAGAACCAAATTAGTCAGATATTTAAATTAATCATTTAGCCCATTTCTGTGAACTGGACAAACTGATTAATGAAGAGATGCGACCCAAAAGAACAGTTTGATCAAGAATTGAATATTGTTACACATCTCATAAACTTACCAAGGAGACCTAGAGGGGATGTTAAATTTATATTTATAGATGGAATATCCCTTTAAGGCTTTATCTACAAATATAAATCGAGTTTTATAACAAGAGCACGTTGCATCAGCCACCTTGATTTGTTTTGCACATAATATCTTTGTCAACCTTATTTGCATTTAGAGGAGGAAACCTACCTGGATTTAAATCCACACTTTAAATCAAGGAGGATTTAAAAGCTAAATGTAACTGCCAGTAAATTATGTTGTGGAAATATATTTTTTAAAAATTTTGGCTTTGCATAACTACTGCCTTCAACATCTGCCAAACATTAAGATCTTTAAAATGTTCAAGCAAATAACCAGAGAACAACCAGACACTTACCCTTGGATGTCCATTGTTGATTTGTCCTTCCTGCTCCATCATATTTCTGGAGATGGTGATTGAGGGCAGCTCCAGGCTCTGGGGTGGGAACTGAGGGGTGAACGACCCCCGATGAGAGTTGGGGTGGTCAGGTATCCCAGGGAAAGCTGAGTCCACCTCCTGGAGACCCATACCAGGCTCGGTCTCGGGAGGAGGGGTGATAGGAGGTATTTCAAACTCCTCATCACCAAGACTTGGAGTATGAAACGTCTAAGGAAAAAACAAAGGAGAAAATCAGACATTAATTTTGCCCGAAATCTGGAAAGGGCTATGAAGTTGAAAACCTGAAATCACTATGATGTGAATACTATTAAAGAGAACACTGTAGACATTAAAACATAGCCTACTGACTTCTCATAAATTGGAAACTAGGGCTGACAAAATTAATGTGTTAACGCAAATTAATTTGAACAGCATAAATATTATTAACGCATGATTAATGCAGCACACATTATTTGTTTCACGGTTTCTGGGGGTCCTTAAAAAGTCTTAAATTTGACAAGAAATTCTAACTTAGGATTTCAGGAGGTCTTAAATTTGAGAAGGGAAAGACAAGAATTGCGATATGGCTTAATGTGACTTCAATTAAACTTCAAAAGGTGATGATTTCATTGAATAAATATGAGTGCTGGACATTTCAAAGTTAGCTGTTGTGCCATCTGCCATTTTTAATAAGTCAGTCTACTGTTTTTGTTCAGACCAATGCTAACATCCACCCATGTTTTTATGCAGCAAAGACACAGTTGTAAATGTGAACTGGTAGATCGATAAAAAGATAATGCATTATAAATATCAAAACAATTAAGACAGTAAAAAATATTATTATAATATTATATGTTAATTATAATAATTAATTGATAATTATTGTTTAAATTAATATAATAATGGATACTTTTGACTTTTGATTCAATTTATTTAAAATGTTTTTAAAAACTATTTGTTATTGCGAAAACCTGTATCTGAATTCTTTATGCTCTGTGTTGAGTATGGTTTTAGTAATAATAAACAAACATTTGCATAAAGAATCCATATTTGTCCATTCCTGGGTTGATTAGAGTATTAAAAACTTTAAGGTACATTTAAAAAAGATACAAATGTGTGATTAAGTTGCAATTAATCATGAGTTAGCTTATGACAATCATGTGATTAATCACAATTAAATATTTTAATCGATTGACAGTCCTATTGGAAACACATTTAATTTCAGAACTGTGAAGTATCTGTTGACCAGAGCAGAAGCGATAACAAAACCTATTGATTTCACCTATAAATTCCGTATTATTATTTTTTCCAACTTCCGTTTTTTCTGTAAAAAAAATTCTGGATTCTGTTTTTTTTTTTTTCATTTTAATTTTTCTCAACTCCTTTTTAATAGTTAAATTAAATTTTATTAATCAAAAAACATGTGTAATGTCTTATTAATTGAAGTCATGAAACTTTACATTTTCAGATCAGTTTAACAAAAATTACTTGTTTAGGGCCCTATGAAATGTTTTATTTTTTCTCACCATATTTTTTTATTGTCACCAAATTATGTATTTTAGCATTTCTAATTATTTGAATGCATAAAACAACTTACTTTTTATTTTTTTTTTACTTAAAGAAGCCTTATGAACTTTTTTCCTCAAAAATTCTGTAATGTATTTATTTATTTCTGGTTATCAAATGAAGGCATAAAACAATTTAATGTATCTTTTAATTATTGAAAATTAAGCTCCCTGTGTTTGTCAAAAAAATAAAGTTTATTTACTATTAACATTAAAACATGGAAGAAATGTTGTGATTATTCCTTTAAAAAAATGTTTGTTTCATTTTAGTAGTAGTAGTATTAGTAGGCTATAATTC
Source organism: Carassius carassius (assembly GCF_963082965.1). NCBI lineage: Eukaryota > Metazoa > Chordata > Actinopteri > Cypriniformes > Cyprinidae > Carassius > Carassius carassius. The sequence goes on along the minus strand of NC_081756.1, from coordinate 22,852,317 downwards.
TACTGAAAAATAGTAATATGCACAATGAGCACGTTTACATGCACACCATTAAGCTGATAACACATAAATATCATATTTATTACATGTGCATCAGTAACCTGACAACGCAAGTAATCTGCGTTTACATGACTTTATTAATAAATCAGGTTATTTTCTTTTAATGATGTCAACATCATTTTCGCATCTGACTGACCGATTATTCCATATGTTTGACAGTTGTGAAGTTAAAATAAAGCTTGTAACATGCCAGCGCAAAATTTACAGCTCAAAGTATCCTCTCATGCAGTTATATAGCCACTTCTATTTCTGCTGCTCGAGATGAGAACACCCATTTGTCTTCAAATCAAACCTTTTATTTTGACCGGTTGCTGTGAATACCAGTTCTGTGTATGTGATATGACACTAGTTTTACTCAAATCAAACAGTCAAATGCTCCTGGAGGGACTCTCAGAGCAGTTCTGGAGATGTTGTTAATGTGTTTATGTCCTAATTTAGTGAGACAAAAGACGCTGAAATCACAGCGAGCGTTACGCGCTCTTCAGTTTGCGTGTAAGAAATGAAACCCCGCGTCTGCTTCATTCATTACCAGAGACGCAGAACATGCAGGATTCATATTTAAATCGACTTTTGCAGCATAATATTTACAGACACTAATCCATATCGCAATTTGATTAAAATGTAATGACCTAATTTTGATTAATTAGTTTAATTTTTTTTTACAAATTCCGTGACATTCTGTGTTAAACTGTGAATTTTCCGTTTTTATGACTGGATTCCGGGATTCCGTCCGTGGTTTGCGCATTGCGGAAATCATAGGGCCCTATTTTTAATACTTGTACAAGAAATGAATGTTTATTCTGACCAAACCAAGCATTCTCCATGAAACATGATGTGAAAAAAGATGTCAGACTCTGAAATGCAATAATGTGTGACTCTTACACTAGCAGGACAAAATAAAAGCAGCTTAATTCAAGCTGGATGATGTTGGCTGGAGGAGAAAAGGAAGTGCAGGGAATGATGGGTTTAGAGAACATTCACACAGATTTTGGCTGTCCAGAAGTGTTGCACTTTGTTCTTCTCAGTTGCACCTACAAATCTGCTCATCAAACTACCAAATCCCTCCGTCTGTGAATTACAGTTTATCGTCACACTTAATTTGCTTATGTTGACTACCTGGTCTGGGCTTCTATTCGAGGAATTCACTAACCTCCGCTACTCACTCTCTTTTTCTTTGTTTCTTTCTTCCCGTCTCCCTCAATTTCTTGCTTTATGTATTCAGAACCTCTAGTTTCGTGTTCAATCCTGTTCTCCATCTTCACTTTAATACTCTCAATGTGCTTCCTTCACTGTCTCGGAAAACATATCAACATCATGTCAACACACCATCCATCCTCTGAAGCTGCTTGTCTTTCTTCCTGCTATTCTCTATATCTTATCTTTCATATTCCCACTTCCTCATTCTCAACCTTCTGTCTTTCCAGTTTTATTCTTACTCTTTTGTAAAAGCATAATGTGCACAGGAAATATGGCAACACATTTTTATTTCATTAGCGCATATTAATGGTCTTATTTTATAGCAAGTACACAGACACACAAAATACACTTGGTGGGACTATCCATTGACTTCTATATTTCTTATATTGAGTTAATTGTAACTGATAAAAACCTTATTGCATTTTAGATTTTAATGTGTATATATATATATATATATATTTTTTTTTTTTTATTAAAACATCTTCTTCAAAGCCATCGGCTGGTGACAATGTGGGTGATTTCAGGGTTCCTTACTATCCTAATGGGGACATTTTAGTGTGTAGGCAAAACCTGAGCACCATCCCCCCATCCACACCCACACACACATATAGAGACTCAAAGCTCATTCAATGCCTGTATGATGAGATCCAGGCGAGGGGTAAGGCTTATAATCAGCTCTTTTTTGTCACCTCACCCTCTTATTTCATTTTTTATGTGGCTCCATTCCAGAATTTTACTTGCAGCGTTTTTTCCACAGCTGTGAGCAACGGATCTTGTAAAGGCAGTGGTGTGTTTTGTCATAGTGAGGGCCAGGGGCTTGCAGTTCCTAACACGTGTTCACATTACCTCCAACTAAAGCCATTAGTGACCAGCCCAGCTCTGTTTCCCAGCTCTCCATTAACACACAAGCTACAAACTTATTTTCCCTCCCTGTGGCATTGGAGTACTTAACAGTGTGTTAATCAAAACTGGATTGAGGCATTAATAATAATAATTGTGTCATGAGATAAGAACGCTTTGGATATCATGCACATGGCAGTGATCACAAGACATCACTGACACGGAATTTAAAGGCCAACAGGGAACCAAAATAAAAAAGAGAGAGAGAGAGGGGGGAACTAAAAAAAAAAAAATACAAGGTTGATAAAATAGAGGGAAACAGGAAGAATAAATGATAGCAAAGCAGAGAAAACAGGAAGAGAGAGAGAGAGAGGTGCTCTTTTCATTTACTTTACTTCATGACCTTTCTCTGTGAATACGACCTGCATTGCCAGCATGTTTTCACAGTACAATACTGCAGAGAGAAAGAAAGAGTGAGAAGGAGAGAGAGGGAGAGAAAAAGAGAGAGTGGCCCGACCTAAATGTCCCAACAACACACAGCTGTGCTGTTAGATCTGATACGACATTCAAAGATCAAATGTGAGGTAGATATAGTCCCTTTCTTCATCTTTTTCACATCAGAGCATAACTAAAATGACACTGACCTTTACAAATAATAAAATAAAAACACGGAACACCTGACTGAACACAACGAGACGAGAGAGAGAAGGCAGAGATTAAATTAACACCTGCTCTTGGAGTGCGGTGGTGTGTGTGTGTGTGTGTGTGTGTGTGCAAATGAGAACTGAGATATGGTTGTAGCATGACTTAAGTGCAGAAGCTGTCAGCTGTCAGTGTAGCGCTGGTGTTGTGGGATGAGGTAGTAGGTCACTGGAGAGAGTATTTGTGTGTGGTGAAAGCTCAGATCAGTATGTGTACAATCTTCAGTTCAGGTGGAGGAAAGCACTGTTTTTACATATGTCCACACTTATTTGTTTTATGTTAGTGCCCTTGAATCGGTTTGCCTTGAATGAGAAATTTTCAAACAAACTCATTCTTCTGTAAATGAACTAAACTCTAAAAAATAAGAATTGAAAGTGGACGGAGACATTTTTAAAACCAAAGTAGACTAAAATAGATTTGACCTTCAATGTAAACGCAAGTAGACACTAGGTTTATTTTCATTCGGTTTACTTTTTGGTCCACTTTAAAGGTGAACCAAACTGTTCAATAAAACAAATAAAACAATTATTGATCTTTAGGCATTAATAAAACATCCTTATCATATTTAGCTTATTGCTTAGAATATGAATAGAATATGAATCCAATAAAACAGAACACATAGTACAGGTTTGGCAAAAGCAATTGTGATAAATCAATAACGTTTATTACAAAAAACATCATGAGATTAATCACAATTGATTTTAATTTACAAACAGCCTCAGGTTATACATTGATCATCTGTACACTGAATGAAATAGTGTAATATTTCTGTCATAATTTCCTCACTTGACCTGGCACTGCAAGGTTGTCCAACCCTCAAGCCTTCATTAGTGCAGAACACCTTTGAGAGTCTGGATGGAGTTTACAGTACTGTGGATTATTCTTTAATCTCCACAGACATAAATTAAGCACATCATCAAGGAGAACTATGCCTGCAATTATTTTCATATGTATGCTAACCTGTAAAGGCCAAAACATGTTTAAATATTATGTGGGAGAAAAAAAGCCCCAAAAGTGAAAATTCTGTCATCATTTACTCAACCTCATGTCGTTCCAAACCTGAATGACTGACTTTCTTTTGTGAAACATAAATGAACATTTAAGCAATGTCTCTTTGTTTTCTTGTCCGTATAATGAAGGTCTGTAACTGAAATGGTTTGGTTAGCAACATGCTTTAAAATATCTTATTTTGTGTTGCATGCATGTTTGCATACATGTTTTAAACAAAAAGAGGGTAAGTAAATGATATCAGAATTTTCATTCTTGGGAGAACTATCCCTTTAATTCAACATAAACTAACAGATATGTTCTAAATACCCAACTTGCATTCATTCGTCAACCCCTAGTATGCTAAACTCAGATGACCAAGGTAAACCAATAGCACTGATTATGAAGCAGTAAGCCCTTTCGCTTTGTATATTCAGTAAACTGATTCAGCAGAGACATAAGCAGCAGTTGTTAAAAGCAGTGCATCACAATTACTGAGCATGATGGTTAGAAAGATCGATAGAGCAAAGCTCCTAACATTAGCCGAGCAGAGAGAAAGCACTCCTCAGATGACAGCAGCAAAGACTCTCAGAGTCCAATAGCAGCCATTCCAAATCCATTGCTACATATACAGTAATGATTACATGTGTGTAATGAGATTGTGTGTGATAAGTGATATTACTAAGTGGAACTGAATATGGCCATATCAGTTTCAGTTCAACAGCAGGAAGGAAGAGGTCAGCTTATCAAGCACTGTGATATACTGTTTCCATATCATGTTGCAGTACCATGTTCAAGATAATGTGGTTTACATATATTATCATATTTGAAATATCATTTAACTCAAGATCAACATGTATGAATTATTGACAACTTATGACTAAAATCCATTACAGTTAAAAACTGTTAATTGGTGAACTGTTGCTTACCTTACCATAAACTGTAAAAACTGTAAATGATTTAATATGGCATTATATGTGGTTTACTGTAAAATGTATGGAAAAACTTTTAATAACTTTAGAATTTACAGTTATAAACAACAGAAGACGATGCCTGACAAATCATACGTGATATTTTATTAAAACTTTTCAGTTATGTTATCTACATTTGTTGTATACACTTTTTTTTTCCTTCAGTTATTTAGTTAGTTTATTGAATTATTTCATGTGTTCCCCGATGGTGTTTTGTCTTTGTGTGTACAATCTGATTCCATATGTACCACATTATCATGGTGGTTATTGGAACATTTTAAGTTAAAACGCAGGCTGTTTTTGTAGCTCAAGTAGATAAGGTTAATTTAAATTATATCACTTAATAAAAAATGCGGTTATAAGTTGTAAAATAATGTATACAGGCACCAACACGGCATCCCGCTGTGCCTAAAACATTGTCACTGCATTTTTACTGTGAATTTCTGGTAACCACAGCTGCTGTTTTTCTTTCTTACCCTAAATTTAACAGGATAATTACCAAAGATAAAAAATGTATGTGTATATAAAAACCTGGTTTACATTAAAACTAATCTTCTATATAGTATAAATGGGTCCATGCACAAAGTGCAGAGTGTCAGACTCAGAGATACTTAGCGTCTCTCTCCCGGTCTCCATCTCTCTCGCCTAAAGATGACACATTAAGCAGATTAATGAAAGAGCTAAAGCTCACGGAAAACCCATCACACTGTGAAATTACAGCACTCACTAGGGTAAAGTCCCTTTAATTTCTCTTCAGCTTGAGTTACAAGAAACAATATCCCCTCCCACCCCCCATATGTGAAAAAGAGGAATTTAAATGTTAATGCTTTTAATTTCATTGTGTCATGTCATAACACCAGCTGCAATGCGAAGGAGCAAACGTTATTTCTTAGGAAAAAATTTGAATGGGGAAATTTTCCGTCAACACTCCACAGCTCTACTTCCACTGAAGGTGCCAACTTGGAGCTTGGCCTCGGCAAAGGAACTCTTTTATCAGAAAGATTTATGGAGATTGCAAGCAACTCGATCAAATGTGGAAACAACTGCATGTGACAAAGCTGTGGCTTCACCACCTAAACTTAAAATGAAAATGAAGCAGGAGGCCCACACTAACACATCATTACCAACAAATGTGCAACAAACGCTCTTTACATGCACAGACATTATCTTTGCTTAAACAGCACAAGTCTATCGATGTCGTTGAGATTGTGAGGAGAAGGAGATTTGCATTGGAAATGCGATGGAAATCAGGCAGTGTCAACAGGGAGTTTATCATTGAGTGACAACACTGTACTGTAAGGCGCCTGTATACAATCATACACAGATAGTGAGGCCAGCCTAAATTACACAACCTGTGATTTGCAGTGTATTTTGTCAGACTCACTGACAGGGGATAAAAAAATGATGGATAGAAAGAGTGACTTTTGTGAGAGGTGCCACTTTTCTTTCCGTTTCTAGCTTGATGCTATCTTTACATGATCATGGGGACAGGTGTTTACATACACATTCCTTCAGCCGTCGCCAGAGCCTGATGGCAGCTTTCACCTGGAGCATATCAGCAGGATGTGAGCACCTGTGGTGTATCACCCTGCAAAAGCAACCCTAATCCCATCTCAACGCTCAACGCCCCCTGTACTCTTCAACCTCCGGTCAGCACTGAGCCGGTCGCTCTCTTAACACTAAGTATTGATACATAAACATACCGGATCCACTGGAGGAATCATTGAGTCAGGTTCTAACATTGGGAGCGTATGTGTATGAACATGTTGCTGCTGGCATAACGAGCTCTAAGCTTTAAGGGTTTGAGCTGTGGAAAATCCCATAGCAGTTCAGGAAGGCATGTAGGGAGCTAATCATGTTTTATGTAAATGCAGCAGCTGCACACCTGCCGCTGAAATTAATCATCTTATTTGAACATACAGAGGCATGCATGCTAAATTAATTGACTTTGTTTTAAAACAATAAATGGTTAGACGTGAAAACGACTGTTTAGTCAGTCCAGATTAATATGGCTCATGGCATAAACTAACAATCCATGGAAATGTAAAGGATATCCTCAAGCATATACTCACATCTCCTGCTAATAGAGCTCCACTGGCATCAGCCATGTTCATGTAGTTATTGTTATTCCCAAACTGCAAAAGAAGAAAAAAAGAATGCATTAGTTATTTCAGTTGCCATCTCCTCTCACTCTTCAATTCACTGTAGTCTAATAGTGCAGTCATCATATAAGAATGAAATTTGCTTCATACTGTATGCACAAAATAGTAGCGTTGGGAATTGAATTATAAAAGAATTGATTCTTTGATTCTGAGGAGTGGGGATTGGAGATTTAATCATTTTAAAGGGGTCATGAACTGAGAAATAAAAATTTCCTCAATCTTTTGACATATAAGAGGTCATTGTGCTATAAATACATTCTGTAAGTTTCAGAACATAACGTTACTTTTTAATGAAGTTCCAGACCACGTAAAAACTTGATTCTTTGTTCATTTTTTAACCCAGATTTGTTTATAAACAAGGCACAATTCGATGCAGGATATTCAGAACGATTGAAGATAAAAGACAATTCCAGTGCCGAGTTTTCTATATTGGATCTGGCAGTAATGTCGCACCACACAAGTGTGAGTAACTCTTTTTATTACGTGATCACTATTGCTTTGTATGTTTTTACAGATCGTTTGATATGTAGTGAGTATTTATGTGTTTTTAATCTAAATCACACCAGCGTCCACCTATGAAGGATGTAGGATGTCAAACATACACAACTGTTAGCCAATCATAGCAGTGGCGTTTACTTCAGTGTCTACAATAAGTCACGTCTGTTCAAACGGAGCGTTCCGATGAGAGGGTCAAAACAGGACAGAAAATAGCCTATTACTTTTAAATTGTGATGTTTTTTGATAAAAAGGTCTTGATAACATTATAAGTGGACCTCAGAGAACAGTAGAAAACATTAAAAAACAAACGCAGCTCATGACCCCTTTAAAGAGCGAGGTCATGACTATTTATTTAAATTATTTGTTTGTCTTCACTTATAAAAGTCTGTGTTGCACTGGTAAATAATAGTGCTGTTAAATATATATTAAAGGTGCTGTATGTAGGATTGACACCGAGTGGTTGAACTAGGTATTGCAGTCCAAATTCAAAATACTGGAGAGGGTTTTTTCCCGGCCCCTCCTCCTCAGACTTTATGCACACGCAGGTTGCCAGATTGACGACACAAACAGGAACGAGCACACTTGACGATGAATAAAATGAAATACACTGTGTTTTCAGCCAACTGGCAACCCGGCTTGCCAAATAGAATTGGGTAAACTGGCAGTGGGCGGGTTTCACAAACCAAAACAAACAAGACATTCCAGGCCGCAAAGCACATTTTCAAAGGAGAATAACTGACTGTAGCATTGTTTTTCAGATAAACAAGTATGTTAACTTCGCATGTTTCTTAAATATCTGCAAACATATGGTATTTTTATGCTTTAGTAGAGTCAAAATCTTACATACAGCACCTTTAAATTAATATAATCAAATTAAATGAAAATAAATGTAATCATTATAATCATTTTAAGTCATCATACAAAAGTACCTGGTTTATTTTTAACTATATATGTTGAATGTATTTTACTTCTTGCATGAGATATTTTAAATCTAACTGGATGTTTGGCTGAAATAATAATAAAAAGCACAAATACATAAATTCAAAATGAAAACAGATAGCACAATTATTTTAAAACAAAGATTTAAAAGTATTATAATAACTACTTGATCTAGAATGTACCTGCACATAAATGATATCTGAAATATTTTTTTCTATCTTGAAAAGCGGTACCCAAACGGTTCACTGATTAGTTCACCACTCATGTAAATGGGTAATAATGACACGCGAAGTATCCCAGTTGCTAACTCACCTAACATCATCTTGTGCAGTAACGCATCAGCGGGACAGCTCGGTGTGGCCTGCTGTCTGTCATGCAGAGACTAACTTTACATTACAAAGGAGGGGGGGGGGTCATACAGTCATTTTACTAATCTGAAATGCCCACACAGGCTGATGAAGGATCACGGTAGGTGACAGTTACAGTAGGTGAACACAAATCAACCCACACAAAGACAATAAAAAAAGTCTGAAATGTGAAAACAAATCAATAATTTGTGTGAAAATTACAGTACAGCACATCCATGTAGTTTTCTACAGCTTCCTTTCTAAATGGAGCTCTTTTCTTTATTCTATATGTACCCCTCTAAATCAAACGTGATGGCAAATTGTTGAAATGGCAGGCATCCTATCTTTTCTTCTGAGACACAAACACACTGACAGATAGGAACAATGGAAAAGCAAAATGAGGAATTATGGGTTAGCAGCTGGAAGGCCAGCACAGAGGGCCCTCTATAACCAGACAAATCATGCATACACACACACACACACAGACATACACATGTGAGGAACAAGCACACACACACAAACATCAACCACAACAGCCTCAAGGCCATGATTCAACGGCGCAACCAACAGCAAGCTTTTGTCTGTTTAAAAGTGATTCCTTCAGATGTTACACAACCAGAAGAGTTGGAATAATTGAGAAAAAGGCCTTTCTTATCTTATTGTGGAGGGCAAACAATTGCAGGAACAAATTAAGATCAGAGCAAAACGAGAAGAGCATTAATTTATTTTTCCCTTGCTTTGTTCTCTCTCTCCCACTCATCTTTTTGTCTGAATGGTTAGTATGCGAATGTAATTACCGAAGGAACTGTAGCTAATCAACTGCGAATGGTATCCATTAATTAGTCTATGCCCTGGAGAGAGACTGCACAAGAGAAAGAGTGGGGGGAGGGGGGCAGAAAAAGAACGAGCCGATATGTTAAAAGTCTAACCAGCACATACACATGTATACCAGTGCACAACACAAACACACACGCGAGTCTTGCAGCAGCTGCAGGACTTGAAGAGCAGGTGTTTTGGGCTAAGGAGGCCTTTTGGAGCTCTCACCTGGTGCATCTACACTAAAGAGGAACACCACGCTGCCTTGCACAATACAGCACCACAATGTCGTGCTGAAAATAGAAAACCTAAAAAAATAACCAATATTCCATAAAGTGTTTGTTCTGCTCTTTTGTTGTTGTTGTTATTAAACATTTTTCTGACCATATCAGTGAGAGTCTTCTGTTGGTGGTCCAGTCTTCTGTTGGACTCCCTCCTTAGGTCACATTCAGTCCTATCCATTTAAATACATTATTGGTGTTGCTTGAGAGTAGTATGCAAAAAGCAAATGCTTTCTGCTTTTTAACATGTCTCTGTAGAGGAAAATGAGTTTTAGGAGCAACCAATGGGGAGAGAGACAGACAAAGGTCTTTGACTAAACATCTCACTAAAAAAAATAATAATTACCCCTCACCCCACACTCCAAAAATGGAGAATTAAAGAAAACTGTAAAGTAATAAAGCAACTCAATTTAACTGCAGCACTGTTCAGAGTCAAAATAGAATTTTCAAATAAAAGTGGTGTTTTTTGAATAAATAAATAAATAAATAAATTCAATTTATTCTAAAGAATAAAGGGGTTGTCTTCATAATCCTTAAAGGGATAGTTCACCCAAAAATGAAAATTCTGTCATCATTTACTCAGTTCCAAACCTGTATGAGTAAAAGAAGATATTTTGAAGATTGCTGGTAATCAAACAGTTGTTGGTTGCCATTGACTTCCATAGACGGCCAACTGTTTGATTACCAGCTATCTTCAAAATATCTTCTTTGGTCATTCTTTGAAACAAGTTTCTGTTTCTGCTGAAATCACTTAGCCCACTCAGGCTATTGGATAATGTCAATTAACTCTTAGAAGGGGGTTTTTCACAGGGATGCTATTTTTTTTTTTAAGAGTATTTATTCTAAGAGTAAACAATCAAATATAATTTGCATTGTTTTAACTTCCATTCGGTCTTGTTTTATTCTGGTATTGAACATATTTTTATGATCCAATCGATTCCACCACACACTTTTTCATCATTAAATATCCAGTTTCACTCTGAAATAGGTACCAATACAGTAAATGGGATACGAATGACAAATGATATTGACTTTATCAATGAAATTTAAAAATGAAGAAAGACAGGGAGATGAATTCAGTGTGTGTGAGAGAAAGATCTATCAAATCCGACACAGAGAGAGAACACAAGGTGGATTCTGAGAATATGGAAAAAAGTTCACGCCTCATTTCATCACTAATGTGGGTCTTCATAATACAAACGACAAGGGGAAAGAAGCGTGCGTGTGTGCGTGCTACACAGGCTTTAAGTTGGGGGTGGTGTTGGCGCAGTGGATAAGACACATGGCTTTGGTGTGAGAGACCCGGGTTCGAATCCACTGTGAGACACCAATGTGTCCCTGAGCAAGACACTTAACCCCTAGTTGCTCCAGAGGCGTGCGACCTCGGACATATACAGCAATTGTAAGTCGCTTTGGATAAAAGCGTCAGCTAAATGAATAAATGTAAGTTATTTATTCTCAACATCAGCATTCACTCTGTTTTAAATCCCATTACCTGCCTCTTGCCTCGCATCACTGACACATGCAGATCTACAACTCATGAATATTAATTGAACAAACATTACTCTCAAACGGATAACACAGAAGGCTAAGAAGTGCTGCTTTAAATCACCTCTGACTTGTCAGCTGTACATTTAACAACTAATGCTGATTAACAGAAATATAATAACAAGAGCTTTTAGGAAACAGAAGTTAGTGTGAATGGAAACAGACACAGGGGGTGTTGTTGTCGCTCTTGGCTCTCTTCAGTGAGAGAGCAGACCCTCTCGTGTTCATGGCAGGGTAGGATTGAGCCAGATGCCAAATGAGATTAGCCGTGATGGGAGGATGAGACAAACTGAAAGAATGAAAGATAGAATGCTGTAAATGGGTCAGATCAGACAATGGAGCCTCTGTAATTAACAAGATGAGAGCAATGCAAACACTACCTCTGCCTTGTTAATGAACTGTAACGAGCTCAAGACACGCCCCTGGTAGGGATAAGTTACAATAGATGACTAGTCAACTATTCATTCAACAACCAACTAGTCGATTAATTACATCAAGTTTTAGTTTTTTATTTATTTATTTTTTCAGAAAATCTTTAATAATGTTGCTGTTATATGCACAGAATGTGAGGCTTCACTTGTATGAAGCCCCTGTCTAATCTTGGACACCAGCGTCCATACTGATCTGGCTTTCATAACCTCAAGTGTTTGTATATTCTTATGCAAGTGTTTCCAGAGGGAAATAAAATATTATTACAACAGCCTGTTTGAAGAATTACTGAGGTCAGATGGTTATTATCTACGAATGGGCAATGTGATGTATATTCGAGTTTACTTTATTACAAAAATATAACACTTTGAGAAAGGAATTATCTTTGGTATTTTAAGGGAGACAGTAAAACTCAGCCTCTAAGATGGCGTGAGTAACAAACAATATAAAACGACAGTACACACAGTTCAGGGAGGTAAATGTGTAAACTGACATCTTTGTCCAGCAGGCCCACACAAAGAGCCTAAAGAGAGGCTGTTCTGATCCGCAGGAGAAATCGATCACTAAAAGTCAGTTTAAAGCTAAAATCATTACATGAAAGCACTGCACACAGAGAGAATACAATAACACTGACAGAGACTCTCTTTAGACAGTCACATCTTCCTCTCATCTCTCTCCTTCATGCTCTCGCTCCCTCTATCCCTCATTTGCCTTCTCTCTCCTGTGCTTTGTTATTCTGCTACTGCATTCTGCTATAGCCCACATTATTTAAAAACAATTCCATCTGGGTGTATGGGGCCATTTATAAATGAAAACTGCAATACTTGAATTGTTTTGCTGTAGAAGCTGGCCTTTCACAAACATATCAGGAAGAGAGATAAACACAAGATCTGGACTAGTGCACTGATGCCAAAAAGAGCTACAAATGGCAACAACTAAATCTGAGAGCTACTTGAGATTTTTCCCACCAGATTAGAGATATGAAATGGATCCATATACAAGTTCTTGTTTTCATCCACTGAGGAACGAATGTAAATTAAAAGGAGTAAATTTGACATTGAAAAACAAGAGAGAACTATAATAACCTGAGCATGTGTTACAAAACACTCAAAGTAGTTTTAGTAGTAAAATTATTATTAATATTATTATTATTATTAGATTAAATGATAATGCAACATGTCTTATTTGGACACAGATCTTCATTGTAAAACATGCCATACAATATAAGTTGTCACACAAGAGTTCACTAGGGAACGTCACCTCCTGCCAACCTAGCATCTGTTTCTGCTGTGTAACAGAACCGGACGTACCATGGGGAATGCCATTAATCTGAGATATTTAGATAAGACCAAACAGTCCTGTTTTGTCTCGTCTAAATACCTCTGATTAATGACAACCTCTGTAACTTCCTGTGCTGGAGTCATAGGTCAGTTATTCTATTTCAATCCTTACAGAAAAGCTTTAAAGAAAGCCCTGACTAGCTGAAGCTTCATCTTTGATCTCAACTGGCAAAGCACTGGCTCTGTGCCTCAGAAAAGCTATAGCTGGATATAGCTTCAGAGATTTTCACAATAGAACAGAACATCCAGTTACACACTCGATCACACACACACATGGAACACAGTTTATGTGTTTGCTGACTTGCACCTAATTTTATTTAATTTCATAACCCTGTATAATAATAATAAAAAAGTAAGCAATAAAAAGTGTACCCTATAATTATTATTCTTTTTTTTCATATTACCAAGAAATCCTGTGCAACTTCTGAAGCAGCGTTTTCTATTGTAGTCATCATTTCCATTACTAATTTCTCCAAGTGTGTATATTAAGCCGTTATATACTGTACATTTCCTTTATTGCTGTTTGGATACATCTGCAGTGCTCTGCCTGCCAGTTGTTCAGTCTTTTTAAATCTGTGAAACAAAAACTGTTAAGAGCCAGCTCATACATCAGCTTATTATTCTAGTGAATACTCCACCATATTAAACAAATGGATCAGCCCACAGCTGCAGAGAGAAGCCTGCATGAGGGGCCAAAGTTTATTGTCTAATTTAAATCTTGGCTGTATTCCCGGGCCAGTGCCACATTCCAATTTGTGGCTGTGTAGCCTGGCGCCACTGACAGGAGTCCTTCGGAAAACACAATTATGGCCGCCCTCCAGAAATGTGTCGAGAAACAAAGCAATCAACAGGTTGTGGAAGATTAACAACGGGGTTGATATAAATTAGCCTGAATAATGAAAACGGTTTATAGGTTTTGTGCCACACAGACCGCTAACACCTATTGTGTGTTCACACTAGGGCTGTAGCTATCAAATATTTTAGTAATCGAGTATTCTACCAAAAGTTTCATCGATTAATCGAGTAATCGGATAAAATATGTTTTTGCTTAATTGAAGTGCAATATTAATTATGCAAGAGAAAATAAGACTCCTGGGTCTCTTAAAATGAACAACTAAGTTTCCTTTTTTAGAAAAAAATTATTTTTACTTTTTAAATGCATAGAATGCAATGCATACATCAAAAATAAACATTTAATTATTACCCATTGTTTCTCTGTCTGTACTTGTACTGTGAACAATGACAATAATGTTAACAGATGAATTAAGTGCATTTAAGTGCCATTAAGTTGGGGGTTTAAATAAAGCATTTTCTGAGCTGCACTTTTCCTTTTCTTGTCTTTTCATTTATAAAAAAAAAAAAAAAAACACCTGGCTATGCGTTCTATACTAGACTAACTGAGACTTGTCATGGCACTTGTTTACTGTTGTTGTTCTCTTGTTGACCTGACTGCTTCTATTGTTCTCATTTGTAAGTCACTTTGGATAAAAGCGTCTGCTAAATGATTAAATGTAAATTAAATGTAAATGCACATTAAACATTAAACACACAAAACATTAATTTAATTTATCTTTTAATTATTGAAAAATTAAGCAAACTTAACTTTTTGGTAAACACAGGGGATTTACTATTAAAAATAAAACATGGAAAAAATGTTGTGATTGTGATTAAACCTAAAAAAAAATGTTTTATTTTAGTTTTTGTAGTAGGCTATGTACATTCTGCTGAACAATAGTAATACAGGACTTTTATTTTGATGGGTTGACGTACCGTTACAGTTCTGTGTATGTGATATGACGCTAGTTTTACTCAAATCAAACGGTCAAATGCTCATGAAGTGACTGTCAGAGCAGTTCTGGAGTTGTTCATGTGTTCACGTCCTTATTTAGTGACAGCAGACGCTGAAATGACCGGAGCGTCACGCGCGCTTCAGTGTGTGTGATAAAACGCGCTTCTGTGTATTTAAATAGACAGTCCCGGCTTAATATTTACAGATATTAATCCATATCGGGATTTGATGTAAGTGCAATGACCTATTTTTGATTAATTCATTCAAAATTTGGCAAATTCCGTGCCATTCCGCGTTAAACTGTAAAATACGTTTTTATGACTAGATTCCGCGACACACGTCACGACGTTCTCTTTACATTTGCCTGCACCCTCAAATCAAAACACTGCTGACTCCTTGCAGTATGCGATGTAGGACGCAGCGCTTGTGTCTCCTTCCGCTTTGTGGGTGACGTAAACGCGTTTTGTCACATAAAAAAAAAAAAAATTGCAATAGAACCTGACGTGAGATTTAAAATAAATGAAAAGAGTCTTCAAGGCAGAAGAATTTGCCTTGATCATTTTTTGTAATCGAGTTACTCGAGGAATCGTTTCAGCCCTAGTTCACACACAGCTGTATGGAAAGAGAGGTCTTGCTCACATATGAAAGCCAAACAGTGCTCCTGGCTTCATGCTAAATAATATAAAGAAAATTGAAAAAACAAACCACTAGAGGCATTCAAGTGAATCAATAGGCATCCCATATCAAGCAATGTTTACACCTGAACTGTCATCTTTATCATTGCATTTTCAAAGGAGGGCTAAGATTGCGATGGCAGTAGCACAGAAATTACAATTCCTAATCTTCTCTATTCACTTCTGGTCATTATGGTGACACTCTGAGAGCCTAGGAACAAAAGAGCTATAAGGATTGGTACATGTATGCCCTAAAATTATTCTACTCTTGAAGAAAGGGCGACAGCACAGAGATCAAAGAGAAACTGAAATAAAACAGAGAATTACTGAAACTGTGCCACATCGTTAAAAGGGTTTCATGCAGTGTGGATGGAGAGAACTTCTCTTCAGCAACAAAGACGTTTTAAGAGAACAGAAGAGACAGTGGAAATCATCCTGTGAGTGATTCTGGCACTACAACAACAACAACAACAACAAAGTAAATGGAGGAATCAAAGTACATGTCAATCACACGACAGAAATGTGCCCTCATCAAAACTTTTTAAACACAACCTATGATAAAATCATATACTAAACTTAAATAATTCAACCATATTGCTTAAAAAAAAATAACAAAATCCCTGACAAAATGTCATTGTCCTTTATGCACTGGGGACAGAAAATGTATGGTCTTTCACTGCAAGAACATCATGCAATTTTATCCCATTTTACGGTGAAAAGTCTGAAAAGGGGGTCAATAACAGATCCTGTATTTGAGTCCTGACCTCTGTTACAGGCCAAACGGCAGAACTGCTACACTAAAATAACAGATTGGGCAAAGCACACAAAACATTCCACAGCACATGTAGACACTGTCTACCTCCATCTGTCTTCATTAGGCCAGTGTTTGACCCATTTCTCTGCATCTGAAGAGGTCTTCTGGGGCCTTCTGTGTACTCCTGTAACACTGTTAGCATGGATATTTTGAAAGCAGTAACCTCAAAACAGAACACAGCTAGCCAATTTACAGCAACAGCAGGACAGGTGAAGACAATGGCAAGCGGCTAATCTCAGCCTAAGAGCAAAGAGACAGAGGAAAGATCTGACATGGAATGCATCATCTGAGGATGGGAAACGAGAGATAGACTGCTTCTATACTTTCTCTTGGGTGATGAAGAGATGTTATTGATAACAAATAAATAATAATAAATTAATCAGTTTACACAAAGGAGATCAATAGTTTTCGGAAAGGTCCCAAACCCAGACGTCAGATTTTCAGGACAGATCATGACTAGTCAATCACAAGACTCGTTACAATTATTAGTCCTGAAACAATTTTAGAGGGACTTAGTAGAAATAAACATGTACAACTTTTTGATTGAAAATGATAATGCACGATACTCTTATTTGTGAAGTACAAATTCCAATTCCAAACAGTTGGAACATCTTTGCTTCTTCTTGTACTGCATATCCACACTTAAAACCTCCAAATTGACCACAGCAGAGATGAGGACAGTTTTATTTTCATTCCCATCTCCCACTCATCCTCAACCATTCCAATTAAAATCAGAGTGACTGATTGAGTATAATTGTAGCCAGAGGCATGACGTTTAAACACTGGCAGACTCGCTGTCAGTGTGGACTTGTCATGTACAACAAAGCATGTTTAAAGCATAATTGAGGCCAGATGGCTAAATCTGGTGCCAAGACAGACAGGCAGTCCATATGCATGGCCACAGAGTATCAGTATGACTGTAATCAAAAATCGCACAAGTGTCTGTCAGACAAGTCTTTTCACTCAGCGTGCTATTTTAAAAAAATCTGCAGACAACATTCAGTGCACCTCCAAGGCCTGCTGCAGTAGTGCAGCAGAAGCCTTCAATTAGCAATACGTGGCAATACACAGTCCTTCAATTCAGTAACATGCTCTCTGTATGTGCACATGAAAGCACGCCGCTCCTTTCTAGAGCTGAAACAACTAATCGATTTAATCGATTAAAATCGATTATTAAAATAGTTGTCAACTAATTTAGTCATCGATTAGTTGCTAAATAACTTTATTTGCCGTAAGCGGCTCATTTCGTGCATATTTCAAATCTGCGGTGACCAAAGTGTGGCAGTAATGAGCCACCGGAGGTTTTACTCAGCCAGTACAACAGGAGAAGTAGCGAATAGCCAATAGCTGGCTTCGTTTTATGTCACGTGCTTCCCGAACAGCGTCTCTGCAGCATTCAGCGGGATGTGGGAGTATTTTACTTTAAGCATTCAAAAAAGAAGAGTAACCTGTAAACTCTGCACTACTGAACTGTTTAAGGGGCCGTTCACGTATCGCGTCTTTTGCGCGCTCAAGTTCGTTATTTCCAATGTAGGTATGCGCGCTCATAATGGAAGCGACCGCATCGAGTTAAAAACATCTCAACTTTTCAGAGAGCCGCAAGCGCACCGCGGGTGCGATTTTTAGAGCTGCAAATCCATTTATCCTTTGCTGAAATTTCCGCGTTTTCAAGGAGAGAGCACGTCATGGTTGCTTAGCAAAGGCAGACGCCTCAGGTGCGCAAGAGCCCGATCGATTTGGAAAGAAGGAGAGAGCGGCGCGCCTAGCGTTTTCCACGCGTTTTTAAGCGCGATTATGTGAACGGCCCCTAAGACTTTTATTTGTGCAGATTCTCCAGTACAATGTTGTTTGCAAATGTTTAGTCGTAAAAGCTAATAACATTGCTTTTTAACAGTTAACATTTAAAGATTTACAAACATGTTCTGTGATCAGTTTGTCGTTTACCAGTTCATAATTCAGTCTTGCAGCCTAATTATGACTGAATGAGAGAGGTAAATGTTTAAATATATTTGAAATGCACTTTTATTCTAAGTATCCATTGCTCTTTTTCACACAGCAGTTTTTTTGTGTGTCCAATTTTTTTTTCTGATGGATTTTACTTTCAAATGTGAGTTCCATTCAGGTTTCACTTTTTTCCGAAGGATTGTTTACAATTTCACAGCATAAGCTATAAAGCTGTTTCCCAGTAAATAATAAAATGCAATGTACTGCAATTTTTTTCTGTTTTATCCTTCTTCTTCATGAAAATATGTTCTGAAAGATTCCTTAATAAGCTTTGTTCGGGACGTTAAACAACTTTAGGAGCTCTAAGGACTGCCATGGTGAAAACATTATTTGAAATCTCCTTGTGAAATTTGCTATGGGTCAGTGTTTTGATTGCAGAAGAGTTCGACAAAGGATTACTAACACATAATAAAACAAAACTCCAGGTATATTTTTGATGAGGATATGACAATGAAAAATTGTTAAAATCTCTTAAAAATCTATGCTGAATGATAAAGACCCTTTATTAATAATTTACTTGGGGAAAAAATGGGCAAAACTAAAATATAAGGACATAATCCGATTAATCGATTAATCGTAAAAAAAAAAAAAAAAAAATCGACAGATTAATCGGTTATCAAAATAATCGTTAGTTGCAGCCCTACTCCTTTCCATGGCTAAATGATGAAAGTAGTGTTTTTTGTGAGTGTTCTACAATGCTGGTGACCGGTCGGTCGCTAGTCCAGGTTTTTTAAAAAAGGGATCCAGAGTAGAGATGAAACAACTAATCGATTTAATCGATTATTAAAATAGTTGACAACTAATTTAGTCATCGATTAGTTGCTAAACAACTTTTATTTGCCGTAAGCGGGTCATTTTGTGCATATTTTAAATCTGCGGTGACCAAAGTGTGGCAGTAATGAGCCACCGCAGGTTTTATTCAGCCACTACAGCAGGAGAAGTAGCGAATAGCCAATAGCTGGCCTCGGTTTATGTCACGTGCTTCCCGAACTGAGTCTGCATTCAGCGAGATGGTGGAGACAGACGGCAGTGGAGTAAGCTTGAGAAAGAAAAAGATGAAAGCGGAAGATAAAACTAATCGAACAAAGTCATCCAAAGTGTGGGAGTACTTTACTTTGAGCCTTCAAAAAAGAAGAGTAACCTGTAAACTCTGCACTACAGAACTGTTTAACTGTTTAAGACTTTTATTTGTGCAGATTCTTCAGTACAATATTGTTAGCAAATGTTCCAAGAGGGTCTGGCTGCAGACTTGCACTTGCACTCTCAAACTTGCACTCTCAGACTTGCACTCTCAGACACTTGCACTTCCGCTAGTGACATCACTTGCAGTCTTTATTTTTTATTTTGTTGAATTTTTTTATTACTTTTTGTTTGAATTTCCCAACATTTTATAACAGTAGCCAGGTGGCGAAGACAAGAAAAAAGAAACTAAATTATAATGCAATCGCTACTTGCACTCTCCGCTACCTGTGACGTCACTTGCAATCAACACAGATCGTGCGTGTTGCCAATGGAGACAAGACACTGTGGTGGTGATTAAACGATTAAACCTAATTTAGTACTATAACGTACAGGGTCCTGCAAGAAAAAGACAAGACTGGCAAATCCGTGGCCAGAACAGCAGAATATGAACGCTTGCGCAAAGTCTCTCGCTAAGCATTTTCTTCCCGTAGAAAACATAAACACTTAACATGGCTTAATGTATTAAGATGATATTAAAATATCAAATTAAATATACAGTTCATTATTTTAATGAATATGTATATAGTATTTTCCTCACATACCGCAAAATGTGGCATAATGGACTAAGATGATTAAGGCCAAACTCAATATGCTTCTCTACATTATTAAAATACACAACAAATATGTACAGGCAAGCAGGTGAGCCCAAAATAAACGCAAGACGCAAAGTTTCGCGTTAAGCATTTTTCCATATAGAATAAACTGTCTACAACTCGTTTAAATCACTGTCTTTGTCCATTAAGCTACATTATGTGTTTTATTTATAATATTTATAATGATTTTCTATAAGAGGAAAACGTTTAATGCACAATTTAACGCACTGCGTTCTGTACTCGTCTGCTTGACTGTACGGAGTTGATCCTTTTAAAATCACTTAATGCATTTCATAATGCACGTTCATATTTGCTGGTCTGTATATATGTTGAGTCAACAACAAGACATATAGGCTAGGCCTACTGAATTGTCTTTATCATCTTAGTCTGTTATTAGGCCACATTAAGCGTTTTGCTGTATGGGAGGACAAAGTTTGCGCACTGTGTTCAAAGCCATGTGCTTGCCTTGTAGTACATTACATAATAACTATATTTTGAATTTGGTCTTTTAATTGAACTTAATGTATCTTAATGCAGTATGCCATATTAAGTGTTTGTTTTTTTTACAGGAGGTAAACGCTTAACGAAAGACTTTGTGCATTGCGTTCATATTCTTCTGTTCTGGATATGCCGGTCTTGTCTTTTTCTTGCAGGACCCTGTACGTTATATTAGTAGGCCTACTAATTTGGTTTTAATCGTTTAATCATCACCACAGCGTCTTGTCTCCATTGGCAACATGCACGATTTGTGTTGATTGCAAGTGACATTGTAATTTATTTATTTTTTTTCTTGTCTTTACCACCTGGCTACTGTTGTAAAATGTTGAGAGATTCAAACAAACAGTTATCAATAAATAGAACAAAATAAAAAAAATAAAGACTGCAAGTGATGTCACTAGCGGAAATGCAAGTGTCCGAGAGTGCAAGTCTGAGAGTGCAAGTGCAAGTCTGCAGCCAGACCCTTCTCAAATGTTTAGTCGTAAAAGATAATAACATTGCTTTTTAACAGTTAACATTTAAAGATTTACAAACACGTTCTGTGATCAGTTTGTTGTTTACCAGTTCATAATTAAGTCTTGCAGCCTAATTATGAATGAGAGAGGTAAATGTATTTAAAATGCACTTTTTTTATTCACTGCTCTTTTTCACACAGCAGGTTTTTTGTGTGCGTCATTTTTTTTTTTCTGGACAACCTTCTGATGGATTTTACTTTAAAATGTGAGTTCAATTCAGGTTTCATGCCATTGGCACTTTATTCGAAGTGTTTTTTACAATTTCACAGCATAAGCTATAAAGCTGTTTCCCAGGTATAAGTTGTGTGTTTACAGGAAAAAATAAAATAAAATGCGATGTACTGCAAATTTATTCTGTTTTATTCTTATTCTTCGTGAAAATATTTTCTGAAAGATTCCTTAATAATCTTTGTTCGGGATGTTAAACTACTTTAGGAGCCCTAAGGAGTGCCATGGTGAAAACATTATTTGAAATCTCCTTGTGAAATTTGCTATGGGTCAGTGTTTTGATTGCAGAAGAGTTCGACAAAGGATTACTAACACATAATAAAACAAAACTCCAGGTATATTTTTGATGAGGATATGACCATGCAAAATGGTTAAAATCTCTAAAAAGTCTGTTGAATGAAAAAATGGGCAAAACTAAAATATAAGTACATAGATTAATCGATTAATCGTAAAAATAATCGACAGATTAATCGATTATCAATGTAATCATTAGTTGCAGCCCTAATCCAGAGACCGCCCCAGGAGGATGGGGTCTGCTGAAAATTTTAAAGAAACATTATGTTTGGTGCAGTCCAAGTTATTTGTAAACTTGAACAACATTTATTGTGAAAAGTTTTAGATGAATTAAAAAAGATTGAATTGATTTATGAATCTAACATCTCATCAAGCTGTTTTTCACATATAAAAAGGTTTGTGTGCATGAAAAGTTTATTTACAAATGAACCGCATAATGACGTTCAAAAAAAATAGTAAAAAAAAAAAAACCTGAAAAAATAACTGATGAAATCAGTGATTTCCAATCAAGAGTCAAAAACTTTATTGGCTGACCACAAATATGTTGGATGCCAAATATGACTGACAGTGAAGCACAACATTAAGCATTGCTTCGTATTTCTCGGTGAAAATAAAAATATTCTAAACGGCCTCGTAAAATCTGAATAGTCCACGTAATCCCATCTGGGAAATTCTGCAGTGAACACTCTGGCATCATTTCAGTAAACTTTTCTGCCAGTAACAACAATCACTGCATTAATCTCTCGCTTCAAATCGACAGGACCGGCAGAACTTCTGGAGCAGCGCCTCTGCCATCACACTTTATGAATTATATAGAAATAGAATATAACATTGCACACGCGGTCCAAAACATACAGGCAATGCTCTGGGGCCTAATTTATCATTGTTATTCAAGTGCTTGCTCACCTCACACTTAAAACAAAATCCTTCTAGATTCTAATTAAGCTCTAAGGTACCTCCCAAGGGCTTTACTTTGGCAAAGAAAAGCACTTTGATTTATGTAGCACTTTAGGCCTGCCTGTTGCGAAAAATAGTGATAAATATGAGCATAGAGCAATTACTCATATTTGTTAATTAACTCCCGCTAACAATGTTTTCCTCCACAATGTAATGAAAACACAGCAGATTGAACACAAATATGCCCCGTTATTTCATGTCTCCACCTACATGCAATTAAGATGAAAATAATTTGCTGCTACAGAGCCCTCGCTGTGAGGGGGAATTTCCACGGCATACCAAATAAAAGCCGTTTACCCAGCACAAGCAGCAATCACATGGAACTGATAGGCTTTAAATGCTGTAATTAGCTCTCAACCTTGTGGCTGTCCAACTGCATCCCACTAATGTGCGAACACATGCACTTGTGAATTACTTCAAATATCACAGCTCTCCTCTGAAGCCCTTTAGCCTCAGTTAGACAGGGGCCAGACACTCTCTAGCTCTCTCTCGAATAAAGAGAAGATAGCTTAGCCATCTTTTCGAGGAATGCCATACAAGTAGATTGTATCCTACAGGACCACGATATTGAGAACAAAGATGTTAAACACAGAGGTCTCACATGCCAAGGCAGTGAAAACCTATATAGCTGAATCAGATCCCTATATGAACACAACACTGCCTGTCATTTACACAGAATGTTTCTGTACTGAAAAGACATTGTTTATATGCTCAACCCACAAAGATTACACTGATAACAATTCACTCTCTCACTACTGGCACAGAACAAAATGACTATTCAAACCAGGGCACGTCAAACAGCTTGGAGTCCACCCCAACACTTATTTAGTAGCGATCATGGCCTTCTTTTACATGGCAGTGCTTGGTGAGGGTAGTTGAGCTCAGGAGTGTATTGAGCCCATGTGTAAACAGAGCTTTGGAGATTCCAGTCTCTGGGGCTCTGACATGTGGCTCAGAGGAGCATGAGGAGATGAATGCTCTCATACAATTGGGGGTTTTACAGAGTGTAAGAAAGACTCCATGGCGCACTGTCCAGTGGTCCAAGTGAACCGATGCTAACATTGCAGTAACATCTTGTGACTGCTACTGACTGTATGTTCATATAAAACACACAAAGTCACGCACTGAAGCAGAAATTACGTTTATTAAAGGTGAAGTGTTTAATTTCTGTACAACTAGGTTTCTTCAAACCCTTCACCCACCTGCCTTTGATTAAATAAACTGTCAGTTCCGCCTCAAACTCATGCCATTGGCTTCTATGTTGAATCATTAAAAGTTTAAAGTGACACATTATTTGCAAAGATTATCCATCTCCATTTACTGAGGAATGCATGCACTGCTAGGGAGGAACACTTGTGAATGTGAACTACGATCAGTTCCAATAAGCTTCAAAGGTCAATAAAAGCAAAAGTAAGTTTGCAATTGTCAATAAAATGGTTGATGAGTTTAATACATTCTTATAAATGAGTTATTATGCTGTGATGCACCCCAAGCTGGCAAATAGTTCTATATGGTGAAGAGCTACTAAAAGCCAACCATTTTTTCAATGTCATTTGTACTTGTGGAAGTTTAGCAAAGATTTGAAATTTAAGTGAAATGCTTAACGCTGTAATTCATCAGCTGATTATATTGAAAATGGTCTAAAATAATACACAGGAATCCTTACACTGGAATTCTTATTGATGCAGGGCCACAGAGTTTTTTCCTAAACAATGAACAAAGCAGTCTGTTTGGACTATTTTTAAAGAGCAGGTCATATGGTATTTTAAAGTGTCCTAATATTGTGTTGGAGTCCCCTACAACAGGTGTAAATGCATCTAAGGTCAGAAAACATTGTAATTTTCTCAGAATATACATTTAATATTAAGAGTAATTTGCCAATTAATTGAAATGATTTGTTCCAAGCAAGTGCAGAGCAAACCTCCATAAGCCTACTCTGCTCTGATTGGTCAGCTGGCCAAGCCTGTTGTGAGCCAGTTATCAAGTGCTATCATTGACAAAGCACCTTTACATAAAACAACAATAGAGTGCTCCAATCCATTCTTATAATAATGACATAAAATACAAAAACGCTTATGCAAGCAAATCGTGCCCACAGCTAAAGTTTTGCTGCTAAACAGTGAACACTTAGAACAATAATGATGGGTACGTTAGCTGAGTGCGAACGTGACTAACTGATGAAACAATACAGTTTGTAAAACAAAATATGTCCACTATAATGTTTGAAGAACAACAGACAAAAGACGATCTGTCATAACTTTTAATCAGAATGCAGAACAGCTCTATCACAGGCGCAGCAGCCTTAACCAACTCGCTCGTCTCTCCCGCATTAACCCTATAACTGCCGGTGCAGCAAATTAAACAACAAATTCACTATGATTATAAAGTCTGTGCCCTACACTAAATTTTTATTATTAAACAAAGTAATTCAAACAACGTCAGTCTACATTCATCAATGCATTCTTCGGAAATAGTGGGTTCACAGCAAATAATCAGAACTGCTTCAGTAAGACAGTAATATGTTTTACCTGGAAACCTAAAGCTGCACTATAAATCACATATTAGCACAAAAACTTGATATTTTGAGCACTCAGTTGAAAATGTACACATAATGTATCAATCATACTCACAGGTTGTGGTTCAGAGAGCTTGTTAGTCCAAATTAAGATTAGAAGCCAACAAAGATAAAAACCAAGATTAGAGAAGTAGTCCTTGATAAAATGACAACAACAAAAGGTTTGAATTGTATTTCTGTGGTATGCTTGAACACAGCGCTGCTCAACTCTGTTCATATTTCGCGGGCAGGCGGGGATTATACAAATGTGTTACCCAGTGACAACTGGAAAAGATTTGAAAATATGACGACTCGTTAAGGCGATTCTGAGTCGACTCTCTCTATTGAGAGACAACATCTGTATTTATCATGCACTTTTTTGAGAAAAAACTGCAGATTGTTTTTTATTTAAGAATAGCAATGTTATTAACTGCAAATTAGATATTTAAAAAAAAAAAACATATGACCTGCTCTTCAAACATTTTTATTAGCTTTTAAATTCTGCTGTAACCTTTTGGTTCCACTCATTATAATATATGTTTTACAACGCTGCATTATATCAACTAATGAAGAGAGAGAAAGGGACAGAGATGAGCAATAACAGGTTGAGGTTCTAGAACAAAGGATTCATGCTAAAGATATGTCAGGAGGGTATGACAGGAGATTAAATGTATTAAAATAATCAAAGTACTTAAGTGATAAGTAAAAGTGATGTGTATCATCCTGTTGAACCAATTTTTGTAGCGCTTAAGGCTTCATTTCCTTGTATTTGCATCTAAAAAAAAGCAACACTTAGCACAATTGCATCTGTACACTGATAACAGAAGTGAGCATCCATGTTTGAAATTAGATCACATTCATCTTTATTTCAGTATTCAATCATACATCAATCATTCAATCATATACATACCAAAACTAGGATCAATGCGAAAACATGCCAGTACCTACATCTTTGCATAACTCCAAAAACATACTTAGTGCCAGTAAACGCCAAACTTTTTACATAAATTATGATTACCTAGAGTAGATTATATAATTTCAGTTTAAATAAAGACTTATTTTCATATATATTTTCATACATATGTTAAGACCTCTCAACACTCAAAACATTTTGACATTTGCATCACATAACCAATACCACATTTAAGACTCTTCTAACACCGTAGCCTTGATCTTCAGCTCACCTGGTGCAGCACTGCACTTGTGATGCAAAGTGCTCCGGTCTCGTGAAACGTGAGTCACACGTGAAAAAGGTAGATAAAATGACATGGTTGCTTCAGCTAATTAATTGTATTTCAAGTTTGCTTTTTTTTTAACACTATTTGGTAGGTTTTGTTAAGTGATACGTTATTCAAACATGATAGAGTTTTAACTTTATTAGCACAGTTGACCAGACATGTAATTTCCAAACTGCCACAAAAAAAAACACATTGTCAGATGGCACATTTTTCCAGAGACTTTGGGATGTTAGCACCCATTGCAAACCTCAACTGTTTGTTCTTTGGTTTCATTGGTATCAACCAAACGCCATGCCCAAGATTCATTGAACCCTGTGAAGGTCCTCCTTGTAATCATCCAGCTTCTGTGGCACAACTCAGCCTTGCAATCGTTTCATATAGTACCATATTAACTACACTGTATTCATGTTAAATTTCCAAGTCAAAAGTGGTACATTTTTATGCTTACCTAAATATATTTAAATAAAAGCCCCTCACCCCCCAAACACACTCACACACAGTAAAAGCCTCTCCACAAACTCCAGATGGGAGCCAGCTGCTGAAGTCTCCAATAGAACTTTATTAGAGGCTAAATGCAACATTCAATCACACTTTAGCAGAGAGTACAGACTGGTGTTTCTCTCAAGGATTCCTCTGAGGCTTATAAAAGACCCATCAGCAATGAAGGAATCACTGTACAATATTTGGAAACCATCTACAAAGCATCCACTTTCCAGCATCCACTTTCCAGTTTTAATATGCATATGAAATAAATATCAGCAGCTGGCTCAGCAGTGAGGCAAACCATATGGTTGGTGGC
The DNA here is from genome assembly GCF_963082965.1 of Carassius carassius. NCBI lineage: Eukaryota > Metazoa > Chordata > Actinopteri > Cypriniformes > Cyprinidae > Carassius > Carassius carassius. Next base: position 22,825,004 of record NC_081756.1, on the reverse strand, counting down.
TATGAAAACCAAAAACAGTGTCAAACCTTTTTCCCTTTTTCTTTCTTTCTTTTTCATCATTCTTCCCTCTGGCAGAAACTTGTCTTCCTCCAGCATCAAACAGAAAACATATGTCTTAATGTGTTACGATACAAGTGACAGCATATGAATGTCCACTGCCCTGGCTTAATGAAAAGAGGAGCTCCTCTGTATGGAGCAGACTTATATTACAAGGGAAAATACGCTGTCATGGGCATGATAACAATTTCATGGTTGGTGAATCGGATAGGAAGAGCAAACGTGTCTCCTCTGTCTGTGATACAGCATCATTCCACATGCTATTCAAATGATTAATTGCCCTGGGTTGTTCTGTCAAGCACAATTTAAACGAGTCAGCATGTCAGCACAAGCTGCCAGCCTTTGGAAATCAGTACCCTTGGAGCAATGTGCCACTACAGAACAAAACCATGCTCCTGTTCCGCCTCAGGCATGGGAGACAATGGTGGGTCCTCTTCGCTTTGACAAATAAAATAACTGCAAGCAAACGAGTCCAAAGGAGCAGCCGTGAATCAGCATGCTGAGAATCCGATTTTTGTGAAGTGCTAATGAAAACACAAGACAAACCAAATCCATTCCAAAAAAGGGATGACAGAGCACGTAAAAGAGGAAAGAGAGAGGGAGTGCAGTGTAGAGCTAAAACGTACACAACGATTTATTTAACACACACACACACACACACACATTACATTTCCATGCAAAACAAAGGTTCTTTTTCTTATCAGTCTAATGCACCTTTATAAAAGGATCCAATTAAAATCTTGAGAGTGCAAGGGAGATGGCAGCCTTTCAATTTGAAAAGAAGAACTGGATTTGACGATATTTAAAAGGTACCCAGATACCTTGTGGAAAAGCAAGAGTTACCCGTACTGTCAGTAACCGATGCCCTTTTTTAAGCTAATAGCAAATATACATTTGGTCCCTAATTTCCATAACACCGTCTCCAGCTGTATACAGTCACCTCACTGGTTTTAAAATCCAACTGAATTTAATGTTGAGAGAAAGAAAGAGAAAAAAAAGAAAGCAAGAAAGGGCAGAAAAGCAAGAAAGAAAGACTGCTAATGTAACCGCACTGAAGGTAGCCTTCTATATGAATGTTGTTACTCATACAAGTCATTTCAATATGTGTTTTGTTTGCTCATTCAAATGAGTCTTTTGTTTACCCTCAGTATCTGAACTCTTTGCTCAGTTGGCCTTACTAGTATTTGCACACCTGCTGCCTTTGTCAGTTCATACAGGACAACTTGAAGCCGCAGGGCATTGTGGGTATGTGTGGCACAACCTGAAAAAGGACTAACAGAAGCACTGTACTATGATTTTATATGATCATCTGACACGTGGTATCTGAGGCATCATTCTTCAGTTACAATAATGAGGTCCTCCCTCCTCTCTTCCACTTTTTACGTCACTAGTCACTTCTGTGACAGGATATCAAAAAATGGAGTTTAATAAAAAAAAACGAATAAGTCTTCAACAAATGAATAACTGACACTGTACCTATTTTTCACAAATGACTGAATAGGCTAGAGACTCATGTTACTCTAACTACGAACTAACAATCAAAAGAGTTTTAGTCTATTAGAAGAGCTCAAATTGATTAAATGCTGAGACTACTGAGTGGTTTTTAGATAAGATAGTGGTCTTACAGCAATTTTTGAAGAATAAAAGTAGCTATTATAAGCATAAAAAAGTGTACTGCACACTTATGGATCTTTAGAAAATGCTTGATTCAGAGCATAAGCCATTTTAGGTCACTGAAAATATCCCCGCAATAAGCCTGAGAGGTGGATAACTTCAGAGAAGCAGGACAAAGCTTATGAGAGCTTTGAGAGACCAAATATACTTTGTAAGGCCATGAACATACACTTTCCAGACTGTTCTTTAAATAGTCTGTACTTCCTTCTAGCCTTAATGATGCATAAAAAAATAAAAAGAAATGAGAGCAATCATTAGTGCAATTATAATCTCAGAAACAGTTCACTTGAAGGGCTCTATAAAGCTTAATATAAATTCAGACAGATGTTCTCTCATACAGTGTTTGTGTCCCCTAACTCAACGCTATTCAAAGACAAGAAATAAAAGCTATTACAAGTGAATCAGAGTTTTTGTCTAAACTATCACAATCATGATGAACGACAGCTCATCATCTCATTGGTCTAAATTCAAGATAAGAATACATTAAACATCTTGTTGATGATGCCTTGAAATTTGACGAGCAGATCAATGGTGTTGTTCGATCTGGGTTTTTTCAACTAAGAACACTGGCAAAGATTAAACCGTTTTTATCCTTTTGTGATTTTGAAAGAGTGATGCATGCTTTTGTGTCTTCCCGTTTGGACTACTGTAATTCCCTGTATTAGTAAGTCCACCCTTTCACGACTACAGCTTGTCCAAAATGCCGTGGCAAGGTTGTTATCTGGTTCTCGGAAACGGGACCATATCACTCCCATTTTGTCATCTTTGCATTGGATGCAATTACAAAATTGATTTTAAAATCTTGCTATTTGTTTTTAAATCTTTAAACAGTTCAGATCTGTTGCAACCGTACACTCCATCAAGATCTCTTAGGTCTTCTGACCAGAAGCTTTTGATTGTTCCTAGGTCGAGACGCAAACAGTGGGGGGACCGTGCTTTTGCAGTAGTGGCCCCAAGGCTTTGGAATAGTTTGCCTTTACACATAAGAACTGCCACCACACTGGTGTCATTTAAGTCCCTTTTAAAAATTCCCAGGCTTTTTTGCAAAATGCTATTCAGTGAAATGTTGTTATTTGTGAATTTTTTTTATTATTATTTATTATTTTGTGTATATGTTGTTTGCTTATGTTTTTTATAATCTGTACAGCACATTGGTCAACTTGTTTTTAATTGTGCTTTAGAAATAAATTGCCTTGCCTTGCCCCTTGCCTTATTGGCTGAGATTGTGTCACATCACACAGCAGTTTCATGAATTTCTTATTTGTCACTGGATATATAAGTCAACATGATTTACTTCTAGTTTATAAATGCATGTTATTGATTTTTTTTTCTCTCCATGCATAATTTTGACCTAATAATTTAAATAAAGTATCATAACTCGAACCTCTTGTGAAATTACATAAACAGGAATTCTCCAATCATTTAGTCTGCTTAAACTCCGCCCCTTTTTTTTTTACAATCTATTGCATTGAGATCTGCCTCAATTCAATCAGCAACCTATTAATAGAACTTACAAATTTATTTTCGCTTCACTCTCATATACTTCATAATACAGAAGAAAAGAACTGCTGCTACCTCTATGTCATTGTGACTTAACTCAGCAGTTTAGAAAAGTACATGCATAAGCATGCAATATGCAAAATGTCAATCAACAGCTCTGTATAAATAACACAACAATGTGACCATTAAATAAGACTTCCACACATACAGCCCCAAAAGAAGTGGAAAAATGTAGCAATACTTTCAAAGGCTTGCCTTGCTCATCGTGACAGTGATGTTTGGTGACCCCATCAAACTAAAACAACGTATGGAAAAGTTTCCCTTCTCTCTTATCAGAAGCCATTGTCATAACTGGAATATCTTCTGTGTGATCAGCATTCCAGATTGGCACCCTTTGTTTTGTAACAATAAGGTTTGGGAAGTATTTTGGAACAGGATGAGAATCAGAATTTCAGCTGGGCTCTTAACAAAAGAAAGAGGACATGCTAAACCCTCTCCACATAGCTGACTGGCATCAGCACAATGTGTTGTCAGATGCGCTGTGCCCTTAGCATGGGGCACATTCCTGTCTTGAAGAGGAGCCATCAAACCTTTGTTCAACACAATCTAAGGGGAAGATTTGGTGACAGTTTTCAGCAGCTCGGGATCAATGATTTCTTTCTTTTTCGGTCTCACCTTCCTTTTCTCTCACAATCTAAATATGCACACAGTTACACACACATAGAGTAATATGTGAGTTCATCAGGTTTCACTCATTTATTATTTTACTTTATTTCATCAAACACATTCAGAAACGTCTCACTTCAGTTAGAAGCAAAAACAGATGTTTACAGCATCAGTTAACTCAGAAGTCGACATATAGCAACAAGATGAGGCACACAGGTAATAATGAGATGAAGAGCATTTACAGGAAGCAGCATGTAGAGGATTAAAGAGATGATTCATAGAGCATGATCCGGCCTGGCTAATGGTGTGTGTCAGGCAGCTACAAATTTAAATATTTGCCAAGGCACATAACATCATATCAGCCAGCTACTAAATCAATCATAGCCACTATTAAAGAGTCTGCTGATAGGGGTTAGTGGAAATGAGCTCGTGAGCCTGCATGGGGCTTGTACTGGCATGGTTACCTTTCTTCCATCAATCACCGATGCATCTGATTCTGAGATGGCCATTGATTACAGTTAACTGTGAAGGACTCAAGTTAATTACATTGCTGATACCAAATGATGATACTTTCCATGCACAGAACGAGATGCACTATGAAAGTTACACTGCGTGGCCATATGCGACTAGTACCATCAAGTGACTTTTCACATTAAGGCCCCGTCCACACAGAGACGTGTTTATGCGTAAAGTCCAAGTCTTCTTCTCCGTTATTATTGTTTCTCTGTGGCAGAATTACAGTGCCACATACTGGTCTGGCATGTATACTACATCATTTTGTGTCGGTTTCATGGTTTCGTGTGGATGCAGATATTTCTTGAGATGAAGGGGAAAAAAAGATCGTCTTACATCTAAGAAAGTCTAAGTTCCCTTAAAGAAATGGTTCAATAAAAAAGAACCAGAAATCAGAACCAATAAGGAAAAAAAATAGAAAATTAGAAATCAGTACTTCTGCAAAGACACAAATGAAGGGAACACAATGTGATTGGAGTGCTCTTTTGTTGAGTGTCAGTACAAGATCTGAACATTAAGTAGAAGATTACGTGTACCCTGCCACAAACACCACAAGTCCAAATGACAACCTTCGCATCTGTCTGCCATTTTAGGACATAATACTGGTGAACTCATATTCTGATTAAAGCTTTCCACTTTCAATAAATACATCAGTATTCCTGGCAAAAGAAATGAGAAACATTTCAGACACACGGCACACTTCCATCTGCTTCTGCTCTCAAAATGCTATGTTGTTTCAATGGAGATGGCAAGCAAAACTATATAATTTGCAGCGTTCTTCAGCTGTCAATCAGCTTAAAGGGATAGTTCACTGAAAAATAACAATTCTGTCATCATTTACTCACCCTTGTGTCATTCCATTTATCTTGAAAGAAATTAATTTTTTTGTTACAAAAACAGTTGAAAGTTTCTTCAAAATATCTTCATGATCTTTCATCAACAATTATACTTTCAATTAAACAAAGGGATTTTTATTATCTTATTTCTGACACTAAGCAACATCTGACAAAAACCATCCATTCAGAAAGAATCTGCAACAAGAATCTTTACAAACACACATATCCACTTTCCCTAAAGAGGGGGATTTTGTTACATTGATTAAAACTCATAAACAAGATCTATACTGCTGCCTGTCCATGTGTGTAATGACACCTGCTGTGTACATTCTTTGTATCACTGTAAACAGGTTTGGATGTATGAAGGTGTAATTTAACCCTTGCTGTATGGATCAGCACTGGGCCTGAATTTAAAAGCTATAAACCTGGGGGATGAGAGTCTCTTTGTTGGACTTAACAAGTGAATACATGCACTTGAATAGTCAACAATATTGTTTGCTATCTCTATCTGCTGTCACTGCATTTCCTCTAAGCTTTGTTTTCCAGCACAGGACCAGGAAACAGCATCAATGCTATTTAAGGATAAAGTTCATACAGTCTGCTATATGAGGTTGTATTTTCACATAGCCTATCCTGGAAAATCAGATCAGTGCCAGCACCTGCAAACAGTTTGTGTAAAAGTGATTTCCTTCACTCATGTGGGAAACATTTCTGTCTTTATTAAGAGTATTACTCAATATGTTACTTAAGATATATAGTTATAATATAATATATATATAGTAACATTTCACTATATATTATTTCAAGTCAACATTAGTATTTCCTTATAATAATCTCAGCTCCTGCAAATATGCATTTATCTAAATTGCTTTCATTCTGTACTTGTCTTTCAATATGTGATCTCTTCACTGATTTTATACTGACAGATAAAAGAAATGTACAGTATGCATTTCTGAGAGTTATTGGAGAAATTGTTATGACAGATAATTATGAGTAGGCACTGATAGATTGGCTATCAAAGGAAAGTAAATGTCATTTGAAATTGCAATAAGTTAATATGTCAAAACAATCATAGATTTGTACAATAAACAGTCTGACCAAACCCACACAATTTGTCAGTCCCTGCAGGGAGTTTGTATAATAAAAATCCACAATGTTGACTGTATGAACCTTTTATGGTTTTGTTTTGTTTTGTTGTATAATTTGCACAGCATACATGCATCTTTTACATTTAAACGATGAGTGAATTAGAGTGCGAAACTTCGCAGCAGTTCTAAAGTGATTTGTTTATATCAATTCAAAATGCATATAAACAACCATTTCCAGGACAATCGTCCATCTCTTGCATAACTGAATGATGCTTTTCATGAGAGGGGGGGATAGAGAGAGAAAGAGAGAGTGAATAGGGTTAGGAATGCTGACAACCACCAAACGAAAGACGGACATTCCCTGCCAAAATGTGCGGTCTCATTATCCATGTAATCATTATACTATCTCCTTTGCAACAGCCTTGAATGATTTCAGTGAAAATTATCAGTCAAACGTAATGCCTTTGCATAATAAAAAGACTCCTTCTATTACACTATTACTCATCTGTAAATGATCAGAGTAAATACAGTTCACCTAAAATGCAAATTACTTGTACCTGAAATTACATAAATACAACCACTAACTCACTAAATTACAAAGTGAGCACAGAGTTCAGTTCAGTGTGACAGATCTGTTTTTGATATTTAAGTACAGTTGATCGATACAAACCAAAATGGGACCAAACACAGAACAGAAACAGCATATAAATGTGTCATTCAAAATTCCACAAAACTTTAAACTACAAAAAAGCCAAAAATAAAATCACATTGCATTCTGCAAATGTAGGCACTGGTTTATTTAAGCCATCAGGAACACTTTTCTAGTAAATTTCACTGACTGCTACCACATGTGTCTGCTTCATAAACCCAATGCTCCTGCACAAACCACTCATTACCCAGAATCCACTGCATGCAATGTGGCTGCAGACACATATCAAGACCCCTTATAGCTCAAGGGTACAGGCCTTTAACTGGATACCCTAAAGTTCAGTTTAAAAACTTACAGCCCAACATGGATCTGTTACTGCACTAAAATGATTCATTTATTAAAACGGTCAACTGGACACACCTATTTTTTGGCTGTTTGCAAATCGGTTGTGATCGCTGACCTTTCCTAAGCCTGTGGTTTCAGTTTCAATGTTACAAACTGTTCAGATATATATATATATATATTTTGGATACACCTGAACCTGCATTACGATCATTCTGGGTGGAGAGGACTACAGAATCATGTCTCTTTTCTTTTCTCATCTGCCACTTTTTAGATATTAAGAAAGATGTGATGATGCATGAAAGCAATGATAGTATGCTGTGGGAACGTAATTACAACTGGACAGTGTCTAAAAACATCTAGACACTGTCACTGATGGCTAATACTGTAAATAAGGTAATTTTGGTTCTAGTGTTGTACATTCTGATCCAGGGCCTTGTCAACTTTGTACATAATATAGGCTACTTAAAAAGGCAGGAAGTTATGTTAGGAACAGAAGGGATTTCTCTTGAATATGTTTTAGGTTTGTCAAAAATTATATAATTATGTTGGCAGGTGGTAAATGCTGAAGAGCAGGCAACTCTGCTTTGTCTCAAACCTTAAAAAAGACAAAGATCACACTTAAAACAAAACTGTGCTTAACATGCAAACTATAGAATATAGTAACTACACAGAACATAATTAAGTTGGAATACAGAATAATAGGGGGGGGGGGGTCATGTAACATATAGCTGTACTTCCAATTCCATCACCATTTATCAATAGGACCAAAATAATGTAGTGTCTGATGACAGAGCTGCATAAACAAAGTCAAGCCCCTCTAACACAGAGAACACCTGCCAGGCTAAAACACTGTGACATGAGATTTTATAGTTCTGTGAATTAATAAGCAAAATTTGCTGAGAGGACTACAATTGTGAAATCACAGAAGTGTTCCCCCGGGAGCACAAGAAAACATTCCTGTCATACTAAGCAGAGTCTGTAAGGCAGCACAATTTATGCATTGTCCTGTAACACTGACAGCCTTTTGTCTGAAAGTCTTCTTTAACTGCTGAAGGCATGTATCCCTCTTCTGTAGAATCATTACTAAATCTATAGACCTATTGGGCTCTGGAAGTAACTTACAGTCGACATGGCACAAGGAAGAGTGGGGCTGACTCTTCGGTGAACTCTCTCTAAAAATTATCACAGATGGACTCAATGCTGTTTAATGAAAATAAAAGGACTCAGAAACTGAGGACAGAAAGAGATCAGAGTATGGCAAGCCATTAAAACAATATCTTGATAGCTATTTTCATATAACTGGTAATATACTAATGACTAATATTTTTATGAATTTCACTATCCTCCTTTGCTATTAATCATTACAGTTTTCTTAACAGACACTGAATAGACACTAAAATGCATTCCGATAATAGTAAGATTTTGAATTTAAATATGATGCAGACCTACCGACAAGTTATTATATATCAAATGCGGGAGGGAGGGGTGGTGGGTTAATGACTAAGTTTTCATAATGTTTTTTACATTTCACAAACAGGTACTAGTTTCTAATACACAATTATGGGTAAAACTGATATAAGTACCAACAACAATTAAAACACACTAATGAGACATTCATTTGCAATTTGTTACTAGAAGCAACGGAATAGTTACTTATTATCAAGTATCAAAGAAGTAAAAATCAGTATCTAATGAGTAGAATAGTTATCAGTGAAAATAGTGTTAATCACTTTCAGATTACTTTTTAGTTATTTAAAATAAGTACTAGTAACAAAAACCTATTTAGTCTTAAAGAATAAATGTTATGCTGGCTTGCCACATCTGAGCGTGTTTTGGCAGTAGCTCTTCCACCTGCTCTGACTAACTCTTTACAAAGTTAAATCACTGAAAACATCACGACCCTTCCAATAAACCTCTCCAAAGTTACCATAAATAATTTAAACTGGTTGAAAACAAGTATGTGGTCGCAAAAAAAGTCCCAAATTCAAATCTACTGAACCAAAGAGGGAATCAACTTTGTGCTCCTAGTTTGGAAACATCAGCTCAGGGATTCAAACTGAGTCTCTCACCTTATTATAGTTGTAGTATCCCAAGCAGTGGGAAAAATCCAGGTTCTGTGGGTCTCCAGGAATAGAATTCCCTCCGGCAGACGGATAAAATACATCCATGTTTCCTCTCGGCGAAGCGCTGCTCTACGAAAAGGGCGCAATTTTTCTCTCACTTGTCCTTCAACAATCCAGGCGCAGTGAACGAGAGGGAAGCGGTGAACAACGCAGGTTTAATGCAGCTCAAGGGGACAGAGAAAAGGTAAAAAGGTGGTTTTATACGGAGTTTTGGTAATCCTCTTCTATAAGCAGTGATCGCTGGCCATAGTTTTTGGATGTTGTGAAAGGTTTGGCGATGTTCAAACTCCTCCTGCGCTGCGAGGTTCAGGCATGCTTGGAGAAGAGTAACACAAAGAAAGCCGGCAAACAGCAACTCCGCTATAATGTTTTCCGTTCAAAAACACGCTCACAGGCAAGCTCAGCTGCTGAATGATTTAAACACAAGGTTGTTCCCGCTCTCCGTGTTTCAAAGACGCCTCCATCAATCCACACTTTACGGTTTAAATTAGGCGCTGCCGGTCAGTTTGAGATCTGAAGACACTTTAGCTTCTCAAAGCTTGGCTAATTAAATGAAATAAAGCCCTCCAGACACATGAATGATACTGTCCGATTGCAGCGTTAGTCCAAGAAACTTGGGAAGCGATGTTTACATATTCATTACAGCGCTTGAGGGACTCTGGACAGCCAATGTTCTTCTGTTTACTTCAGCCAACATAAAGCTGTGATGGAGGAGTATGGGAGACAGTGGGACTCATTGCGACCACTCCCCGAGCACCCATCGCCACTCCCCTATCAGCCCCCGCCTGCCAATATATTACTCTCATAATCACTAAACTGATTTTTTTGCATCAGCTGGGAATAATAATAATAATAGCCATAATAATAATTCTAATAATGATACATTTAAACAAAGTATCAAAGGTATTAAAAATATTTTATTTTTTATCATGTAATCATGCATTGTACATGTCACTTTGTGTTCTTTGAATAAACTTGTATTATTTTTAAGGATGTATTTATTTATTATTAAAAAAAATGTGTGTGTGTGACTGTGTGATTTTATCAGCAGTAAGAAGTCACAATAAAAAAAATTAATAAATAAATAAATTAAAAAAATGGTCTTCCCAAATCAATCTCCTGCAGTTTAAGCCTACTAGCTACCAAAATTTGTGCACATTCTCATGCTCATAATTCATTTTAACAACCACAAAGGCAGGCATACGTAGTGAATATTGGTGGAAGTGCACAAGAAGAGACTGTTTACCATATTGAGCTTCTAAAACCTGCAGAATTTGCATTTGTGAGATAATGAGTTTGTGATGAGTTAAATAAAGTATGCAGTATTGCCCGAAGAGACTTTTTGTCCTAGGCTATGTGTTTTGTTCTATAAATGACATGATGCTTGATGAGTAGGGCAACCACTGTGGTTTTGTATAGCAACTTTCGGTTTTAATAAACACTGCAGCTTCTGAATTCTAATAACTAGGATACGACTGAATGTGATTTATGTTGTAGAACAAAATATGAAAGTCTCTTAAAGTCTTATTAACCACAAACCTTATTTTACTCATAAAAGAAAAGCACTATTCTAAAAACCCATATGAGGTTCCCAAAGGAACTACCGGTAATGGTGAATTAGCCTTCTGAGTTAGCCTACAAATTGGCGTCATGATTTTATAGCTATATTTGTATTCAGTATTTTCTCTTTGTTTAAAGCAGAGGTAATGGTGGCCTTCATTCCCATTAGCTCATTCACAAACACAGACTCCAAAACTTAGCATCACAAAATCTCTTGTAAATCCCAACATAACAGGACATTTAAAAAAAAAAAATCCTTATTTTTTCATCTTGCTCAAAAACACATGAAATATACATACTGGGAATCTTCTGCCCATTTTCAGGAACAGAACAGACACGAAATTGCACTTTGATCTGAAGCAAGTAGTTTAATTAAACTAAAACAAATACATAAAACATATTTTTTTAGGTCTTATCAAATATAAAATTTCTTGAAAGGTAAAGACAACCTATGCACTTTTTCTCAGTGCATCTGAGCAGAATTCAAAAGGCACAGGAGATGTTTGAACAGAATATCCTGGGCAGATCATTTGCATGTGAATAGGCAGTTCTCTCGGCTCTTTGCACAATCTTTTTATGGGTAAGCAAAGCTTTAGGAAAAATGTCATTAGTAGTGTATTTCTAACTAATGCAAGGCAAATGTGGGGCAATTTGAAAGAGAGAGGATGTGACATATATGTGTTCCTGTAGCCAACTCAAACATATTTTGTTGAAGCAGCTGGCTAACATTCCCAATTATTACCACCAGGGGCTACAGTCTAAAAACACACTGGGGGCATTTTAAAATGATTTATAATTTTTTTACATTAATATGTTTTAAAGTTTTTTTGTTTTTTTTCACATTGAAGCTATGTCATTAGACTAACAGTGTGGATTTACAACATTCAGATAATCATACAATGCAATGACAATAACAAAGTTTGATGATTGGAAAATAATTCTGAATTTTAACCTAATTATGGTATACTGGAGAATGTATTTAGTGACACACATAAAATGTTTATTTTTTTAAAACTATTTATACAAGCTGAAAGGTTACTGAGAACTTTGTTTCTTGAAATAATAATAATAATTCATGCATGCATAGTGCATTATGGGATGGGATGAGTTCTGCAATCCCATGGGTCTAAATCAGAGAACTGTAAATGAAAGTAACTCTATCTGCAAAACAGGCTAAGCTGGAAAGTAAGGGTGCTTTCACATCTCTAGTTCGATTCATTTGGTCCGAACCAAGGGCAACAATTATACATTGTAGCATTTTTCAGCTTTTTTGGTTCCTTTCCACACCACACTGATTGCTTTGGTCCGTACCAGTTGAAATGAACCAAAATGCAGTCACATGACAACATCTACATCAATCATTGGCCATGATGTATTTCCTAAACTGCTTTTCGATTGGTCAGAATTAACGTGCGGGAAAATTACAACATAAGAGGAAAAGCCAGCAAACAACACGGAGACATCACAACTACACGACAACACGACTGCGCGGGCTGGTTTTGTCCTTGGCCATAATCTATAACATTGTTTGTATACACCACAATATGCAAAAAATACATTTCTATAATGAAGCGCGGATGCGCTCCAGAGTTCGTTTGAAAGCGTATCGAGACCACCTCTTCAAGCAGGTCTCGGTACGCTTGTTTGGTCCGCTCTTAGTCCGCACCCGAGTGCGATTGCTGCTTTCTCACCTGCCCAATCGAACCGCACCAAAGGGGGAAACGAACTCTGGTACGATTCAACCGAACTAAATGAGGCAGGTGTGAAAGCACCCTAAGTTGCAATCATGATTGCATTTGCATTCACAATGTTTCATTTGAAAATTTTCACTCTCATGCAGTGAATTATCCTATATAACACAAAACAACCAAAAATGTAATTAGGATGTGTTTTCACATTTAAAATGATCTACAAGGTCTAATGATTTTACAAAGGGGAAGAAAAACCATGCATTATTTCTTATTTCTTTCCTTCAGACAGACACTCATAAAATAAACATGCATGAACAGACAGACAGACAAACACAAATGTGTGCATGTTATCTACACACATACTGTATGCCTGCACAAATACACACAGGCAATCAGATACGGAGGGTGTTCCACATTCCACGTTGTTGTTATTACGTTTGATAAGTGTGGTGATGAATGCTCCTGATCTGATGAGCACAGGAGCATCTTTGATTCTCTGTTATTACTTATTTGTGTGTGTAATGTTGTTTGCCCATGTGGCAGGAGAGAAACTGAATTAATTTCCTCTCTGTGGGTTTGATATCAGCATCTGAGCGCAGATGAATTATGCCGCACTCACACTTCATGTCATTTCCACTACACCCGGCAACACTGTCACCATTTGGTAACCTGAAAACAAATTATCCCACTCTGGCACAAGTTCAAATTCAATTATAGCAGCCCATAGTAATTATGTGGAGGTATAAAAGAATCATAAATGCAAAATAATTAATTAACCTAATAATCTTTATTTATGCGGCCCTCATATTAAGCCTGTGATCTCTCCATTGTGGCAGTGTGCTCTAAATTAGACCGAACAGCTGTGGATGTAGAAGAAGAGGCATTAGTGGCATCAATAACATTCATATCTCAATTCTCATGTGCTCATTATAAAACAAGGCCAAATACTTCACATAATGCAAATCTTTTAGCTGCATTTTTATATAGGCCACAAAAAGACATGATGTGATAATGATACCATATATGTGCCCTTTCGCAATACTTACAAATTCAATAGTTTATTGTATTTTGCCTAGTGATTTATCATATAGCCAGAGGTGGAGAGTAACGAATTACATTTACTCGCGTTACTGTAATTGAGTAGCTTTTTTGTGTACTAATACTTTTTAAAGTAATTTTTAAAATCTGTAATTTTACTTTTACTTAAGTATATTTTGTTTAAATTATTGTACTTCGCTACATTTTAAAACACATTAATTACTGAGTAAAAAAAAAATAAATAAAAAAATAAATCGCTCCCTGGAAACTACGGCAGTAAATAATGGGCAGGAGGGCAAACTGGCGCTAAAATCACAAGAAAGATGCAGACGGTCAAAACAGGCGTTAGTGGTGCAGACACCGCTGAAAACGAAACCCCGTCATATTCTGAAGTTGAACTCGAAGGAAATGAAGTGAACCCCTGGCCATATGTATGCTCTATTATGCAGTGTAAGCTGTACTTGCCTAGGAAGACCAAACTAGCAGCTTATCAAATCTCGACAAGACATCAACCCTTCGCAAGAATGTAGAGGTAAGCTAAGTAATTGCATCGTTGCATTGGTGGTTAAAATGAAGCTTTGACATTTTAGCAAGAGGTTTTGCACAAATTAGCCAAAAAGACAGTGGTGAGGAGTGTGCTATATATATCATCTGCAATAATATCATGTTTTTTTTGTTTTAGTGATGTGCGCGCGCATTTATAGTGCGTTCTTTCACTGTGTGATTCAGTCTCCTAAAATGCATTTAGAATGATCAAAAAAATTTAAGATATAGGGGCAGAAAATTCACATATATTTATATAATTTCATATATTAAATAAAAATCACACAATGAATGCCGTCTTTTCCACCAAAAATCATCATGAATATATACATACATATATATAACAGTTCAGTAAACAAGTTAATTAAGAGACTTGCGTTCAGACACCATATTGCCTTTTTTAGCTCTATTTCTACAACAGAAAATAATTCCAAACACAGCCACCAAAGCACAGTTTTGCGTCTCTGAGCAACGTGACCAGTGTTGCCAACTTCTTTCAATGGAAAGTAGCTAAACCCTGCCTGAAAAGTCGCTAAATGCCGCTAGGTGACGTCATATGCTAATTAGCATATTAATGACGTAAGTGCGTCATATTATCTTGACCTTTCTGTGCTCATGTAGTGCATTTTAATGCAGCCAAAATTCTCAATAAAAGTTTTTTATTATTATATTGTAATGTTTCTGTTGTCCAACAACGGAATTAATATTATAATGACTGAAACGCGGTCCATTAAGACTGCATAACCAGCTCCAGATGTTAATCTCTGCACTAAAATCCTATTCACGACATTGTCTAATGAAATCACATACACATAAGATTAAGACAATGGTTGTACTGTGAGTTCGGCTATACTTGCATGTAAAATAGAGTTAGAAGCAACAGAATATCTTTTTTTAACTGAAAGTGCTGCTCCTCTCTGCTCGCTGAATAGAGCAGATGCAGAGAGAGAGAGGCGTGTGCCTGCCCCAGGAGAGAGAGAGAGAGATCATGCTCGTGTGGCACTACCGGAGAGTCTCAGAGACTAAATAAGGTCTATCAAAAAAAGTCGCTAGATTTGTCGCTAGTCGCTTTTTTGGAAAAAAAGTCGCAATGAGGGTCTGGAAAATCGCTAAATCTAGCGACAAAGTCGCTAAGTTGGCAACACTGAACGTGACATTGTTTCGTTCCTGAATGAATCAACCGTTTAAATGATTCGGTTCAGTCGCAATGACTCACTTATTAACAGTGACTTGCTGACACACAGTGGCCATTTTAATTTCACATTTAAAGTATCTTTTGATTTTTTTTTAATAATCAATTTCTTATCATTTCAAATGAGTATTCAACATTTTATGTCTTGTATATCAAAACATTATTCATGCATTTGTAACTGCAGGTTAAATGCATTCTTGTCCTGCACTAAACAGTGTAATACATCTAAATGCCACTTCCAATGAATCTTCTGTATTTCCTCTGCATTAAAAGATGAGTTTGTTGATACTGATTTGTCAGATAACAGCCCAAATGTTTTATTATTCTAAATAACTGATTCCTTTAATTAAAAACAACTAGTTTGAGATTAATAGACCTATCACAGGGGTGTCAAACTCAGTTCCTGGAGGGCCATAGCCCTGCAGAGTTTAGTTCTAACCCTGCTCCAGCACACATATCATGTAGTTTTCAAATAAACCTAAATGATTAGATTAGCTGGATCAGGTGTGTTTAATTAGGGTTAAATCTAAACTGTGCAGGACTGTGGCCCTCCAGGAACTGAGTTTGACACCCTTGGCCTGTCCCATTTTTGACTCCCTCCCACTGTTAAAATGTAACTAAGTAATTTTTACTCTGAGTAAATTTTAAATGAGCTACTTTTTACTTTTACTTGAGTTGATTTTTAGGCTGGTACTTTTACTTGTACTTAAGTAAAATTTCATTAATGTAATGGTACTTTTACTTGAGTAGAATATTTTTGTACTCTTTCCACCTCTGCATATAGCAGCCTACACATCATTTTGCATTTGTTATGTGTTCCTCTTGTCTTCTGGATCTCAAACATGTGACCCACAGCATTACTTTTCCACCCAGAGCTCCAAATTATTATCTGCTATGAATCTAAAGAAGGGTGTGTTCTTCTGTGACCTTGGCAAACTGACAAATCAGTTGCTCCGTTGTGTATAGAGCAGATATACTCAAGATTCAGCTACAGTCCTCTTAGATATCAAGCTTTTTTTCCCCATTATACATGGATCCATATAGAGGGGTGAGATTCTCAAGCTGTTGGGTCTGTGAAATTGGCTTGGCCTTCTGTCTTCATTATCAGACATTGGGGTCTTTGATCTCTCCCCCCTTTGTAATGCAATAAAGTCGAGTTGTCATTGAATAATAATTCCAATGATAATAACAACAACAACAGCAAATCTACTAAACATTTAAAATGTATTTACTGCAATTACTTGAAATCAGCTGAAATCGCCATAGAAATATAAAAATTATAGATTATATCATTGTTTCCAAAGGCAGGGGCCTAAATATTTAAAATGTTTATTTTATAAGGGCAAACCACAGAACTGAGTAAGAATCCCAAAAGCTAACTGAATACTAAATGATGTATCTCATATGAGCTCCCTGATGAGCTTGGGTGTAGCTGATTTTTGAGTGTTTGTATTTCTTAACTCATGCATGTGAATCTTAATTGTCTGTAAGAATAACAACATGATGCTACATTGGATCAGAGGAGAATAAATTTACTCTGCCCTTTGCAAATTATGTTTTCATGAGATTTGATTCTCTACCACCCTCACCCCCTCCCTTCACATCATGGCCAATACTGCAGTATGCAGTGTGGATATGCTGTCTATGCACTTTACATATAACCCTCAGGGGCCATCGCATCTATTACAGCATTCAGTAATGATGAGAGAGATAAAAGATAAAAGTGCTTTCTTTTTCTCACTACACCATCTTTCTTTCACTCTCTAATCCTCCTTCTCTGGTATTACAGTTGTATTATTTTCACTGTGAAAATGTAGGTAATAATGTGCTGAAATGTTGTCTTCTGTGCTGGGTCATGAATATCATGATTCATAAGGGAGATCTCATATAGACTGAATAATTAGTTATCAAATACAGCCATACAAATTAAGCCAACATTCCTAAAATGTGTATGCCATTGTTAACAAGGTTTTAAAATATCTCACACTGTTACATTACATAGTTAAAATAAATTACCAATAGAACTAGCAAGTAAAAGACGTGGTATTGTTGACAATCTTAAACAGTAAAGCACTCCCCATTTCTAAGACAACTGCCCTGAGCTCACCTACTGACACACGGGGAGTCATTACCACACCACTGCTAATTACTTAATTAGTAATCGACTAATCTCCTAATTTCTGTTAAGCACTGTCTTGTAAAATGTGTAAGTCACCCTTTTTTAAAATGTCACTATAACATCAATTAGAGTAAAGAAACATTCTTACACCAAAAATGTACAGGAAATAAAAACATGGTCTGTGGCAACATTAGCCTGATGAGCAATTAGTGTGTGGCTTTGATGAATTTAAGGGATAGAGCGTTATATTATTCTCAATTAAAACCTGTCCTCCACAGCATTACTCATTTTAACACTCCTCGTTCATACTAATTAGTAGGAGCCTTCATAGCCTCTCAGTTGAGAGGACATTTCAATATCCCATTAAAGCATAAGCAGATAGTGGCGTGATTGACACACTGTGGAAGTTGGGAAGTAATTACATTATATGCCTCAGTGTGCTTTTCTATCAGCATATAATGACATGTTTCATTTTGCCATGACTTACTTTCTCTCTGTTGCCTTTAACTTGGATTTTCATCCCTTTCTTCTTCTTATGTGATACTTTCGTAAGAAGAAAATAGATAGATAGATAGATTACTTACTTACTTTTCAAACCTTATTTCGACCAATTGAGAAAGCATTTGCAAGATGTGTTTGTTCTTTTGCTTTCAAAGATGTGTTTGTGTTTTTACACTTATCTTGGCTCTAAGTGTTTTTGGAAATCAGATAAGAAGGGAAATGGGAATGTAAAATGTGGCAGCAATTAGGTTAGCCCAACAGTAGAATAAGAGGAAGTAGGAATGTGAATTATGTTGCCCCATAAACAAGTCATATATCCTTTCAAATGACCTTATGTTTATTTTACGCTGAGGCCTCACTGTGCAGGACTGTGAGAACTGGGCCAGTGTTCAGAGAGCGCTGCAGTCAGTGATGCTCATAATCTACTCCAGGGGAACAGTTGGCTCTTACAGATCACATTCACTAGCAATCAAAAGGCTAGTGATATCTCATTATTCTTGTTCTAAAATTGATATGGAATACAGACTCTGGGTGTAAAAAACAAAAAAAAAAACAAAGCCAATAAAATCATGGCTTTATGAATGTAAGATGCAGTAATATAATTTCTCAGGGAAAGATAATGACAACTGTCTCACATCTGAATAATGTGCAGTAAAAAAAAAAAAAAAAAAAAAAAACGGCAGAGAATGAATATTTGTCCTGCATGTATCTGACACACACATCCTCACACTCACTGATGTGGAATATAAATTAATTGAAAACTCATATTTTAAGTGACACATTATTCATCACTTCCAACAATTTGCACAATTTACAGATTAATATGACATGATGTCATTACATCTAAGCTACAGTATGTTGAAATAATATTGTAAATACATAAATCTGAAGACAGAAACACATCATGTACCGTCTCCACTCATTAAAAAAAAAGAAAAGAAAAGAGACTAAAACCATGTCTCAGGGTGGGACCAGAATTAACTGATGCCTTTGGAAATATTTTTTATGGCAATATTTGGCAATGAGTTTAAAAAGAAATTGACACAAAAAGGTAACAAAGCCACCACGATTTCCTAAATCTTTCAAAACATTTATACTACAAAATTTCATGTTTAATCAAATGTCTCTTGCTGTTTTATTTATTTATTATTATTTGTGAAATGTACTTCTTAGTGAAAATTGTTTCTATGCAATTTAATTTAATTTTCAGAGCATTCAGCAAATAATCTATTTTATACAGTGTTATTTAAATCTATTTCATACTACAGTATGTGATTTATTTCTAGACTACAATCTCAGTCATTTAATTTTCTTGAGTCTTCATCCATCCTTCGCTTTGGGTGTACAGCAATACGCAATAAAGTGCTATATAAATGCATCATTCATTCATTCATTCATATGTCTTGAAGAGGGAGAGGGTCAGAAACACAGATTACCTTCAGCTGGATGTCAGCCAAGATTTAGAAAAATAACCTCCCTCTCCCTCTCTCTCATTCTCTCTCTCTCCCTCTGTCCCACACTCACACACACCACACTATTTTCTTTTTCAAACATTTTTTCCATCAGTCACTTAGTTCCTTAAACCACACACCAAACTTTCCAAACTTTACTATTTTTCTTCTACTGTGTTGTTGCATGGTAGCAATTATTGAGTCCTAAGAAGTGGTTCTGGTGTTCAAAACATCTTTAACAATTCTGTCACACTCCCACCAAATAATAAGTAGCAGAAATGAACAATCCTAAAGCCTACATGTTACTGGTCGAGTGCCAGGAAGTGCTGTCAGCCTGTGGATCTGCAGTAAAACTAGTACTAAATTGTTTTCTATGAACACAGACCTCCACATATGGTGCCCTACTGGCAAACCACTGCCAGAATACTTTCTATAGTATTCTTTCTTTCTTTACTTACTTAAGGGAATATAAATCTTCTGTCCTTTGCTCCACTTGGTGTTTCTGTCTTGTGAAATGTTTCTACAATCTGCTCTAGATCTCATTTAGTCCACTGTTCCATTTTGTGGTTGGAACATAGCTATGTATTTGCAGGTTGCTATTTTTAAATTTGTAGCACTGAATGCTGCTGTCTCTGTACCGAGAGACTGTAAGTAACGTTTGTGTGTACACACACATAGAATCACACATATAATGGTGTATCAATGCAGTCCTGTCTCTTACCACACTTTAAAAGCTTCTCACAGATCGAAACACTGTGGGTTATTTATTCTGATAGTTCAAGGTTGCGGACTGAAGAGCCATAGGGGGAAAGAAAAAAACAAAACACAATACAAAGGGAAGGAAAATAAAGGGAGAGGTAGGAAAACAAACCCGCAGGATAGGATTCTGTCTCTATCGCTGCCTGCCACTGGCACAGGATACCTGTGTTCAGAGTTATTTAGAGTGATCAGGTGCAGCGAGGTGGGTCGGCACTGGTGCACACAGACACATGTTTCTACACAGTTTGACATAATTGCCATTCTCTCTCCCATTTGGCATCTCAGTAACATCATTCAGAGAGAAGCAGCCTGTCACAACTGTCTGACTGCAGGGAGGAGTTGGAGAGAGAGGAAAGTCAGGTAAGGAAGAGAAAGAGAGATAGCAGATATTATAGTGTGGAGTGCAAGTCACTCACCCAAAATCAGCATCAAACAGACATTCAGTACAAAAGTAAATATTTAATACCATTAATATCAGTTCAAATGCATAAAATTATCTCTATGCAGGTTTCACGAGTTATTCTAAGTTTAGTGAGACAGGCAATATTTCTTAATTAAGGTGTTTTACCACCATTTGCATTTAATACAGCTTCAAACCTTCTTAGAACAGATTCATACATTGTTGAATAGTCTCCAGTTGAATGTTGTCTAGAGTGAGAATAGGCTTCTTATTCTTCTCTCCAAAACTGCCCACGACGATTTGATAATATCCATGTCAGGTGTCAGCTTTGGTTATTGTGATCAATTAAAGTTATAGCAATTGTAGCTCTTTCATGGAAATTGGCTTTGTGAACTGTATTGTAGAAGTAGGGCATTCAAGGTGAATGTTAAGGGTTTTGCATTGACTTTTGCTGCAGTAGTTTGGTGTTGTTTGGACACAGTCCTTCTTAGTGTTCAACTGTTCCTATGATTCACTTTGAATAATGATTCACTGATGAATTCTTGCCATGTTTTGTGTATGCAGCCATAATCATAAAGACTGTAGTTCTCAAAACACTAAAACCATTGGACTGTTAAGGTTACAGATACTCCTGGTTCCTCTTATTTGCCTTTATTGCAAGTCTGACAAGTCGCCCATTTCACACATAGCCCATATAATAATATTTAGACCAATTTAATAATGGATTTAAACACCCTCTAATATTGTTAACAAAAACTAAAATTAACAAAAACTAAAAGTCCTTTTTGTTAAGAAAATGGCCACAAATTATTTTTACATACAAAATATTTTGTCAAGGTTTCAGATGTTATAACTGATAAAAAGGCATAAGCAAGCAGTGATAATTATATCAGTTATAAAATATCAAAACTATAATAACCTTGGCGGGGCACTTGGAGTGAGGTAAGCAAACATTTATAAATGCTTAACTTTTGGGTTGTGATTGGCAGAATTTGATGAACTTGCTCCTCTTATACTTCCATTCGTTCATGTATTATACAATAACCTATTAAAATATGGTTGACATGTTTAATTAAATGTCATGTTATGGTTAAAACTCTTAGTTTTTATGTACACCGTGATAAACAATCCAAGTAAGCAGATTGGAAAAATGTTGGTGAGTGTGTGAACATTTTTAGGTAGAAGGACTGGTTGGAAGCCATATTTCAGCATCTGAAAGGATGAGAAAAAGTGAGGAGTGTGGAGGCTTTTAAAATTGAGAAAATTCAATGTGACATGCTGAGAATGAATTGCTCAGTCAAGCTAAAAATATCCCTTCTTCTAATGGCTTGGGACACTCATTGGTTTAATCTCTCTGTCCATATCTCCCTCTCTCTCTCTCTCTCTGTTGTTTGTAGAAAATTATCTCAAAAGGAAAAAATATATAAATAATTACAAATTATTATAATTAATTAAAATTTAAATCAGCTGCCAGTAGTTACTGTAGCAGAATTTATATTACCATCAAATAATTTGTTCGTCCAGCGAACAGTTAGTGTAATTTCATATCAGCTCTAAGAAATAATATTTTCGCTAACCACATGAAACCATACAATACTAGTGCATTAGAGTATGTTAATAGATCCAATCGTTAAAGGGGAATTATCCACAAGCAGTGACATAATCAAAAACACTTGTAATCTATGCACAACATTTTTATTGATTAAACACTTAACACAACACTAGTCTAACAAACATACAAACACAAACACTCACGCATACATACACAGTGGATGGATGAATGAAGCCATTAGAGAAACCAGAGAATGCAGCTTTGAATGTAAAATGAGTCAGTTAATAAAAACTTGAGTGAAACCATCAGTGCTATTTTATAAAAGGGGTTTACAGCTTATACTAAACCTTTGTTTAATTTAGTTAAATATATGATACATGCATTGCCTTGGCCTTTAAAAGAGTATCTGGATGCAGTCTCAGGAGAAAGTCTTGAGGGTTCCGAAGGTTCAATGGTGTTGCGTTCTTCCGGGTTTGAAGAGTGAAAAACAAAACAAAGTGTCGGGTCTCGGGGCTAATCACCTGTCTTTTTGGTGTGGGTGTGTGTGTGTTGGGATGGTTTGACAGCTCACCGCGTCTGCCTGTTTGTTTTCCCCGCCTCCCTTGTTTCCCCGTTGTTAACCTTAATTGCTCGCCACCTGTTCTCTATGTCCTTCTAATTTTTTCCCCTTTATTATTCCCTGTGTTTCTCTGTCTATTGTCAGACTGTTGTTATTCATACCAATAGCTCCGATCATCTAGCAGCTCTTTGAACTCACCTTGTCGTGTCTTGTCCTCAGGCTCCAGTGTGTTTAGTTGATTCCTCTGCCCTTGTTCTTACAAGCCTTGAGCTCCTAGTAGCTTCCAGCTGTTCATCCCTCCGGTCCGGCGGTTATACGTACTTCTGTTAAACGTGACTCATCTGCTACTCATCCTGTCACTGCGAGTGAAACGTGACTCATCTGCTACTCATCCTGTCACTGCGAGTGAAACCTGTGAAACGTGACTCATCTGCTACTCATCCTGTCACTGCGAGTGTAACCTGTGAACCGTGACTCTTCTCCTCTGTTTCGAATAAAGCCTTGAGTTTACCCGCATCTGAATCCAGCCTGCTTTCTCCTGACACAAAGATGTTACTATGACTTATTGGTGATTGGGATAGTTCTCGCCACGTTAAAAAAAAAGTTGCAAAATGGCTTGCTGCAACTTTGATGTCCTGCTGGCGCGGGGGAAGCCCTATGGGTTGCGGTCAGACTAGATGTCCAAGAAGCAAGAAGGTAAGAGCACTGAAGAAGAAAGAAGAGGAGAAGCAGGTCACTGATGTGATGGGTGATGCCTTTTAACTGTCAGTGAGCCAATGGTGACTTTGACTTTTGGAGGGAATATTCAGGCTGCATTTACACTGCAGGTCTTGATGCCCAAATCCGATTTTCTGACTATATCCGATTTTTTTGACGACCCGCTTACATCATCTTTTAAAAGTGACCCGTATCTGATTTTTTGCATTTACAATACACTGCTGAAACTACCAAACGTGGACGTTCTGACTCGGAAAAGTACGTAAAACAGCACGAAATACAATGGATGCAGATGCATATAAAATTACACAGTGTTTTGCTTTGTATTTGTTTTTTAAGCTTTTTATCTTAAGTTGGCACTGTAGTCATGAGTGCTTAAAACCGTGCCTCCCCCTATCTTGTGAAATGTCTTCAAACATGGATTTATTTCTGCAACAACCCTGAATTTTTGCCTGCACTGTCTCTTCGCCCCGAAGACTTAAAAGACATGAAACCTCTGTATTGCTCCACTGTGTGTATCCTTCGTCCTCCATCGCGCCTACATGACTTATTATATAATAAGTCATGTGATCTCAGTTGGTGGTGTCCACCTGAGTTGACGTCACTTTTTTAA
This sequence comes from Carassius carassius, assembly GCF_963082965.1. Taxonomy (NCBI): domain Eukaryota; kingdom Metazoa; phylum Chordata; class Actinopteri; order Cypriniformes; family Cyprinidae; genus Carassius; species Carassius carassius. The sequence continues at coordinate 22,800,858 of NC_081756.1, read as the reverse complement.
TGACTCACGACTCACATTTACTGGGGAATATCCGATTTGTCTGCTTACATGGCACACGCAAATGCACGTATCCGATTCATATCCGATTTATTACCACATATGAATGAGACCTGAATCTGATCTGAGAAAATCAGAATCCATGCAGTTTTTACCTGCTTACACGTTCACCGGTCATATCCAATCTGTGCCACATGAGAGGAAAAAATTGGGTCAATTGAACCATGCAGTGTTAATGGGGCCAAGTTAGAAACTATTTGTCACGATCATTAGATGGAGTACCCATGAACTTCAGTAGAGGGCACTCCAATCAGGACCATTCCACATCAACTGCCAGATGTCACTTGGACTCTAGCACCTCTCATCTTTTGCACCACACCCGAACTACATTCCCCATGAGTCACTGCATCACAATCACCCTGCCACACCTGCACATCATTCATCAGCCAATTTCCTTGCCACACCTGCACCTCATTTACACACACATAAAAGCAGCACACTCACTCCCACTCTCTGCGAAGTCTTGTTTAGCCAGTCTGACATTTCCGAGCGGTTTCCTTGTGTTTTCCTTCTGTACCTGACCTTTGGATTGTTTATACCGACTCTGATTCTCTGCTGCTTGCGCCCGACATCTGCCTGTTTCTGTTATCGATTCTGGTTATCCCTACATACCTGACGCCGTTTCTGATCATTGCCTGTCTGACCATTCTCATCATTAAAGTTCTGCACATGGATCCGAACGTCTCTGTCTCATCATTACAGAAGACTTCGCCAAACCAGGATCCAGCAGCTTTATTGAACCCCAGAGCAGGTATGGAGCTAGCTAAAAGTTCATTCAACCCTGTAGGTGTGCTTTGCTTCATTTTTCAAGATGGCCAACCAATTGAGCTCTTTGTGGAGGAATTCATCCAGTATAGTCACCTTTTGCCTTGGGATGAGGATCTGGTAAAGGACTGTTTCTGGAGTGGTCTTGACACTAAGATAAGCTTAGGTTTACCAGAAGAAGACTCTAGTTGTACCCTGGGACAGTTTATTGACTTTCTATTGCAGTTTTGTGGCTCTCCCTTTACACTTGAGGAGGTCACTTCTCCAAGGTATCCAGCTCCTATCCGTTCGGTGGTCCCTGTACCTGAGCTTCTGCACAAGATGGCCGCCAGCCCAGCGCCACTGCACAAGATGGCCGCCAGCCCAGCGCCACTGCACAAGATGGCCGCCAGCCCAGCGCCGCTGCTCAAGATGGCCGCCAGCCCAGCGCCGCTGCTCAAGATGGCCGCCAGCCCAGCGCCGCTGCTCAAGATGGCAGCCAGCTCAGCGCCGCTGCACAAGATGGCAGCCACGGTCGACTTTCCAGAGTCAAGTCAGGTCCCCGTCGACTTTCCAGAGTCAGGTCAAGTCACCACTAACACACAAGAGTCAAGTAAAACCACAGTTAAACTTTATGAGTCTAGTCAGCTCACCGTTGATCAGGTCCCTGTTGATTTCCCGGAGTTGAGTCAGGTGCTCATGGACCCTCCAGTGTCAGGGTTAGTCACCGTCGATCTTCCAGTGTCAGGGTTAGTCACCGTTGACCTTCCAGAGTCAGGGTTAGTCACCTTTGACCTTCCAGAGTCAGGGCTAGTTCCTGTTGACCTTCCAGAGCCGAGTCACGTTCCAGTTGATTCCCCAGAATCAAGTCAGATTCCGGTTAACCTTCCAGAGTCAAGTCAGGTGCCCATTGACTTTCCAGAGTTGAGTCAGGTTCCGGTTGACCCTCCAGAGTCGAGTCAGGTGCTCGTGGACCCTCCAAAGTCGAGTCAGGTGCTGATTGACCCTCCAGAGTCAGGGTTAGTCACCGTCGACCCTCCAGAGTCAGGGTTAGTCACCGTTGACCCTCCAGAGTCAGGGCTAGTTCCTGTGGACCTTCCAGAGTCGAATCAGGTGACCGTTGAATTTTCAGAGTCGAGTCAGGTTCTCGTGGACCTTCCAGAGTCAGGGTTAGTCGCCGTTGACCTTCCAGAGTCAGGATTAGTCACCATTGACCCTCCAGAGTCAGGGCTAGTTCCTGTTGACCTTCCAGAGTTGAGGCTAGTCACCGTTGACCTTTCAGAGTCAAGTCAAGTCACTGGTGATCTTCAAGGACAGAGTCAAGTCACTGGTGATCTTCAAGGACAGAGTCAAGTCACTGGTGATCCTCAAGGACAGAGTCAAGTCACTGGTGATCCTCAAGGACAGAGTCAAGTCACTGGTGATCCTCAAGGACAGAGTCAAGTCACTGGTGATCCTCAAGGACAGAGTCAAGTCACTGGTGATCCTCAAGGACAGAGTCAAGTCACTGGTGATCCTCAAGGACAGAGTCAAGTCACTGGTGATCCTCAAGGACAGAGTCAAGTCACTGGTGATCCTCAAGGACAGAGTCAAGTCACTGGTGATCCTCAAGGACAGAGTCAAGTCACTGGTGATCCTCAAGGACAGAGTCAAGTCACTGGTGATCCTCAAGGACAGAGTCAAGTCACTGGTGATCCTCAAGGACAGAGTCAAGTCACTGGTGATCCTCAAGGACAGAGTCAAGTCACTGGTGATCTTCAAGGACAGAGTCAAGTCACTGGTGATCTTCAAGGACAGAGTCAAGTCACTGGTGATCTTCAAGGACAGAGTCAAGTCACTGGTGATCTTCAAGGACAGAGTCAAGTCACTGGTGATCTTCAAGGACAGAGTCAAGTCACTGGTGATCTTCAAGGACAGAGTCAAGTCACTGGTGATCTTCAAGGACAGAGTCAAGTCACTGGTGATCTTCAAGGACAGAGTCAAGTCACTGGTGATCTTCAAGGACAGAGTCAAGTCACTGGTGATCTTCAAGGACAGAGTCAAGTCACTGGTGATCTTCAAGGACAGAGTCAAGTCACCGGTGATCTTCAAGGACAGAGTCAAGTCACCGGTGATCTTCAAGGACAAAGTCAAATCACAGTCGTTCTTATGGAACCAAGTCAAGTCACAGTCGTTCTTCTGGAACCAAGTCAAGTCACAGTCGATCCTCAAGAGCACAGTCAAGTCCCCAATGATCTTCATGAGCCAAGTCACAGTTGATCTTCATGAGCCAAGTCAAGTCACAGTTGATCTTCATGAGCCAAGTCAAGTCACAGTTGATCTTCATGAGCCAAGTCAAGTCACAGTTGATCTTCATAGTCAAGTCACAGTTGATCTTCATGAACTAAGTCAAGTCACCATTAACCTCCTTGAGCCAAGTCAAGTCACAGTTGATCCTCAGGAATCAAGGCAAATCACCACTGATCTACCAGAGCCTCGTCACATCTCAGCCGCACTTCCAGAGCTCTCGTCCTATTCTGTCACGGTCATGGAGGCCGTCTATGAGCTCTCATTCGTTCCGGTCATGGCCACGGAGGTCCTCCATGAACTCACCGCCTGCCCTGTCATGGCCATGGATGCCAGCTACCATCTCATCACGGCCACGGAGGCCGCTATTAACCTGTTTATGTTCCCTGTTTCAGTCCCACCTGACCAGACTTGCTTTCCTGTGCCATCAACTCCACTGTGGTGGTCCTCTGCTCCGCCCTGGTGGGCCTCTGTCATGTCTGCTCAACTATGGTGGTCCTCTGCTCCGCCCTGGTGGGCTTCTGTCCCCTCTTCTCAGCTGTGGTGGTCGTCTGCTCCGCCCTGGAGGGCTTTTATCTCCTCTTCTCAGCTGTGGTGGTCGTCTGCCCCACCCTGGTGGGCTCCAATGCCACCTGCTCTGCCTTGGTGGACCCCTGTTCCCGAGTTAGGCCCACGGCGGGTTCCTGTTACCGAGTTAGGCCCATGGCGGGTTCCTGTTCCCGAGTTAAGCCCATGGCGGGTCCCTGTTTCCCCTGTCAGGCCCAGGAAGGGCCCTTGTTTCCCATGTCAGGTCCAGGAGAGGCTCCTGATTTCCATGTTAGGCCCAGTTCTGCCTGCTCTGCCCTGGTCCTCGACCACTGCACTTCCTCATGGACCTGGCCCTCCGTCCCTCCCCCTGTTCCGCCTCCGCTCCACCGCCCTCCTAGATTGTTTTGAGCGTCTGGAAGCCGCTGGGGGGGGGGGGGGGGGCGGCTATGTCACGATCATTAGATGGAGTGCCCATGAACATCAGTAGAGGGCACTCCAATCAGGACCATTCCACATCAACTGCCAGATGTCACTTGGCCTCTAGCACCTCTCATCTGTTGCACCACACCAGAACTACATTCCCCATGAGTCACTGCATCACAATCACCCTGCCACACCTGCACATCATTCATCAGCCAATTTCCTTGCCACACCTGCACCTCATTTACACACACATAAAAGCAGCACACTCACTCCCACTCTCTGCGAAGTCTTGTTTAGCCAGTCTGACATTTCCGAGCGGTTTCCTTGTGTTTTCCTTCTGTACCTGACCTTTGGATTGTTTATACCGACTCTGATTCTCTGCTGCTTGCCCCCGACATCTGCCTGTTTCTGTTATCGATTCTGGTTATCCCTACATACCTGACGCCGTTTCTGATCATTGCCTGTCTGACCATTCTCATCATTAAAGTTCTGCACATGGATCCGACCGTCTCTGTCTCATCATTACACTATTAAAGATTTTTTAGAAGACTAATATGTAATATGGTATCAACATATAATATACAGTACACCCTCATTTAGATCATTAAAATACAACTTCATAGAAACCAAACATGTTATAGGTGAGATTACATTAACTAGTGGTTCTATCATAAGAATGCATAAAACAAAATACAATATACAAGAAAGCAATAATCATACACACAATGTCCTGGAGATAGGTTTGTTCATTCATAGGTTTTCTATGAATAAACAGGAAAGAGTTCATTTTTATGGGTATTATGTGTCTTTCCAGTGGGGAAATGGAGTGAGAGTTGCTCTGCCCGCATTCCTTTGAGCAATAAAACCAGTGTTATCAGATGATTAGTCATTGTCTTCCATGGTAACCAGAGGCCTGTTCTGCCATTTTGGGGTGTTAGTTGCTCTTCGGGGGTTGTCCACAGAACGCTAACAAATAGTTTGCTTTTTTTGGCTGAGGGGGTTTGCGGGATTTAATATAATGAATAACTATGTGCCTGATTGGTCCAAATGTTACACTTTCATATTATTTTTTCCAATAATAATTCCTGATATGATGGAGTGTACTCTTGATTAATTCAACTTCTTGTACATTTACTGTTTAAAAAACAAAGGCGAACCAAGGTACATGCTATTGGAATACCTATAAAACACTCTTAAAATAGGCCAGGTCTTAATCTAGATCAGCACTATTCAAACAGAAGATTATATCATAAAATAAATTTCTAAGAATTCTATTACACTGCTGCTATGTCCATTATATACGAAGAGACTAACTGGCCTGGGGATGAGAAAGAAAGAGCCATTACCCTGTGTACAGAACAGCTTGATCAGATTTCTTCTCCCACTGACTGCTGATCTAAAGGTTAACAAGCTGATAAATTCAGACAGAGGAGCAGAACATGTTTGAAATACTTGAGTATTGCAAATGAAGGAGATCATCATCATTAATACATGGTTCAGCATTAAGAAGGCTGCAATGACAAGTAAAGCAAATAAAACCTCTCATGTCTGACTATTTGCTGATTTCATAAACAGAATTTCTTCTTGTCCTACACTGCAGCATAAACTATTTCTTTTATGAGGTGCAGAACTTTAGCAAAGCATATTTGGATATGAGCTATGACTTTGAAATCTAAGAATGTGGCAGTAAAAATGAGGCTGTAAAATATGGCTAAGAGAAGTTGAAATAATGGCCTCAGAAAATGTAATGATGGCTTTAATGCTCATTGTTTCACCAGCACACACACACACACTTACACAATTCCTGGAATTCATGCAGGAAACCAAAATAGTAAAATTGCACCCTGGGGTTTGTCCACTGCCTCTGTGCGAGAGAGAGAAAGTATATGTGTACACTTATGATTTAGCTAGTTCATTTCTTGTGTATAACCATACTGGTCTAATTGTTTATACAAACGTATTACTGTCAAGTGTAGTTTCCTGTTTGTCCTTATTTGGTTTGGTTCCTGTTCTCCTTATTAGTTAGTCGCCTGTTCCAAGTCTGCCTGCTCTGCATGATCCACCATGGCCCCCTGAACTCCCTGATCCGCCCTGTAGGCTATTATTATTTGTCTATTATTTGTCTAGGCTCAGTTCCAGTGTCAACCCCACCCCACTGGTCCTTTTACAGGGGGGGCCACATGTAAGGAGTAGTTGCCTGTTTTTCCTTATTTTGTTTGGTTCCTGTTCTCATTATTAGTTAGTCACCTGCTCCTTGTTGCTTTACTCACTAGTCCCTTGTTTGGTTCAGTATTTTAAGCCCTGTGTTCCCCTGTGTTATTTCTCTTGGATTCATCTTTATTTAAAGGAGTGGTTGGCCATTTTTTTCTTCTTCTAGGCTTTATGGGGTGCAGTCTAACATGTTCATGCTTAGTTTAAAAACAAAAAACAAACAAACAAACAAACAAAAAAAAACATTATTTTTCATATAATTTACCTTTATTAATAAATAAATAAACGTTAAATATTTACTAATCTTTTATATCATAAAGCTATTTATAAATAGTAGATAGATAATTTGACAGATCATTTTATTAATCAGTTATTTTGATTTTCAGATACCTCCAAACCTAACCATTTTATAGAGAATATTAAATGGGAAATTTCAGAGAGAAATGTGCAAGAAATTTACCATTTTATTAACAATATAGTACCAAAAGTAGTTCAAATTATAATAGTTTTGTGAACGGACGGTAATTTGTGACATTTATGGCCATAATGTCCATAATATAAATACAGTAGGAGGAAGGCAAGCATCCATCTGTTTGATCACTCTCTCTCTCTCTTTCGTTGCTTCCTCTGGCAAATCCATTTTCGGTTTCTTCGCTGGCTCTGCCATGGCGTTGCTTTTGAGACTTGCATTTTAGATAGTTTCGTCTTATAGTTAGCTGTTGGCTAACTCCACCCAGGCTACGAGTAAAATGTGACATATGATGTAAAGCAGGTTGCACTCCTCCTCTGGCAGGGGATGGGTGGTGTTTTGTGTTACCGACCCGAACACGGAACTTACAGAGTGTGGTTCTAGCGGCTACGAGGCTGCTCTGGAAGCAGCGGCAGTAGAATTCATCTGGTTGAGAGGTGTTTCTACCACTGAAATAATTTTAAAGAGATTTTGTTAAGGTCGAAAAACTACATAGTGTTGCTTTAATGCTATGATTTCAGTATTAATTCAAGCATTCATTTGTACGTCTGCAAAGTTGTTCATATGTAAATAATTCAAGTTTTTGACACTTTCAATGCCAATATTGTATGTTTCAGTGGCTATGCAAACATAAGTAAAGAACCACACTTTATGTAAAAATACATTTAAATATTCATGAGATTAGTACAATTTACTTTAAATCTATTGTATCGCAATACAAATGTGGCAAAACGTTTAATTTAATATGATAATTGAGGGATTATATTGCACCAGTCTAGTTTTAGAATGCAGCCTTTACATTGTTGTGCTTTCATATCGTGGCATCACTGCTAATCATGCTAACATGCTTTGATGCAGAAGAACAGCCCATAATATAGTGCCTTCTAAGCCCAGAGAAAGACACACACCCACATTTGTACACACTCACACACACATTTGCATACATACAAAGAGAAACAGACAGAGAGAGAGAGAGAGAGAGAGAGAGAGAGACCAGTAGCACTTACACCCCATTAGCAAAATCTCCCTCTTTTTGGCTGAGGCAAAAAAAAAAAAGGTGCATGCATAAATTTTACACATTTATTTCCATGGTAACCATTCACCATGTCATTCACATGTCAAAGTGAATCAGAGGAGATTAGGGGCATTCTCTCTCTCTCTCTCTCTCTTTCACTCTCTTTTTCCCTTCCTTTACTTTCACACATATACACACTCTCTTACATGGGGTTAATAGAGAGAATCACATGACAAATAGCAGCCTAAGCTTAAAAAAAAAAACTGAGAAAGAGGCTTGACTTGAGAGATTGCAAAGCAGCCTAGCAAAATGGCATTTCAGATTTATTCAAAAAAATATTTGACTTATTCAGAGATATAGAGATTGACACCATATACTGAGCTAAAGAACACTCTAATAAAGCAAACATCTTTTCACAAATTCATGTACATATAAACACTGAAATACTAATTTTATTAGAATAGCTCATGGACACAATAACTAAACACTTTTGCTAATATTTCCCATTATTAGGAGTGTAATTAGTACTCAAGTCATTCTGACATTAAGAGCCAGTGCGGACATTGTCAGGTATGGTAATAGTGATGTGACTGGTGGGGTGCGATGGGCGGGTGGTCATCTTTGAATTTCAGTCAGACCTCATTCATCTTACTCTGTGTTCCCTAAAGACTTGTCCTCTCTCTCATACACCTCTTCTAGACAGTTTGAGGCTCTACACTGTGAGGCTGAAAGAATTGCAAAATGAAAAACAGATTTTCCATCAGACGTCTCAGGGATTACTGCAGAAGCAAAGAGACACCTAATTTATCATGAACCTACCATTAAAACAGATCACAAAATCCTTCATGCTGTTATAGCAAATACCATAAAATGATTTCTTTGGTGACAATATTAATAGTCTTTCTTGTGTTATTTGTGAATGTACTTGATGTTCTGTCAACCCTGGGTTTTAGGGCAGTAAAAACAACCACAAAGACACATATGTGTACACATTAGGGATGCACATATATTAATATTCTGGCCAACACTCATAGTTCATATCATGGCTAATAACCAATTATTTACCAGTATTAAATTCAATACAATTTTTTAAATACTTAAATGAAAAATAAGAGTTAAAAATAGGCATCACCACATTATAATGTATAGTATGAAATTGGATATTTATTTTAAAATTGGCTTAAGATTACATTTAACAATGTTATTAAATTAATAGTGTTTTAAAGATCATCTTTATGCATGCATTATATGACAATAACCTAAATGTACAAATGGGGACAATTAGCATTAAGTTAAACATACAGTATATTGACAAAATGCCTATATTGGAAATCTAATATGGATAACAGTAAAATAAAAAGTCTCCAGTATAATATCCAATATACTGTAGTATCAATATATTGTGCACCCCTACAAATAATTGCAAGGTTATCGTCACCTATTTAGAACTCTGTCTTAACATTAGTATCCCACAAGTGTACAAACAGTAACCTATGCCATATTCCTCATCAGAACAGGCATAGATTTTACTCAGGAGAGGCAAGCTGGTGTGCAGATACCCACTCCTCAATCTAAACACACACACACTTTTCTCAGTGCATGTATTCCCTCTGATACATACAGACTGCACTCTCCCTGAGCCTGCATGGAGTTCAATCAATACACATCAGCAGCAATATATGATACTGTGGCCGGTATAAATCCAGACTGTTCAATTCACACTATTTCCATTTGATTTAGCCTTCACAGCTGCCTAATTGAATGGACAAATGCATAATCCAAGCATGTAGTGCTAGTCAATACTGGGAAGAACCGTCAGGACCTGTACACTTTAATACTTTATATTAGTAAAATCCACTGAAGCTGATTGCTTTGTTGCAGATTCTGTTAAGGTTGGTAAGTCAAATTAAACCTTGTAAACATGAAACCAAGCACTACAGTTTGGGCAGTTGGCAATCTACTGTGTATCCAAAGAAACTGACTGTAACTGATGGGCTGCTGCATTTCCAGGGGTTCTATACAACTCTACTGAATATAGAGAGGGAAAGTAATCCAATCAGAAATGTACTTTTATATGCAACATATGTTATACAGCTTGCAGCAATCAATTCCCAGCATATGTTTGTTGTTTAAAGTGCAAATTATGTCTTGCTCTGCTGTAGTGCTGAAAAACGAACATCATTAAACAGTCTTTCCTCTATTCATGAATGTCTTAAAATGCTATGTGGTTGCTGTTGCAGATATGATGCATTTTATGTCATGAATTACACAGTGTCTATACTGAAAGTGAGCAATCCGACAAAACCAGATTGCTATAACTATAATCAGTAAAGCTGTTTACACTGCAAGTGAGTTTGTCCCAATCATAGGCGACAAAAATTATGGATTTACTGTATGTTTGCAGAAACTTTCAATGAATTATGTTTTTCTATTTTGACTCTTAGTTGAAATTGCTTCTAACAATCCTGTTTGAAAGGGTAAAGATGGAAATGCTAAATTAAGTATACAATATATTAAAAGCAGGTTGTCAGCAAATACATTACAGTGTTGATCATTAAAAGCGCTATGGATATGAAGCTCAATTTAATGGCTGAATCTAAAGAGGCCAACGGGTGACTTAGTTCCATGTCTCATTTAACACAAAACATTTAAATGTAATATAGCAACTCTTATTTGAGATGGTAATCATTTCCCAGTAAACCAATGAGCTGATGACTTAGTCTGACCTCTTTAATAATGACCTGGGTGTGAGAGAACTGTGTACAAAAGGCCAGCATTTTAAGTGACCACACAATTTCTCAGTGGTTAGAGGCTTGTGTAGGAGTTGTGAGTAAAAGGATTTAAGAACAGTGTCTCACCCGCTTACCCAGCTGGCCTTAACTCTAATGAGGCTTTAACCAGGATGTGGGATGGCTTTCTTCATAATACCTACAGGTCGGCACCACACAATGAGGCCCATAACAAAGACTCTGTAGATATATTGGTCCAAACTGCCATTTTAACTTAATTGTGCGGTCAGCAATTCACTTGAATGGAGTCCAACCATATAACATTCATCACATGTGAAAGGACACTTTATAGACTTTGACAACTGGCTTTACTGCTAGAATCATTGAGCTGTTTCCATTTTAAAGCAGAGCTCCTTCACAAAAATGTTTTGTATAATGAGTATGTAAAGAAAGCTGATGTCAGACCTTAAATGTGTTATTTCACAGTAACATGTTTTAAAGAACAGTATCCAAAAATTATTTTTAATTAAATTATTATCTTTTTGTAATGATAATTTCTGGGTAAACAATGCCTTTGTTCATGAACCAACTCTAACTTGTATCTTCACTCTAGCTAAGTATGCATTGTATACAGGCCTTATGTAGAATTTTAGGGCTGCACGATTAATCGAATGTGACTGTCATGCACATCTTGTCAGTAAAGCCGGTTCTGTAATCAGTAGTAAATCTCCATTACGTTCTTTCAGATGGAGCAGCATTTAGGCTGCGTTCCAGTTCACTTTGCCATTTTGAAGTGCATTCTACTCTTTCAAGTGAATGAGGGGAGTTTGGGCATACCCTCAGAGGGAGCAAGTCTGACAGAGGGAGCAAGTCTGCTTCATATTAACAATGCTATAACGTATAAATGTTTTTTTTTTTTTTTACATTTACATTCATAACAGTACAAGAACAAGACAGTACAAGAATCCGGCTAGGCCTTTAACGGGTACTAAGAATAGAGAGCATATTACTCCTGTGCTTATTAAATTACACTGGCTTCCTGTACGATACAGGATTCATTATAAAGTGCTATTATATGTTTTTAAAGCTTTACAGGATTTAGCACCAGAGTATATTCCAGATTTAATCAGTTTGCATCAATCCAATAGGTCTTTGCATTCAAATGATCAATTACATCTGATGGTTCCTAGATCTAGTTTAAAATGCAAAGGTGATTGGACCTTTTCTGTTGCTGCTTCAAGGCTTTGAAATGACCTTCCTCTGTCTGTAAAATCTTCTCCTACATTTCCTGTATTTCAGAGTGTGCTTAAAACTCATTTGTTTTCATTAGCATTTAAAATGTTTTGTAATTTGTTCTTTGTTGTTGTGGTGGTATGTTTATAATGTTTTATGCTTGATTTTATTATTATATTTTTATTTAGTCTTTCTGTACAGCACTTTGGTTTCCACATAGTGGTCTTAAAAGCGCTTTATAAATAAATATAGTTGAAGCAGTTGAAGTTGAAGAATACCTATATACATAAAGAATGCTGCACCAAACAAATTCGTAAGGGGAAAAATTTAAACAATAAACCAACTCCATAGAAGATTCTAAGTGTTCAAGGGCTTAGGACGTTCCAAATCAACCCATTCCAAGGGTTCCGTAAGTAGTGAGCAATCATGTAACGCAATCAATGACTTTCATCCGAATAAACTAGATGGAGAGAAGTTAGCGAGTGAAGGGCATAAAAAAGTGAACTGGAATGCAGCCTCACTACATAGAGCCGTAGTTCATTGACAAGCTATGCAAAATCGCGTTTGTAATCGCAGAAAATATAGCTAATCTCGCGATAATAAAATTGAAGAAATCATTCTGCGATTATGAAAGCTGTCTGCGTAGCTTGTCAGTGAACTAGGGCTCTGTGTAGTAAATGCTGCTCCATCTGAAAGCATGAAAAATACCACATTTAATAACATATTTTTACTCCAAACTCACTTCATAGCATCAGTCAAGTGTTTGAAATAAATCCTTCTGTGAGATGATGTGGCTTATTACACAGAATTAGGCACACAACATATTTCATAGTATTCTAAGCAGTGATAAAGGCTATGTTGATTAGCATTGCTTTATTATACACTTTATAATAAGATGAACTCAGATAAACAATATATTGTTATAGTTGTGTGTTTATTAGTCACGTTGAATCAATGAAAGCAGTTAAATCTTCTGTTTATTCAGCAACCGCTATAGGGATTTCCTGGATTTTTTTCCTGCAAGGGTATATTTTTAGTTTTCGTGCTAGAGCACCCTCTGGCCTATGGATGGAGATTTACTACTGATCACAGAACCATGCTTCACTGAAAGATATGCATGACAATCGAATCTTCTGCCCAATCGCAATTTATCACCTTTGCGATTAAATTTTGATTAACCATGGAGCCTTAAATTTAATCATTAAATTAATAAAATAGCCTCTATTTGAATGACTGGTATATGGATGGAATAACAATACTGCATACACTGAACCAGAAAATACAAGATAGCACTGTCTGTTAAAATATTACTTACTGTTTGCAATTGGTGGTGTACTTGTAATCCACAAAATGACAATAACATTGGAACTAATCTAATGTAAAAAAAAAAAAAAAAAAAAAAAAAAAAAAAAAAAAAAACCCCAGAGCAGAGGACTTGCTTGATAATATCAAAAAAATACAAATCCACTGATGATTATCTTATGTGCTTTTGTTCTTTCGCCTAGATAATCACAGCATTTCCCTGACATGGCTGCTTCAACACTAACTGTGGTTACTGAAACCAGGCCTTCTTTCTTTGCATAAACATTTGGACGGCATTTAGAAATTATTTCCAAATAGTGACATAGACATGTGGGGGTGTGTTTAAACGAACCGTTTTGGTGGGGCGTGGCAGAGTCTTAAAGGGTTAGTTCAGCCGAATATAAGAATTATGTCATTAATAACTTACCCTCATGTTGTTCCAAACCCGTGAGACCGTTTATCATTCGAACACAGTTTAAGATATTTTAGATTTAGTCCGAGAGCTCTCAGTCCCTCCATTAAAGCTGTGTGAACGGTATACTGTCCATGTCCAGAAAGGTAAGAAAAACATCATCAAAGTAGTCCATGTGACATCAGAGGGTCAGTTAGAATTTTTTGAAGCATCGAAAATACATTTTGGTCCAAAAATAGCAAAAACTACGACTTTATTCAGCACTGTCTTCTCTTCCGTGTCTGTTGTGAGAGAGAGTTCAAAACAAAGCAGTTTGTGATATCCAGTTCGCGGACGAATCACTCGATGTAACCAGATCTTTTTGAACCAGTTCACCAAATCGAACTGAATCGTTTTAAACGGTTCGCGTCTCCAATACGTATTAATCCACAAATGACTTAAGCTGTTAACTTTTTTAATGTGGCTGACTCTCCCTCTGAGTTCAAACAAACCAATATCCCGGAGTAATACATGCACTCAAACAGTACACTGACTGAACTGCTGTGAAGAGAGAACTGAAGATCACAGAATACTCGAGTCTCTACTCGCCCACCAAGTGTTGTTCCGTTCCACTCTCCACTGCGATTGGTCCCTGCGGCTCTCTAAAAGCCTATATTAGAGTGAATTTAGTGAATTAGAGTGAATAGAGTGAATTTTTTCACTCTAAAAAAAGGTGCTAAATAGCACTAAAGATGGTTCTTTGGCTCGTAATCATAGGGGAACCACTTTAAGTGCCATATAGCACTTATCTTTAAAGGTGCTGTACAGCACCTTTGTCAAATGGTGCTATGTAGAACCATAAGAGGTGCCATAAAGCACCTTGATTGTTTACAATTTCTTCAACAAAAATGGTGATCAACAGTGGTTCTTTTGCTCATTATAGGGGAACCTCTTTTGGCATTAATGGCACTTAAGCTTCACAGCACATTTGTCAAATGGTGATTTATATAACTTTTTTTTTAGGTAGTAGGCCATTATCATGCCATATACTACAATGTTTGAGTCAATATGCTTCTAAATGACGCTTTTATACCAAATCGTGGATTGAAAGATTCAAAATCCTGTACTAAAAGCTTACTGATAAACAAAATACATTACACTTTTAAAATAGTTTAATTCATTTCTTTTAGTTTCAAATATAATCAGTGCCTTTTAACATTAACAACACTGGCTAAAGGAGTTAGAAAAAATAGAAGGGAAAAAATTGAAATTGGAATAGGCCCCAGAAAGAGAAAGAGAGAGAGAGAGAGAGAGAGAGAGAGTCTCTATGCACAGATTGAGTTGTACACTCTTTTAATTGTGACAGGAAGTCCGGCTGCATCCTTCATTTTTAAGACAACGCACTCCAGGACGGTCAGTGTCTTTTTCAGTCCTTTAGGATATTGGATCCCAAACAGAAAATATATACATAGGATGGGGCCCAGTGTCATTGAGATGTCCTCATTCTCCTCAGTAATGGACTGGCCATCCAACATGACGACAATGTGGTCGTATTGCATGGGATGACCCTCCCTGCAGCCTTTGAGCACCATTTTAGGTGTTGGTGTGTCAGGAGGGCAGGTCTGAGCATGGCCCTGGGGGAGAAGGGATAATAGCATTAACCATCTCCTCATTTATTTGAAAGGCAAACCTTAAATAGTTGAATAAAACAATAAGCCCATTGAAGCTGTTTTACAGTGAATTTAAAGTGTTAGTTCACCCACTAATCAAAATGATGTCATTAATAACTCACCCTCATGTCGTTCCAAACCCGTAAAACCTCAGTTTATCTTCGGAACACAGTTTAAGATATTTTAGATTTAGTCCGAGAGCTTTCTGTCCCTCCATTGAAACTGTGTGTACGGTATACTGTCCATGTCCAGAAAGGTAAGAAAAACATCATCAAAGTAGTCCATGTGACATCAGAGGGTCAGTTAGAATATTTTGAAGCATCGAAAATATATTTTGGTCCAAAAATAGCAAAAACTACGACTTTATTCAGCATTGTCTTCTCTTCCATGTCTGTTGTGAGAGAGTTCAAAACAAAGCAGTTTGTTATATCCAGTTCGCGAACGAATCACTCGATGTAACCGGATCTTCTTGAACCAGTTCATCAAATCGAACTGAATCGTTTGAAATGGTTCGCGTCTCCAATTAGCATTAATTCACAAATGACTTAAGCTGTTAACTTTATCAGTTCGGTTCAGACGCTCTGTGTGTCAGTCTGCTTCACACTATATCACACATGTGCAGTATCATCAGCTCCTCGGTTCTCGAATCGGACGCGTCTGACAGAAACGGTTTTTGACTTGAGAACGAGTCAATCTTTTGTTCGTTATCTGGCTCGGCTCGGTGTTCATCTTCAGTTCTCTCTTCACAGCAGTTCAGTCAGTGTACTGTTTGAGTAAATGAATTCCCCCTCAATATTGGTTTATTTTAACTCAGAGGGAGTGTCAGCCACATTAAAAAGTTAACAGCTTAAGTCATTTGTGGATTAATGCGTATTGGAGACGCGAACCGTTTAAACCGTTTGAACCAGTTCGATTTGGTGAACTGGTTCAAAAAGATTCGGTTACATCGAATGATTCGTTCGCGAACCGGATATCACAAACTGCTTTGTTTTGAACTCTCTCACAACAGACATGGAAGAGAAGACAATGATGAATAAAGTCGTAGTTTTTGCTATTTTTAGACCAAAATGTACCGTATTTTCCGGACTATAAGTCACACTTTTTTTCATAGTTTGGCTGGTCCTGCGACTTATAGTCAGGTGCGACTTATTTATCAAAATTAATTTGACATGAACCAAGAGAAATGAACTAAGAGAAATGAACCAAGAGTTCACATTACCGTCTTAAGCCGCAAGAGGGCGCTCTATGCTGCCAGAGATGCTGCTCAGTGCTCCTGTAGCCTACACTGAGCAGCATAGAGCGCCCTCTCGCGGCTGGAGACGGTAATGTGAACTCTTGGTTCTTGGTTCTAAATAAATGCGACTTATAGTCCAGTGCGACTTATATATCCCCCCCCCCCCCCATGACGTATTTTTGGACTGATGCGACTTATACTCAGATGCGACTTACAGCCCGAAAAATACGGTATTTTCGATACTTCACAAAATTCTAACTGACCCTCTGGTGTCACATGGACTACTTTGATGATGTTTTTCTTACCTTTCTGGACATGGACAGTAGATCATACACACAGTTTCAATGGAGGGACTGAGAGCTCTCAGACTAAATCTAAAATATCTTAAACTGTGTTCAGAAGATAAACGGAGGTCTCACGGGTTTGGAGCGACATGAGGGTGAGTTATTACTAACATAATTTTGATTTTTCGATGAACTAACCCTTTAATTAGACTTGCTTCACACTCAGTCAACTGTTCATGGCTCACCTCAACTTCAAACAGCAACCCCGGGTCCTCCTTAAACAGTGCAGGCAAGAGCAGAATAGCTGCTTCCAACTGTAGTCCTTTAAACAAAACAAGAATTAGGTTAACATAACATGGTGGATGTTTTTCAATTAATTACTAAGACAGTAATTATTACTATCTTTAATAAACTAGAAATTAGTCTTTATTATTACACAAGACAGAAACATGCAGGAATGTATGATCTCAGGCAGATATGGGTGTCAGTCAGTGATACACAGAAAATCTAAGCAGTGCAGATTTAATTACCTTTTATCAGTCTGTCATCTTCACAGTCATCAACCACACACCTGAACTTCTCCATCAGGGGACTCCGTGAAACTTGAAGGACTTTAGGTACCATTACTGAGAGCTGAGAGAGAATCTTTTGGTCCACATCAACGTTGGTACGGTCTCTAATATCCCAAAGGAGCTTATGTTAAGATGAAGGCAAAGTAGAAAAGACATAGTAATAACTCGTTAGTCATGAGTCATAACTAAGGAGGCAATTATACACTACTGTACTTACCATTTTGGCCAGTCTGAAACATGGAAACTCAGAGATAATCTCCTCCGTGCTGTGGTTAGACACAAAATTTCTCTGGTAGATTTTTATCAGCGCCATCCTTTCTTTATGTTCTACGTTTGGTCCTTTTCTTTTTCCTTCTTTATTGTTCGAAGATGTTCCCTGATGCTTCGTTCATCTTCTCCTGCATCAACCTATTGGGATAGTTAAATTGTTACAAAACTGTCAAACTACAACATTGGGACCAGCAACTTTAAAAATATGAGGAAAAAAGGACTAATGGTCAGTCCAACCTGTGAAGTCTGTCATAACCTGAAGAAAGAGAGAAAATAACAAAACAAACAAATTACAACACTAGGATGAATGTAAGCCTATAGAGTAACGTATAGCCCTATCTACAGCAGCCCAGTGATGACAAGCATTAATAATTTAAATATTTTGTGCATGTTGACAGTATTTTTATGATTTGACACAGACATTTGAACCTTATTTGAACATTGGGGTAGTTGGTTGCCATTAAAGTCTGAATGTGTATCCCTCAAAAAACTTTATTTGTTTACCACTGAAGAAATAAAGACATGGATATCTTGGATGACATCGGGGTTAGTAAATTATCAGGACATTTTCATTTTGAGGTGAACTAACTTAATCCTTTAACCCTCTGGGCTTCTTCGTAAATGGGTCACACTTAGCTTCCTCCCGCCCGAAAACGGGCGAAGCCTTAAAATTGTACTTTACTTTTTCCCAGGATAACCAATCAAATATATTTTTGTTTCTATAATGTTTTCTGATTATTATTTAGAATTTTTAGATTTTTTTATGATACTTTGCATTAATTATATAATTTTTATGAGCTATTTTTTCCATGAGAATTAATATATAATTTTTTATTTTATATTTATTTAAAAAAAAAAATTCAATAAATGCAGCATTTCACATCAAAATAGAGTGCCAGCCTAAAAAAAAATGTTCCAGGAGAAGAACTTCATCTAGTGGCTTTAAAAAATAGCCACTTTTGTGTAATGTCCTGTACCAGCCTGTAGGCTGTCTATAGCTTCCTATATATCCTATATAGAAAGGCTTTTTGATTCCTTTTGTTGTTTTAGACATGATTTCTCTATCTTATTCGTTTTTTTTATTTAGATATACATTTAGATATTCTAAAAGATGATTACTTTATTTTCTTAACAAAAATGTTTAGATAAGTATCAGGTTTTGCATTATGATTACAATCAAACTATAGCATTTGGTTAGAAAGGGAACACAATGTGTGTGTGTGTGTATGTGTGAGTGAATGTGTGTGTGTGTGTGTGTGTGTGTGTGTGTGTGTGTGTGTGTGTTGCATTTGAGCGAGAGTCTCTTTTTGTATTTTTTATTTATTTATTTTTGAATATTCTCAAAATTTGCTGTTGCAGTCTTACCAGTCTCTCTCTTTCTCTCTCTTTCTCTCTCTCTCTCTCTCTCTCTCTCTCTCTCTCTCTCTGTGTGTGTGTGTGTGCATTTGAGCAAGTTTTATTTTTTCATTTATTGATTTTATGTGGAATATTCTACAAATTTGCTGTTGCAGTCGCCAGTTTATCTGTGTATGTGTGTGTTTGTGTGCGTGTGTGTGTGTGTGTGGGGGGGGGGGTCTTATTTGCACTCTTGATGTTCTAGAGTGTCACCCCTTCATTGCTGTACACTTTTTTTCAGCACAGTTGCTGATCTGTAGCTTGTACCACCAAAAGTTTCTCTGAGTTTTCCTATTTTTTCGTATTTCCCATTCATTTCCTATGTCGTCCGTTTTCGGGCGGGAGGAAGCTAAGTGTGACTTTTTTTTTTACGACCCTTTAACATATCAGAATCATCTCCTTGATTTTTTTGTGTGTTCATATAGGTAATACAACAAAAGTCACCAAGTTTCATACCCATCCGATGAAGCAAAAAAATTAAACATTTCAAAACGTTCAAGTTTTCGCCCGTTTTCGGGCGAAGAAGCCCAGAGGGTTAAATGTACTCTACACTATCAGGCGAGACACTAATGTTACAAGACTACACAGTATCCATGGTAACGATGCAGCTAGCTATAAAGCCCGCCACTTTTCGCTATTAGTGATTTGAAAAGATATTAAACGGTAGTGTTATAACGTTATATCTGGAGAAAGTCAAGAAAAGAACGACCCCAGTTAACTTACACTTAAGTTACTTAACATACATTTCAGTGTTTGTGAAACAACATATTTATTAGCCAACACTGTTGGTCAGGCTCCTCACTCAGCTAACATTAGATTGATAATAAACTTAGCATTAATGTCACAAAACACGGTAAAACTTTTGCAAAATACAATGAAAAGTTTCCCCTGACAAGTAACTAAACGCTAATTGTATATTTCAGTCGCAGTATGCGCTTTGACACTATCAAAGATATCTTCTGTCTCTTTTTAGAAAGGTGTTCGTCACGTTCATCGTCGTCCTGGTTTTGATTGACGTCGAGTCCAACGGTCCAGTTTTTCTAGAGTGTTCTTTGAGGAATGTGACCGGCGCTCGCCCTCGCTCACGTGCACCTGAACTGCACAGTGCACACTATTCGGCGCATACTCGCATAGGTTTTTATATATATGTGTATAAATGTGAAAATGTGTCAAGAAATTTAAGTTCAATAAAATAAATAATAATAATAATAATAATATATATATATAATTTTTTTATTATTTCTTTTATTGAACTTAAAAAAAAATTCTTGACACATTTTCACATTTTGTAGGTAGAAATTGAAACACATTTTTAAACATAACTTCTCTCCTCAGTCATTTTAGGCTAATTATTTGAGGCCTATACCTACACAAATAACAAAAAAGCAATTGATGAATATGAATATACGTTTTTATTGAAGTTTGTGACATAATTTCGGTATATATCTGACTTCACATCCACACCTGTGGTCAAAAAGTCTTGTGTGGAGGCCTTGGATATGTGCCTTGTGTTCAGGAAAATCACAATATTTTAATGTAATTTTTCTAATCCTATCACCAACTAAAGCTAAGACACTAGGATATTAGAGAACTAATATCACTAAGAATTAGGGGCTTAACAGGTTATTTGCATGGCAGTGGTGCCATATAGCACCATATCCACTGCAAAGAACTGCTGAAGAACCGCTGAAGAACCAAACTGGGCTTAACAGGTTCTTTAAATGGTAGTGGTGCTATATAGCACCATATCCACCACAAAGAACCCCTGAAGAACCATTATTTTATAATGTTATGACCGAGGCTCTGGACTCTGAGCATAACTTGTTTTTCTATAATAAACTGTAAAATATTTTCTATATCCTGGCAGTGACAAATAGCTTGTTTTATATTTAATTTAATTACATTAATGTTATAAGTTAAGATTTACAAGAAATATTTTAACTGTTACAATGTAAAATGAATACTGCTGTAAAAAAGCACCTTATTTGTTTACAGTGTTTGCAAACCAAATGTTACCCTGGACCACAAAACCAGTCTTAAGTGTTAATTTTTCGAAATTGACATTTATACATCATTTGAAAGCTGAATAAATAAGTTTTCCATTGATGTATGGTTTATTAGGTTCGGACAATATTTGAAAATCTGGAATCAAACTATTTGAAAATCTGGAATCTGAGGGTGAAAAAAAAAATCTAAATACTGAGAAAATCACCTTTGAAGTTGTCCAAATGAATTCTTAGCAATGCATATTACAAATCAAAAATAACATTTTGATATATATATATATATACAGTATGAAATTTACAAAATATCTTCATGGAACATGATCTTTACTTAATATCCTAATGATTTTTGGCATGAGATAAAAAATTATGATTTTGACCCATACAATGTATTTTTGGCTATCGCTACAAATATACCCCAGCGACTTAAGACTGGTTTTGTGCTCCAGGGTTACAAATGTTATTGCACTTTTGTTCATATAGCAGTACTTTTACATTAATTTTGAATGCATTATTAGTTTTGTGCAAATAATCATGCGATTAATCGCGAATAATCGCGAATAATATTTGCACAGCACTAAAAATAATTAATGAACATTTATTTTTTTGCATTTTACTCTGCTGTAGGTTCGAAGAAAAAGTTCTGATAAAACAGTAATAATGTAGTTAATTGAAACAGATGAGATTATAAAAACATGAAGCAGTTCTGCTTCAAAGCATTTTAAAAATGCCTCTAGCCACATTCTGCAGAACAGAAAGAAGTTATACCAGCCTGTGATATACTCTAATTAGAGCCACTGGATTCATGGATCACCAGTGCCAATGATGTTTGCACGTGCTCTCTCTCTCTCTCTCTCTCTCTCTCTCTCTCTTGCTCTGCTTTCTGTTTTTCATCTTTTTCTTTCATTCAGTTTGTGTGTGGTGTTTTGATATTTTAATCAAAGCATCTGCCTATCAAATCTGTCAAGTTCTATTCTTCACATTCCCTTTGTATTCTACATGTCAGAGCTTTTTTTGAGATTAGACGTTTGTTTTAAATCAACTATAACTATTGATCTTTAACTGGAACCAAAGCAAAATCTGACCTGTGTGGAGAAAAAAAAAAAAAAAAAAAAAATCAGTAAAGAGTATTAATGAGGTTGGTTAGAAAACTAAAAATTATAGGTGAAACATATTATTTAAAAGGCAGGCAATGCAATATTAGGTTTAAATATAAATAATTTTGTAAAGACTTACAGCAAACAGAAATTTAGCAGAAAAGCAAATGAATGTGTCTATTAATGGATAATGTCATCTTAGTTTTGATATACTGGAGCATAAGGAAAGATCCTCTAGTTTTAATATCCTTAGTCTTAAATCAATATTTTGTTAGTAATTAAAGGGTTAACTACAGCTTGCCTTTATTGATTTTGATTGGCTCACACACTAAATCTCATCTGGCCACAGAAAGGCATCAAGATCCAATTGGCAATTCCTTTAGAGTTTACTGAAAAAATAATTGATTGGGAAG
Organism: Carassius carassius; assembly: GCF_963082965.1. NCBI lineage: Eukaryota > Metazoa > Chordata > Actinopteri > Cypriniformes > Cyprinidae > Carassius > Carassius carassius. The sequence goes on along the minus strand of NC_081756.1, from coordinate 22,778,532 downwards.
CCATTTAATTTACTTCTTCGTCAATGCTCATGTATGAGAACAATCAATAATCAAACAACTCAGTCAGCCATGTCATAGACATTATCTAATATGATTAACAAGACTATCTTTACTATCTCTCACTCAAGCAGGTTTTAAAAGAAAGTCTTAGAGGTAATGCGCTATTTTTTACTTTTAGTTTTTGCAGTCCAACTGTCTGAACATCTGAGCGCCTATATAAATATTAATGACCACATATGTATAGAGAAATTATAATAAAGGATTTTACTTTAAGAACAGAATGTTTGATTAAATCATAACTTATTGATTCAATCTTGTCAAGGTTAAAAAAAAATCATCTTAACATGATTATTTCATCTGTGAACTTGTATTCATTTCGGATATAGTGCTTAAGGGAATGCACAGTTAAATACATTCCAAACAGTGTCAATCAATGGATTTTTCTCTTTACTTTTGTCTTCAAAGTATCGTCCCTTGCCCTGATTTTTAAGATCCCTTGGCTCTGAACTGCGATCAAAGAAACTGCTCTCTGTGGACACCAAGTATTGAACTAAGTATTTGACAAGGGCCTGTCAAAAGCTGTATCCATAGCAACTGATAACATGAGGGAGGCAGGAGCAGACACCCACCACACACACACACACACACACACACACACACACACAAACACTTTTGTTCACAGACAAATCAGAACTGTGGAAATATTCACAAGTGAGTTGCAGCAATCGTGTTGGACTAGATAGTCTTGTTATTAACACATTATCATAAAAGCTGTGATGTACTTACAGTGTGTAGGAGTCTATGTTTGTGTATATATCCAGGGACCTGGATTTCTTTATACTTTTCATAATTACCAATTACTACTTCCACTTCAAAGAAGCACACATGCAAACATACAACAGTATTTTATCACTACCATGTATAACATCAAAACGTGTTTAACTTCAAGGTACAAAGTTTCATCTCACTTTCTTATTTAACAGCCATTCAGATGATCCTGACCAGCAGTGTTTCAGTGTACTAAATATCTGAGAAAACAAAAGAACAGTTGAGTAATGCAGTGTTGTTGTGCCACCATCTGTTTAAATAAATCAGCAGTGCCAGCCACCCTTTATTTATAGCCGCGAGGTGCAAGAAAAGATTAGGACACCCATCACCTGATAATGGACAATAGCGCATTTATTTATTCATATTAATAGTTAGCATTAGCATCCTTAGGTGTTGTGCATATTCATATATAAATACTAAATTAAATACTGAACACTGTACTATCATATGTTATGCACATACTGTATTGATTTTAATGCTCACCTTTAATATAAATATGTATAAATAAAAATGTTATATGTAATATATGATATTTTTATATTAAAGATGAGCATTAAAAGTGGGTATATTCACACACATATTACCTCCAGCATATTTTTATGATCACCATTAATATGTAATCTACAATAGTGGACAATAGCACATTTACATATTGATAGTAATGGTGAGCATCAAAAGAAGCTTGAGGTATTGAGTATATAGACATATTTATATAAATAATTACATAATATGAAAACATATAAATATAATAACTTGTATAGATAAATAATACATTATGGGTTAAATGAATTATGTATATGTATTCAATGAGCAATAAAAATGGGTATACAGGTGCATCTCAATAAATTAGAATGTCGTGGAAAAGTAGAAAAGTACCTGTGTATTAAATAAATTCAATGCACACAGACTGAAGTAGTTTAAGTCTTTGGATCTTTTAATTGTGATAATTTTGGCTCACATTTAACAAAAACCAACCAATTCACAATCTCAACAAATTATAATACTTCATAAGACCAAAAAGAAGCCTTCTGGATTGTATGTTCATTTACTGTACATGTACTCAATACTTGGTTGGGGCTCCTTTTGCTTTAATTACTGCCTCAATTCAGCGTGGCATGGAGATGATCAGTTTGTGACACTGCTGAGGTGGTATGGAAGCCCAGGTTTCTTTGACAGTGGCCTTCAGCTCATCTGCATTTTTTGGTCTCTTGTTTCTCATTCTCCTCTTGACAATAGTCCATATATTTTCTATGGGGTTCAGGTTTGGTGAGTTTGCTGGCTAGTCAAGCACACCAACACCATGGTCACTGAACCAACCTTTGGTGCTTTTGGCAGTGTGGGCAGGTGCCAAATCCTGTTGGAAAATGAAATCAGCATCTTCAAAAAGCCTGTCAGCAAAACGAAGCATGAAGTGCTCCAAAATTTATTGGTAAATGGGTGCAGTGACTTTGGTTTTCAAAAAACACATGGACCCACAGTGGCAGATGACATTGCACCCCAAATCATCACAGACTGTGGAAACTTGACACTGGACTTCAAGCTACTTGGACTATGAGCTTCTCCACCCTTCCTCCAGACTCTAGGACCTTGGTTTCCAAATGAAATACAAAACATGCTATCATCTGAAAAGAGGACTTTGGACCACTGGGCAATAGTCCAGTTCTTCTTCTCCTTAGCCCAGGTAAGATGCCTCTGATGTTGTCTGTGGTTCAGCAAATTTCTTGACACGTCTGTGTGTGGTGGCTCTTGATGCCTTGACTCCACCCTCAATTAATTCCTTGTGAAGTTCACTCAAATTCTTGAATATATTTTTCTTGACAATCCTCATAAGGTTGTGGTTCTCTCGGTTGGTTGAGCATCTTTTTCTAAACACTTTTTTCTCCCACTTAACGTTCTGTTAACATGCTTGGATACAGCACTCTGTGAACAGCCAGCTTCTGTGGCAATAAATGTTTTTGGCTTACCTTCCTTGTGAAGGGTGTCAATGATTGTCTTCAGGACAACTATCAGATCAGCAGTCTTCCCCATGATTGTGTAGCCTATGCCGCATTTCCACCGAAATTACCCGGAACATTTGTACCAGGACCTTTTTTCCCCAGGAACTTTTTTCCCCCCAGACCTGTTGATTTCTGAGTTTCCACAGCGGTCTTAAATACTGGGAATATTAGGCAAATAGTCTGGTTACATAGGTCTGCATGCGATTCTAAATACAAAGTATGCACATTTTGGACTTGCACCCTCGGTAGTTCGGACTTTGCGCATTCAACTCGGGAGTGCGATGCCCTCGATGACGCAAATCTGTTAATTCTGCAAACAGCAGTGTACTTGATAACGTCAGTCAGCTCGCCTTGGCTACTGCAATTTTCCTCACTGTATATTTACAATAAAACAAAATAGGATATCAAATACCACTGCCTCCTTTCGTTTTTCATTTAAAAATAGCAGCAGAAATGTACTTAGTTCAGGGAAATGTGTACATATACAGCCATTACATTGAAACTAAATATTACATCAATTGTGTGTTTTTATTTTCATTTTGACATATATGAATTGAATATAGACCAAAGATTACTTGGTAGATTTAACCAAAACAAATTATATTTTATGCTTAATCACTAAAGAGACATTTAATCATTTAGCAGACGCTTTTATCCAAAACGACTTACAAATGAGAACAATAGAAGCAGTCAGGTCAACAAGAGAACAAGAGACTTCCCGGGCAAGTCGTGGCCTAATGGTTAGAGAGTCGTACTCGCAATCGAAGGGTTGTGAGTTCAAGTCTCGGGCTTGCAGGAACTGTAGGTGGGGGAGTGCATGTACAGTGCTCTCTCCACCTTCAATACCACGACTTAGGTGCTCTTGAGCAAGGCATTGAACCCCCAACTTGCTCCCCAGGCGCCGCAGCATAAATGGCTGCCCACTGCTCTGGGTGTGTGTTCACAGTGTGTGTGTGTGTTCACTGCTCTGTGTGTGTGCACTTCAGATGGGTTAAATGCAGAGCACAAATTCTGAGTATGGGTCACCATACTTGGCTGAATGTCATGTCACTTTCACTTTTTGTCACTTTTATTAGTACAGAAAGCATAGCCATGTTTTTTTTTTTTTTTTTTTTTTTTTTTTAATAAATGAAAAGAAGGAAACGTGCTAGTATTAGTTGGTTAAGTGCTGGTGAAATATCAGAAGGACTAGCCAAGGTGAGGCTGCTTTTGGCGGATACATGAGCACTGAGCTTCCGTTCATTGGCAAAACACATTTTTTAAATAGGCACTGTCTTTATAAATAAACTGCAGATTTTAGTTTAAAACAACTACATTCTCGCTTGAAATGCTTTTAAAATTCATGACACAATAACAATAATATTTTAAAAATAATCAGAATAAATGGTGGTTGAAATCACAATGCTGCGTGAACTCAACCAATCAGCATGTTTAGCGCACAAATCCCGCTCCAGAAAGTTCCGGAACTTTGAAAAAGTACTACCTAGCCAGCAGAGTCTCTTTTTTTTATCCAGAACTTAGTTTAGTTCCTGGTACCTGTGGTGGAAAAACACCAATTACAAGCCCAAAGTCCCTAGTTCCTGGGTAAAGTTCCTGTGGTGGAAACGCCCCTCTAGTGAACCAAACTGAAGGACCATTTTGAAGGCTCAGGAAACCTTTGCAGGTGTTTTGAGTTGATCAGCTGATTGGCATGTCATCATATTCGAATTTGTTGAGATCGTGAATTGGTGGATTTTTGTTAAACGTGAGCCAAAAGCATTACAATTAAAAGAACCAAAGACTTAAACTACTTCAGTCTGTGTGCATTTAATTTTTTTAAAACACAAGTTTCACAATTTGAGTTTAATTACTTTTCCACGACAGTCTAATTTATTGAGATGCACCTGTACATACACAATACCTCAAGGAACTTTTAATGATCACCATTAATATATACTACTGTTCAAAAGTTTGGGATCAGTAAGATTAGTTTTTTAAAGAAGTTTCTTTTGCTCATCAAGGCTGCGTTTATTTGCTAAAAAAAATATACAATATGAAATAATGGTTTCATTATCATATGTAATAATGGTTTCATTCATCAAAGAATCCTGAAAAAAAATATACTTTACATCATAATAACTGTCTACTTTACATTATAATAATATCTGACAACATTACATTTTTCCCCTATATTTTTGATTAAATAAATATAACCTTGATGAGCAGAAGAAACTCCTGTAAAAAACATTAAAAATCTTTCTAAACCCAAACGTTTGACTGGTAGTGTATGTAATAAATATATTATTTAAAAACATGTAATATATTTTCATAAATAATGGTAAGCAGTGAAATATGCTTGAGGTATATGCAAACAATTATAATTATCAGAATGGTGCACATACATTCAGAGTACTTTTTGAGTGTTTGTTCTTTTTCAGTATCCATTAGTAGGTCACACTGAAAGCATTCATCATATCTCTGTTAAAGACACACACACGCACACACGCACACGCACGCACGCACGCACACACACACACACACACACACACACACACACACACACACACACACACACACACACACACACACACACACACACACACACACACACACACACACACACACACAGTGAACAGCTGTATAGCCTTTTACAGCTATAGCTTGACATTATAACAAAGACCCTGACAGATCCAATGTGTCCTCAGTACAATGTACACACAATCACACACACAATTTTTCTTCCTCGTTTGCTCCATCTTTCTCTCCCTCCACCCCGCCAACACCCCTCCCTCATCTCTCCTAGTCAACCTTGACTGGAAGAAAAGCAATTTATTTTTACATGGCTTAGATAATGAATAATAGATGTTATCCAGTGATTTGGGTTTGTCATGGCTGTGCACGTTACTTTCAGAAGCTCTGAAGTTCAAGGCTTGTTATTGAAATCCATTAGGAAGATGGAAAATGAGACTGATGGTAAATATAAGTGAATTTCATGGACATAACAGAAAAAAGGTAACTGCGGTTAATTTTAATCTTGCCCTGATAGTAACAGTGTGTGTGTGTGTGTGTGTGTGTGCATCTGTTTGTATTTGCATGCAAGCAACTGTCTGTCTATTTCGGAGCATCCTGTTCTGTGTGTGTGTGTGTGAGTGTGTGTGTGTGTGTGTGTGTGTGTGTGTGTGTGTGTGTGTGTGTGTGTGTGTGTGTGTGTGTGTGATGAACTGCAGTAATATCCATTATATATATTGTGTTCTGCTTGCTTGTCTCCCTTGAGTTACCCAAGGGGGACGATATTACATTTCATCACACTTTCATTTTCTACTGCAGATGAGGGACAGTAGAAGAGAAGAACAGAACAGTCCTGTGGCATGTATGAGTCAAATCTGTCTCACATATACTCTGTGTCTCTCTCTTACACACACACACACACACACACACACATACACACACACACACACACACACAAACAAATGCAGCTCAAGGGACTAAAGTAAAATGAGTTACCATCTGTTATCATGTGAAACCTGTCTTATCGGAACCCAAAAGTGAGAGGCAGTGACAATAAGAGTGCAATTCTTTTTGTTATTGACTAACCATAAACATTTCCACTGATTTCCTTTGTGATTACAATATAAACATTTTCTTCCTTTGTTTTGAATCATTAGTGTTTGGCATCACACATTTTTGCTCTATACCCACATGCATATAAAGAGAATTTTAAATTGTACCAACCCCATTTTGAGTGACACTAATAATAATGGCATTAAACCAAATCTTTACTGACAAAGCTTTATTTAGCCAGCTACTAATGAAGAAAAAACATGATGAAATGACGAGACATTTATAGGACTGTCAGCAAAGATGCTGCTGTTGCTGGGTGCTACATCATATGAAAGAGTCTCCCACAGCAGGTGTGGGATTACAAACATGGCTAGTAAGTAATAATATCACACCTCTAAAACACGTGGCACCACAATTTATTAGTGGTTTTAATATTGCAAAGCATTTAGAGTAAAAGTGTCCAGAAAAGTGTTATATACATGTCAAAAATTATAATTATTTGACATTTTTAGTAGTAGTTATATATATTACTAGTTATATATATTAGTAGTTATATATATATATATATATATATATATATATATATTGTTGGAGTTAAAAAATGCAGGCTGCTTGCTTCAACAAACCATGCTGAACAATATAACAAACACTGAACACAAAGACAGGAGAACGAGTGATCTTGCAGGGCTGGTAAGATCTCGCAGATCTCGCTGGCTCTAGTCCAGGTGCGGTGGCACCGCTGGACAAACGCGTGAGCAGAGGGGACCGTGACTACAGACTCCAGACTAGGAAAAACAGGTGGCTGGTACCCTATGCTACACTGAAACGGAGAGAGGCCCGTGGCTGACACTGGTAACGAGTTATGAGCGTACTCAACCATAGAGAGTTGTTGGCTCGAGGAAGAAGGATTCTTGGAGACTAAACATTGCAACGTTCTCTCTAAATCTTGGTTGGCTCGCTCAGACTGACCGTTGCTCTGAGGGTGATAACCCGAAGACAGACTAACCATCGCTCCTAACAATTTACAAAACTCTTTCCAAAATTTGGACACAAATTGGGATCCCCTGCCAGAAACCATGTCTACTGGGAGGCCATGTAACCGAAAGACGTGATCAATAAAAGTGACTGCTGTCTCCTTGGCTGAAGGTAATTTGGGAAAGGGAATAAAATGTGCCGCCTTCAAGAATTGGTCCACTACGGTCAAAACGACCGTCATGCCATTAGAGGTTGGGAGGGCATTAACAAAATCTAGTGCGATGTGGGACCAGGGTCTCGAAGGGACCGACAGCGGTTGAAGAAGCTCATCCGGAGTTCAGTTAGACGACTTACCACTGGCGCAAACTGGGCAATCCAAAACAAAATCGTGAACGTCGCGAGCCATAAGTGGCCACCAGAATCGTTGCTTTACTAAGCACTTGGTGCAGCTTATCCCTGGATGACAAGCTACATTAGAGCAGTGACCCCACTGAATAACGTCGGACCGTAACTCCTACTGCACAAACAACCGATTTGGCGGGCACCTGGGTGGAGGCGTTACCCCTTCTAAGGCTGTCTTGACCTTCGATTCGACCTCCCATACGAGTGATGAGACGACTATACTCTCAGGTAAAATGCACTTGGGAGTCACTGGGCAATCGGAAGGAACAAAAAGACGTGACAAAGAATCGGGTTTGACATTTTTGGAACCCGGGCGGTATTATAGAGAAAAATCAAAGCAACCGAAAAAAAAGTTCCCACCGAGCCTGCCTGGAATTGAGTCTTTTGGCAGTTCTAATATATTCTAGGTTTTTATGATCCATACGTATTCCCTCAGACGAGACGATGTACCCTAGGAAGGGAAGAGACTGTGCATGGAATACGCATTTCTCCACCTTGACAAAAAGCCCATTCTCTAGTAATCTCTGGAGCACTCGTCTGACGTGTTGCACATGTTCCTGGAGAGATGAAAAAAAAAATCAGTATGTCATCCAGGTAAACATATATAAACTGATCTACCATGTCTCTCAACACGTCATTCACGAGTGCTTGGAAAACCCCTGGCGAGTTGGAGAGTCTGAACGGCATCACCAAGTATTCAAAGTGCCCTCTAGGGGTGTTAAAGGCGGTTTTCCACTCATCCCCCTTCCTGATGCGGACCAAATGATAAGCATTACGTAAATCCAGTTTTGTGAAGACGGATGCTCCCTGTAACCTCTCGAATGCTGAAGACATCAACTGCAAAGGATAGGTATTCTTTACCATGATGTTGTTCAGCTCTCTGTAATCAATACAAGGTCACAGGGAACCATCCTTCTTACCAACAAAAAAGATTCCTGCCCCCGCAGGAGAAAAAGGAAGGGCGGATGAACCTTGATGCCAAAGAATCAGAAATCTATTTCTCCATGGCCTCCCTCTCCGGAATGGAAAAAGTAAAGTTTGCCTTTAGGTGGGCACTTACCTGGAACTAAATCTATGGCATAGATGGCATCGTCATAGGGACGATGCAGAGGGAGAAAAGCTGCCCGGGACTTACTGAACATTTCCTTCAGGTCCAGGTACTCCGCGGGCACGTTTGACAGAACCGTAGTCTCTTCCTGTAAGACAGAAACAGACACATCAGGACAAGCAGAAACCAGACAAGACTCATGACAACGTTCACTCCACAAGGTGATGGTGTTGGAACCCCAATCCACTCGTGGGTTGTGCTTGACCAGCCAGGGATGACCTAACACAATGGGTGCCACAGGGGAGTCCATGAGGAAAAGGGATAGGGTTTCAGTGTGGTTGCCAGATGTGAGGAGAGTCATGGGTTCTGTGGTGTGGGTGACGTGCAGCAGTTCCTGGCCATTGAGTGCGCTGACATGGATCTGAAGAGACAGGAGAAGGACAGGAAGGTTCAGGTGATGTGCAAGGTCAGTGTCAATAAAATTACCTTGGCTCCAGAATCCAGAAGGGCGTGACAGGTGTGAGTGTTGTTGCCCCACCGCAGTTTCACCGGAAGGAGAGTTGATGATGTTGTTGAGGACTTCCCGGCAGAAATCCCACCCAATAGTAGCCTCAAACTTACTACTAGGCTGACTTCTTTCACCGGACATGTGCGTAGAAAATGTCCCGAGCCACCGCAGTAGAGACACAGTCCTTGGGACCCCCGCCTCTCTCTCTCTCCTCCCGGTACAGTCGTGCTCTACCCACCTTCATGGGTTCGTGTTCGATGACGGGACCGACCATGTTCTCTCGACTCGAGTTACCACTCTCATGGATGCTGAGAAGGCATGTGTGACTGGTCTGTGCCCCCATGCAGTTAATCCGAGCGTCCACGCGGAGTGCCAAGTCGATGAGCCTGTTGAGACTGGTTGGCAACTCGAGGAGGTAGATCTCCTTGTGAACACAGTCAGCCAGCTCATGCAGGAATGCTGCTGATCCATACGGGTGACACTGTGATGAATAAAGTCTGTGAGAGAAGTGGTACTCGCTGCTTCCATGTTGGGTCAGAGCATTCTGTAACAGTAGTAAAGAGGTGAGGAAGTAAGTGCGAGTTAATGATAAATTTATTGAACAATATAACAAACACTGAACACGAAGACAGGAGAACGAGTGATCTTGCAGGGCTGGTATAATCCGGGAAGAGACAAAGCTCACGGGTGATCCAGGGTGTGATTGTGAGTTGGCAGCAGGAGAGCGTGACACAGGAACTGCGGGGGAAGAGCCGTGAAGGTGAGTGGTGAAGTCCGTGGATGAAGAGGAGTGGATGGGGTTCCGAAGACAGGACAATCCAACGACAAGAAGAACATAAACAGGAACGTGAGAAACAGGAAGTAACACTAGAAATGACAAACAACGCTCTTACAAACACAAGACGAAAGACAGGGAAATATGTAGGGAAATGGTAATGAGTAGTAGCTGGTGATCATGAACAATTAGCGGAGACACCCACATGAAAGAATCAGTGCTGACGCAAGACACACACTCACTCCACCCACATAGTGCAAAACCCGAGGCCACGGTTTGCCAACCGTGACAGTCAGTTATTGATCATAGTGAATTCTCAGAGGACATTATTATTAATATTACTGTAATATTGTTGCAGTGTCCGTCTTGTTGATATACCAATTGTTTTGTTAGCCCATGTAATGGTCTAATTATGCAAGTAGGAGGGTTATGTCATGATCCATTCACTGCACATCCATTTACTGAGTCCTTCGTTCGAAAAATATTCCATAAACAGGAAAGGATGCATATGTGTAGCCTTCACGCTCTCAAATCACCCACAATCTGATGCGCGCAGCTTTGCTATCTTGTTCAAAAATTTAAAAATGTTGAACGTTTGCGGAGTCGGAGCATTAACGGTTTTTATTTACGTTACCAAACATTTGTTATAACTGTAGTAAATATAAGTAAAGTTTAACGTTTAAATGCCAGTACAAATTACTACCATATTGATATTGTAAATTATACAAATACAAATTATGTTATTGATGGCTAACTGAACCAGACTTGTCATTTAACAATAGTTAGCTTGGTTGCGTCATCGGCATTTCTTTTATAAATAACTAGTTAAGTTGTCCAAAGTAATTTAACGTTAATATTATACCATTCACAGTGTTATTCAAGTGGACCTTTTCAATGAGGTAATGACGCAATGACATGCACTTGCTAGTCTGTTCCATTTACGTGTTCTCCGAATGCTAAAGAGGAGTCTCGCCTAGCCTCTGAAGGAAGTGACTTGGAAGGACCAGTCCTGCCAAGGAAGTATCCTTGACATTGAGGAACGCCCTTGCGAAGTCTTGTTCCCGAGCGTTTTCCTAGTGTTTGTTCCTTCTGTGTTTGACTTTGGATTGTGTATACCGACTTTGATTCTCTTCCACCTGCCCCGACCTTTTCCTGGTACTGTTTCTGATTTTGGATGTCCCTTGCATACCTAACGCAGTTATCTGATCATTGCCTGTTTGACCATTCTGTTAATAAAGTACTGCACGTGGATCCGAACATCTCTGACTCATCGTTACAATTATAATTTTTTACAACAGAAATATATATATATATATATATATATATATATATATATATATATATATATATATATATATATATATATATATATATATATATATATATATATTTAAACTCAAATCAATATTTAATGCTCACTTGTTTAAAATAAGTAGTCACACAATCAGAAGGATAAAGATATGCCTCCTATTCTAAGAAAAATTAGGGTTCAGTGGAAGTATTTGGAAACCGCAGGATGCCCAGGGCTGAAGAATGAGTACAGGTGTACAGGTGTTAAAGAGTAAATAAAACCACTGACGCAAACAAAGAATGCGGTATAAATGAACAGAGCAAAAGATATATAGAGTTCGACAGCCTGAAGAACACAGTCTACAGCGACTGTGTCAGTTTAAGGGAGCCATCGGCAGGCAGTCGTAAAGTAAGTTGTGTTGTTGTTTTAATTATCGACAGTAAAGCAATCTGTTCATAATTACAATCATTTGTCATTACTGCCAGTGGCACTAAGCAGTTTAATTTGCCTTCTCTAATCTGCAGTGTAATTAGAGCACACACAAGCAAAGCTGAATGATCATTCAACATACACACAAACTCTCACAATGGTTAAATTGGGATTTTTATAAGATCTTGTGGTGACCCAGGTGCCTTGAGAGGTAAGACATCTGAACATCCCCCCAAAAAGCATGCAGCATAATTTCCTATGACAAGCATTCCCGACCATTTTGTCAGCTAAAATCTCTGAACTTAAATATTCCTTGAAATACTGCTGAGATTTTAGTTTAATATTTTATTAATTTATCAACACATCACATGGTTTATTCATGTCAGTTAATGGCCACATAACATGCAGGTAGACCAATCAAATATTGCATCTTTTTTTTTAGTTTGTGCTTTATTCTAATGTAAATTATTTTGATTTGACATTTTTTTATGTTATTTATTAGTAGTTTTCCATCAACTGGACAAGCCCCCTGCAGTTCCTCCGTGAAACCCAGTTTGGGAAATTCTGGCCTATTATAAAACTTTTTTTTAGTACTATACTGTCCTACAAAGCAAAAGACAGTATCAATGTTAAAACAAAAACTGAGAAAACGGCCTTAAAAGTTTTGAATGAATTTTGATCGATTTGATATCAATTTTCACACTCAATTTACTCTATGATTTGTCCTATGGCAGACGGCTCAACTATGCTCAGATTCAGTCTAAAAGACCCTATGTCATAACTCAATGTTTTTACTGTCACTTAGATCAATTGAATGCATCTTTTTTAAAAAAAAACATACTCGTAGGTGTGTAATTTCTTGAAAGCAAAAAATAAATAAGTGAATAAAATAATCTACATAAATAGCTAATGAAAATGCTAATGTGAACATCTTAAAACACCAAGAACAAACATGCAGGAAAAGGAATGCAGGATGTAGAAGAAAATTGATGATTTCCTGTATATTTCAATATCAAATATCAATTCAACCAATATATTTATGTGAACAGTATTTATCTGTCATACCTATGACCCTTTTCTTGTTTTTGCACAAAGATGAATATATGAAGGTGAGCGTGCACACACACACACACACACACACACACACACACACACACACACACACACACACACACACACACACACACACACACACCAAGAGAGAGAGCAGTGTGACAGCAGTGATAATGAACTGAGCCATTCAATCTCTCACACACAGTAAAACTCAGCACAGGGTCTCTCTCTCCCTTTTCGATGACAGCTATTAATTCTTGTCTGCACTGACTTGATGGAAGGCTAACAACGTGTTATATTGTTGATACACTCTAGGCTGTGGCTACATGTTCTCAATTACTGATGAAAGATAGATGGTAACCTGGTTACAAATGGGCAGCGCTGCTTAGATGATGTCAAGCACCTTTATCACACGCTGATATGTGTTCGCTGCTCCGACTCCTTGTGCTTTCTCTCTGTACAATTATTATTCACAGTAATGGCTCCTGCTGTAGTACTGCACACATACTTTTGAAATCAAGTGTATGAAAGCCTTAGATGTGATGGTGTTGTTGAGTGGATGACAGCTTGACTACTTTGACATGTTTTAGCAGCGTGGCCTCTGTGAGAGTAGAAAAACAGCACTGAGAGGACTGTTGAAGCATTTTAAAGGCATACACGCAAAGTACTTGCTCGTTCTGATGATATTACGCCACACAGCATATTCCACACTGAAATTCCTTTCATCGTAAGAGTAAGGTCAGGCGCGTACCGTTTGCCAAAAGATCGATTTCATTATCAAAGCAAACCGTGGGAGGGATCGCAGGACTAAAGTGGTTATAATATTAATTCAGCACATTTAGAATAGTCTTTCCTGCGGCTTTCTTTGAGCTCGGGACATGAACGGTGTAATGCGCATCCTTTAAAGTCTGTTGATTTCTGTTTCATCATAAGAGCTAAAGGATGAGGTGAGGAGGGAGCATAAGTTGAACAAGCAAAAATAAATGGCTGTGTTTATAAGCACGTGTGTGTGTGTGTGTGTGTGTGTGTCACCTCTACCACTCTTTCTCTCTCTCTCTCTTTCACTCCCTTGCCATATGTTTGAATATCTACCATTCCCTTTTCTTCTCCCTCCCTCCCTACAGTTTGGCACTGGTTCAGTCAGCTCTTTTGTCCTATCAGACTGTGACTGTTTGAGCTGCCCATTTTCCACTGCTGAATTAAACATTAAACATTAATGCTCTCTGACAGCAATAAATAACATTTAGCACAATGGGGATCTAATAATGACCTGACTCTAGGCTGAGCCCCATCAGAGCCCTTCCTTTGACAACTGCTGAAATGTGATTATCAGGCAGCTGTCTGAGACAACAGTATCTGAATAACTTTTCAAGGGTTTGATCTCCCCCACACATGAAATTATAGCAGGGATCTGTTTGAATTACAATTTCTTTCTCTCTTTGAACCAATTATCATTAGAATCGCATGTGTTATTCCAGTGGATTCCCGACCCAGACTTACTGTATGTGTGCAGACAAATACGGAGTAATGGGGCTTCTAAGACCTCTGAAAAAACGTCTCTGTTCCAGAGACTATTGTCTGTGTGATTGTGCATTTATATCACTGCTTAACTGAACAATTTGAGTACTAGTTCTGCTCAATAACCCAACGGCAGGTCACAACCTTAAGGTCAAAATTCACATCTATAATTCACCACAGTGGGTTGTAATATGCATTATAAACAATGTATCACATATCAGATTGCTTTATGAAGTGAACAAATGAGGCCAATCCATCAGTAACACTTATGTCATCTACCGAGTTTAAATATTTTGATAAATGACAGCAAATACAAAAGATGCATTAATCCTAACCTGACTATTTTCCATACACACTTTAAAATGAAGGCAGTAACATGCAGAACACGTTCCAGTGTATGTATAATAAATTATTCAAACATATTTCTGTAGCTAAAATAACAATGAGCTGTCAGGTAAGAAACAATGTGTGCTTTAAAAAGCACAGCGCCCCATTTTTATCTAGCTTCACATGTGCGACTCATCTACAGATGCTTCCAAGGCTATAATTAACATAATGTAGCACAACCCAAAAAGCTGTGACAAATGTGAAAAACTACTTGCTGTGCATGATTTGTTTCTCTGACCTTTGAATAGTCTTTAAACTAACCTTTTTGTTATTGATTTTGCCCTGCTACATAATGGGCAACACTTTCACAGAGGTTAAAGGGCATTAATATTATGATCATGTGTTTTTTACTAGTAAGAACCCTTCAAATAAAGTTGAAATTAAGTTAATTACAATAACAAATGACAGTTAGCCGCTGGCTGATTGTAAACAGAAACATTACATACACAGCACATTTCCCTGTCTCCTAGTTAGCCTAACAACAGTCAGACAGTATAATCTTCACTTGTTTAGAGAGAAATTCCTTAAACCAAATTTCTGTGCAGGTAACATCACAGCTATTTAAATATAGCCATATCAATATCACTCAATAACTGTATACTGATGAACTACAGATCATGACCCTTGAGTGACACAGTTCTGACTGGGAACGCTGCTTTGGATTAAAGCCTTTATATATATTGGGAAAAATACAAAACATACACCACTGTTTAAAAGTTTGAGTTAGGTTTAAACATATTACTGCATTTATTTCACCAAAAATCCTTTAAAACATTAATGTTGTATATGATTATTACACAAAAATGTTTTCTTAAAATTGCTTTCAACATGAAAAGAAAAAAAGAAACATCTTACCTAACTTTACACTCAGAATTTGATATAAACAACACATTTATATACATGAATGTGTTGAATGATGTAATTAGAAGAAATACTCCTAAAGAAAAAATACATGGACTTTGAAAAAGATAAATTCTCCATTATAAAAATGTGATGAGAGCTGGTTGTTTGTGTTTATGTCTGTTTATTAGGGTCCCTGTGAACTGATTCTAAACACTTGCAGCTGCCTAGGACCCCATCCTTAATCTGCAATAATAAAAGGGAATCAAAAAAAGAGAAAGCCGCTGTGTTAATGGGAGTTTTGCATTACCTCTTCCACCTACGTTCTCAGCTCTATGAGACTCATTCATTTTCCTTAGGTTGTTTGAATAGAAACTGATAAACATCTGTTGTTTGACATCGCTCTCTTAATCACACATTCAACAATTCCAGACAGGTGTTTGATTTCAGGCAACACACACACATTCAGCAATAGCATGAGTTCTCCCATTAACACGGGTGAACTCACGGACTGTTTTCAGCATTTTAAAACATATGTCATGCTTTTAAGCATCAATCCACTTAAAGATGGAATCTCCATCTCTCACTCCCTTTCTTTGGCCTTTTTTGTCTTGTAGCCTTTTTGTTTCAAAAAGACTTGAGGAAACAGGGGCTCTTTTCCAGGCAGTAAACAGAGTGAGTGTTATATAATCAATCTTCTAGAGAAGTTTTCAAAAGTCATAATATTGAGAGAAGATGTCAGCTGAGCCATTAGAGTGATTCATTCCTACCGCTCTACAAGACGCTTCCTACGTCTTTACAAGAGCAACGTTGCTTTCCTCTTTGTGCTTCTGACACCATTTCCTCTCCATTTCTTTCTTCATGTAAATGTTCAAGAAGTGAATTCAATTCTAGGGGTTATGGGTAAAAGTGGAGAGAAAGTGTGTGAGAGAGAGAGAGAGAGAGAGAGAGAGAGAGAGAGAGAGAGAGAGAGAGAGAGAGAGAGAGAGAGAGAGAGAGCAAATAAAATAAGTTTCTTGTCTTTTCTAGGGCAAACACAAAAACATCCTCATTTTTGGTGTAAGTAATCATGTTAGCTGTGAGATGTTATTCTCATGAACAAACAAAGCTAATGTAAGAGGCTTATAGTTTTACACCAACAACTTTCCATACTGACGGATCCCGCTTTTAAATTTGACTCTGTGGTTGCCTGAAAGAGATGAAATAAAAGCAAAGCAAATGAACATCTGCAAAGTAATGAATCATCATCCATTAATGACTGAAGTGCACTAAAATTCCCCTCAAGCCATATCTAATTTTCTCAATTGAGTAATTGTAATGAATTATCAAAGCAGGACTACAATAAACATATAACTTGGTCACCATGCCTTAATTAACCTCCTTAACATGAAAACTAGGGTAACTGTCCGATTCTGGCACTTTTGCAGTGTGTATAATCTGCTGACTGCAGAGAAACATGAAATGTTCTGGTTCCTACAGCTGTGTTTAACTGTCTGCCGGTCTGTCAGCTATCTTCTCAGAGTAGCGTCTGTTTGCTGTAGCAGCTCTTGGCAACCAAGAAATCGCTCGAGCAGGCCTCTAATGCAGTGTATGGCTGCTGGAGCCCAGCCAACACTGAACATTAAGAGAATCAAATCTAACGCCTGCTCCTTTTCTGCACTGCAGCAATTATATATTTCATAAAAATTAGACTTTCTCACTGACACCAGCTGCTTGTGTTTGTATGCGCAGAAGGAGAAATATTTTCGGTTATGCTCCGCTCTTGTGGTTTTTTAACATGAATGAGAAACAACAAGTCCAAAGGCTGCTTAGTTTGGGATTAATACAGCTTTTGTGAATGGCAACTCATTTAGTCATTGGCACTGCCGGTAAACCAAACCACAACTTCTTTTTTTTTATTTTATACAGTTCCAACAGGACCAAACCACTGTGGCTCTCGGAGATCTGTTGTAGTTGCTTGCGGTCTGAAACACGATTGAAATTGTAGTGTTTTTGTACAAAACCAATCACACTTATATTTGCTCAGAGGTTGAACTGTCTGATTATGACGGAAGCTTGTCAGTATAAATATATCAGATATATTCTAAGGTCAGTGAAATAGTTTTATCATGCCTGATTTTTCAATTGACTTGTTTGTAGAATTCAATCTTCATGCAGAGGAGTTTTAGTTATCCTCCATAAAGAGAACGTGTGTAACTGTATAACACAATGAATGGCCTTTCTGTGCTGAATTTTAGGAAAACTCTTTTAAATTTGGGGGCAATTAATTCATAAAACTACCCAAAATGTTTATGGAAGCCTGTTTCCACCCAAAGAAATTAAGTGACAGTGTGAGATAGAAATAAGAAGGAATAAAGTTGCATTTGCAAAATATAAAGTCACAACATTTGAGATTTTTATTAATTTATTTATTTGTATTCGGAGGCAGAAATGGACAACCATAAACTGTAAATATCTGAAGAAATTTATGAAAGATATATTATCTTGTGGACTTCCTCAAAATTATAAAACATAAACATGTTGAAAAAGCAAAACAAAACATGATCACAGAAAACCACTTTAGGTTTCTCATCATGCAGCCTGTAAACTTCAAACGCTTCAAAAGCCCATGTGTTGAACAAAATAGACTGGAGCAGATTATGTGTCTTCAAAACCTAATTTATTTTACAATTCAATTGAACTGCTTTATTAATCATAGTACTGTTCCCTCCCGTGCTATTGGACAGAAGTTCATGCAGAATTCATTCCCATAAAGAACAATTAGGTGGTGAGCCCATCTGCCCTGTTTCATTGATGCAGGACTCTCAACAGCTCGTCACACAGGTTGAGTCGTGTCAGAGAAGCGTGTGTTTCAATCATGCAGTATGAAGATGCTATTTATCTGTTAAACTCCAGTCACTTCACAAAGTGGAGACGGAAAGAGTAGGACAGATAAATGTGTGCTGATTGAAATTTAAATGGCTTTTGTATCTGCTCTTTTCAATTTTGAATCAGAGTGATTATTTAAGGATACATGTGTCTTTTTATTCTTCTTACATCAATAACATTGCAAACAGCAGATGAGATTTAATGCATACTGATTACTCCTGAGGCAGACACCTGTAGTCAGAAAGACACAGCAGCGCTTACAGTCTGAATCCACTTTCAATGAAAATGTCTAAAAATAAACAATAATTACAACCACCCCATCTCTCTTCATCTACTGTACATTACTGGATGAGTCAAGTACACTGAAATATCAAATTCTACAGTATATCTTTCCAACTTGTTCAGTCAACATACTGTAAATTGTGTCCTTTTTTAGTGTGTGTGTGTGTCCCCTGGACTCTTTCTGTGTGTTTTTCCCTCTCCATAAGACAGATAAACACTAATTTCATAATTTATACATGGATTGATATAACACATTAAGCAAATTTTAACATCATAAAATATAAGATAGTGTTTATTGTTTGCATCCTGAATTAAAAGTATCTCATAAAGGGCAAGAAATAGTAACAGGCTTGTAATTTGTTGAAAAACTGTAATTCTGATCTCATAACAAGACTGAATAAATGTTCTTTATTCTGTTAGAACTTAACAACAGTAAAAGAAATAGCAGGCTTTTCTGCTACTAACTGTGCTTGATTTTGCATGACTCATATTCCCTCAATATGCTGGTAAACATCAGGAGTATAGATGTTCTTATATAATGGATATTTCCAGCTCTTAAATCTGATTGGATGGGACTGTGCTTTACATTATGACTATGGTAAAATCACTGTAATGTATGGCTTATTGTGCTATTTTACTGCCTAAAGCAAGAGCCACAGCATTTACTGAGAGAAATAATCATATACATTCATATCACATATTTACCACAAACCAGCAGTGTATAATTGTGCTCAATACCTCAAGGTGCCAACAGCCACCCACTTAGACAGGAACCATCTAAGCTGACATATGTGAGCGACTAACAATTTGTGTGTGTGTGTGTGTGTGTGTGTGTTTGTGTGTGTGTGTCATTGGGGATGGCTTCATCTGAAATAGCTTATACCACGATAAAAATAATAAAAAACAATGTAATTAACTGAACATAAGTCTCTGTTACAGGAAAAGCAGTGGCAAATGTGCAAATGTGTTAAATTAACAATTGGGGACCTTTGATTTGGCCTGACATGATATCACACACATCTAATTTATTTATTTTGTTACGTTTATTAGATTATATATATATATATATATATATATATATATATATATATATATATATATATATATATATATATATATATATATATATATATATACACACATATACACTCACCTAAAGGATTATTAGGAACACCTGTTTAATTTCTCATTAATGCAATTATCTAATCAACCAATCACATGGCAGTTGCTTCAATGCATTTAGGGGTGTGGTCCTGGTCAAGACAATCTCCTGAACTCCAAACTGAATGTCAGAATGGGAAAGAAAGGTGATTTAAGCAATTTTGAGTGTGGCATGGTTGCTGGTGCCAGACGGGCCGGTCTGAGTATTTCACAATCTGCTCAGTTACTGGGATTTTCACGCACAACCATTTCTAGGGTTTACAAAGAATGGTGTGAAAAGGGAAAAACATCCAGTATGCGGCAGTCCTGTGGGTGAATATGCCTTGTTGATGCTAAAGGTCAGAGGAGAATAGGCCGACTGATTCAAGCTGATAGAAGTGCAACTTTGACTGAAATAACCAGTTGTTACAACTGAGGTATGCAGCAAAGCATTTGTGAAGCCACAACACGCACAACCTTGAGAAAATGGGCTACAACAGCAGAAGACCCCACCGGGTACCACTCATCTCCACTACAAATAGGAAAAAGAGGCTACAATTTGCACGAGCTCACCAAAATTGGACAGTTGAAGACTGCAAAAATGTTGCCTGGTCTGATGAGTCTCGATTTCTGTTGAGACATTCAGATGGTAGAGTCAGAATTTGGCGTAAACCGAATGAGAACGTGGATCCATCATGCCTTGTTCCCAATGTGCAGGCGGGTGGTGGTGGTGTAAAGGTGTGGGGGATGTTTTCTTGGCACACTTTAGGCCCCTTAGTGCCAATTGGGCATTGTTTAAATGCCACGGCCTACCTGAGCATTGTTTCTGACCATGTCCATCCCTTTATGACCAGCATGTACCCATCCTCTGATGGCTACTTCCAGCAGGATAATGCACCATGTCACAAAGCTCGAATCATTTCAAATTTGTTTCTTGAACATGACAATGAGTTCACTGTACTAAAATGGCCCCCACAGTGACCAGATCTCAACCCAATAGAGCATCTTTGGGATGTGTTGGAATGGGAGCTTCGTGCCCCGGATGAGCATCCCACAAATCTCCATCAACTGCAAGATGCTATCCTATCAATATGGGCCAACATTTCTAAAGAATGCTTTCAGCACCTTGTTGAATCAATGCCGCGTAGAATTAAGGCAGTTCTGAAGGCGAAAGGGGGTCAAACACAGTATTAGTATGGTGTTCCTAATAATCCTTTAGGTGAATGTATATATATATATAAGAAAATATAGTTCTATTTGAAATTTCACTTTTATTGAAATTTTAGAAAGAAAATGTGCACATAATATTATTGGACATGATTTAGCAACATTTATTTTTAGCCCATAGCCCTCAAACAATTGAAAGCCCACAAGACCATGAAATAATTTTGCATTGCTATTGCTCCCCAAAATTTTACGGCTTATGTGATTGGGTAAACAAAGAGGTTCCATTAATAAAATTGTTTTAAGATTTCAAATGGCAAACTCCCTGGAGCAGCAGAGCAACTGCCACTGAGATGAATGGGAATGCTAACAGATTGCTTTCTCCAGGTATTACAGACCTCTTTGATTAGCTTGTTCAGTTGTGTTTGGTTAGGTTTGGAGCAAAACTCTGCAGACTGATGGCCCTCCAGGATCAGATTTGAAGAGCACTACAATCCACTATTACACGGCTTAGACATTACTAATCACACAGTACTGAGGATTACTACTATTCAAATCACTTTGCCTTTCAGTGCTAGTCATTATGTTGTGATTATTAATCATGTATTTACAGATAGTGAACCCCATTTTTCATCTCTTTCTTTTTGTTTTAAGTAAAGGAGGTTGTAAATTAAATGAATAGTACATCTTCTGTTCGTCAGTGCATAAAAATGCTGCTTGTGCTCGGAATGGAAATGGCTGATGAAAAGAGTGTAGAATAGACAGGGGGATGGGACAGGATGAGGGAGAGAAAGGGAATAGAGGACAGAAGACGAGGTGGGGGGATAATTTGTTTTCTGAACTAAAAAAGACATGAACCTATCGACCCCATTATTCAGAGTTTGAATGGAATAGGCACTTCATTGCTTCTCAAATCAACACACAGACTGATTAACTCTTGCTGCGAGAAGCGCTGGGGCTGACCAGCACCTCTCAGAGCTGTCACCATACACATAAATACTCATATATGAAAACAAATATATATATAAACATTTGCAGTTATTAGCTCTTTTATTTCAGTACCTCAGTTATTGGGCCAGTTGCATATAGCCACTATGTTAAGACTGTCTTAAGAACTAGTTTGATCAACTAGCAGTTAGCCAAGGGGTAACCAGTCATACTTTTTCATTCAAACAAAACCAGTGTACCATTTTTTTAACTGCTTTTAAAAAGTTATGACCAGTCTAGAAGAAAACAAATTACATGACTAATGTTTTAAGACTAGTTTAAGCAGTTTATGCAACAGGCCCATTGTTTCAATAAAAGGCAAAAATGCCCAAAAAATGCAATATCCTGATTGTGCTTCTGAATCATTCTGAGTGACTCATATTAATGAAGGAGAAAGGGAAATTGGTAAAGGTTCTCTCTAGTAATGGTTGTTGACAATGCCTAATGGATCAAAGGCTACTGAATTGTAAAGTGTCATTGTTAACCAAAAAAAGAAAATAAAAAGTGAATTCAAATAAATTTTAAATCAAATAAAATATACTTTGATGGAAAACAAAAGCTCAAAAAAACAAAAAAAAGAATGGAAAAAATAGAAAAATGGAAATTAGAAATGATACTTTGGCAACTAACCATAAAAAGTACTACAATTACTAAAACTGCAAAATAAAGATAAATATAATTTTTTAGCACATAAAAACACTAAACTAAAATGAAATGAAAACTGAAAAATAATAATTATCATTATTATTATTAAAGCTAATACAAAATAAAACATGAATAAATACTTAAACATTATATTAATGCCAGTTGTGTTGGCATTATAGTGTACATGTTTGAGGACTGGAGGACATGGCTTTCACAAAACGACTTGCTCTTTGTTAATGTCTACCTTTATTTTCAATTTAGTTCCAATTATCAAGTATTTTACATATTACTGCCATTCTAATCAGCTTTCCTTTTGCTTACTAACACCAAATTACTTGTCTCGTGTTTAGCAATGTTGGAAGCAAGAGAACAAATAACTCTTGACAGAGATCTGTGGTACTGTTTTAAAAGACATTACAGTATAGTTGAGGGTAGGACTAGCTTCAATGAAAATACATTGCATATGAACAGCGTGAACATGTTCTTATCTGTATGAACAGCCCACTTCATATACTCAGTGTCGAAGCTATTCTCATGGATACCTGTGCACTAAAAATTCAAAAACCTCTTTTCAGCTCTTAGTGTCCGCACTGCACAATCAATATAACCCTGATACAAGTACTCTGTATAAATGCAATGTTGATCACCCGTCCTTTAAGTGGCTTTGTGTGTTAACAGCATTTCATAAAACAACAGCTTAATCAGAGAGAGAGAGACCAAAAAAGATAGCAGGTCTGTTTATGTAGTCAGCACACGTCCGCACCAGGGAGCCAAGCAAATGCTGTTAACTATTTCAGAAAATGAGCATCAATCATGATGGCTACAACAGTCTTTTTTGTTTGGTACACAAGACAAACACAGCTGCTAACAGACCTAGATAACCTCCACTTCTTTATCTCACCAACACACCTGTATTCATGTACTTATGTATTGCTCAGCTACTGTTACATTAACATCTCTCAGTTCAACTCCACTTCTCCATTATGGACAAACAGTCACACAATTTATCTAAATAGCAGTCTTGGGTTTTATTAAACCTTGTTTAGGTTAAATCTTATTACCTTCTGACACTATGTCACCATGGTAACCACAGTTTCCAAAACGCCACAGCTAATATGGTTATTGTTACTACTGTGATTTTTTTTTTTCCTCCATTTTTCTTATTTTGGACACACTTTATGAGGTTTGATTTGTTAACATTCATTATTGATACTTACAGTGATGCATAAATCAACTTTAATTAAACATTATGAACAAGCACACAAGAACAACAGCATGTCTTTTAGTATTTATTTATAGTATGTTTAAAATGAACACTAAAATTAGATAAAAAATTATATACATGTTGTCAAATGCATTAACTAATCATAACAAAGAGAACCTTTTATATTTATTGTGAAAGTGGTGGTTAATACGAAGATAAAAAAAAGTTTTATTGTAATTGTATGTAATATAAAGATTTGTTTAACTGTAACATTTGGCAGAAACTACAGTTACCAAGGTAAAGGTTAGCAATTGGAATAGAATAAGAATTTGAAGGAACATACTTTACATTACAATACAAAAGTAAAGCTTACTCTGTGGCTGTGAAAAATGAGTTAGAAAAATAATTCAAATCCTCTTATTGATTGTTCTGTGCACCTGTAATGGAAGTATACTGTATAAAGAATGTAAAGAGTTCAGCATTGACAACACAGTCTCACTCCCTACTCGTCAAATGTCTGACACATGGTCAAGGGATCTGGCGTCACTTTTTTGATGCACTGGGTATACAACCCGAATTCCGGAAAAGTTGGGACGTTTTTTAAATTTTAATAAAATGAAAACTAAAAGACTTTCAAATCACATGAGCCAATATTTTATTCACAATAGATGTTTAATGTCACAATGTTTAAACTGAGAAAGTTTACAATTTTATGCACAAAATGAGCTCATTTCAATTTTGATTTCTCCTACAGGTCTCAAAATAGTTGGGACGGGGCATGTTTACCATGGTGTAACATCTCTTTTTCTTTTCAAAACAGTTTGAAGACGTCTGGGCATTGAGGCTATGAGTTGCTGGAGTTTTGCTGTTGGAATTTGGTCCCATTCTTGCCTTATATAGATTTCCAGCTGCTGAAGAGTTAGTGGTCGTCTTTGACGTATTTTTCATTTAATGATGCGCCAAATGTTCTCTATATGTGAAAGATCTGGACTGCAGGCAGGCCAGGTTAGCACCCGGACTCTTCTACGACGAAGCCATGCTGTTGTTATAGCTGCAGTATGTGGTTTTGCATTGTCCTGCTGAAATAAACAAGGCCTTCCCTGAAATAGACGTTGTTTGGAGGGAAGCATATGTTGCTCTAAAACCTTTATATACCTTTCAGCATTCACAGAGCCTTCCAAAACATGCAAGCTGCCCATACCGTATGCACTTATGCACCCCCATACCATCAGAGATGCTGGCTTTTGAACTGAACACTGATAACATGCTGGAAGGTCTCCCTCCTCTTTAGCCCGGAGGACACGGCGTCCGTGATTTCAAACAAGAATGTCAAATTTGGACTCGTCTGACCATAAAACACTATTCCACTTTGAAATAGTCCATTTTAAATGAGCCTTGGCCCACAGGACACGACAGCGCTTCTGGACCATGTTCACATATGGCTTCCTTTTTGCATGATAGAGCTTTAGTTGGCATCTGCTGATGGCACGGCGGATTGTGTTTACCGACAGTGGTTTCTGAAAGTATTCCTGGGCCCATTTAGTAATGTCATTGACACAATCATGCCGATGAGTGATGCAGTGTCGTCTAAAAGAGGCCGTAGACCACGGGCATCCAATAAAGGTCTCCGGCCTTGTCCCTTACGCACAGAGATTTCTCCAGTTTCTCTGAATCTTTTGATGATGTTATGCACTGTAGATGATGAGATTTGCAAAGCCTTTGCAATTTAACGTTGAGGAACATTGTTTTTAAAGTTTTCCACAATTTTTTTACGCAGTCTTTCACAGATTGGAGAGCCTCTTCCCATCTTTACTTCTGAGAGACTCTGCTTCTCTAAGACAAAGCTTTTATAGCTAATCATGTTATAGACCTGATATCAATTAACTTAATTAATCACTAGATGTTCTCCCAGCTGAATCTTTTCAAAACTGCTTGCTTTTTTAGCCCCCGTGCCAACTTTTTTGAGACCTGTAGCAGGCATTAAATTTTAAATGAGCTAATTAAGTGGATAAAAGTGTAAAATTTCTCAGTTTAAACATTTGCTACGTTATCTATGTTCTATTGTGAATAAAATATTGGCTCATGTGATTTGAAATTCCTTTAGTTTTCATTTTATTAAAATTTAAAAAACGTCCCAACTTTTCCGGAATTCGGGTTGTACCTTTGGCGTCCTTTTTCAACGTCCTGGTTAGTCCGATAGACTTCTATAGAACTCAACAGTGTTTAAATTTGACGTCTTGGGTCAGCACACCGCAACTCATTGACTGCCTTGTATGGGTGGAGACTAAATAAATAAAAATAAAAAAAGAATAGGCTACAAAAAAATTATATATGACAGGGCGAGTCAAATGGCGGCCTGCCAGATCATTTTTATCTGGCCCTCCAACTGGTTTTTGAGGTTTAAAAATCTTTGCAATCTGATATCAAAGTGCTCTCTGTGCAAAGGCTTAGCGCGTTCATCAGTGGTGAGTTTAACAACACTCAACTGTAGGTAAAACAGCATTCAGCGGTGAGTTTGACCAAAGCAACGCTCAACTGCAGGAAAAACGGCATTAAAAGGTGAGTTTAACAATGCTCCAAGGCGCGTGCAAGTAAGCAGTTTAACCGTTTTCTTACAACCCATTCTCGCTTATCGCTTATTCATAGTTTATCACTATGAAATCACGTTCAAGAAGTCTCATTCAGCACACATCGCGATACTTGCCATCAGTTTACATGTGCCACAGGTTCGGTGAGTAGACGTAAATACGCTCTTTTAATGCCTGTTATAAAATGTATTCTCTCTTCCTTATTAATCAGATTAACGCCGTATTGTTTACTCGCTGTATTATATCAGTCGTCTGAGGCTGTCTTTGAGTTTCATTGCGTTTAACTAAATGAACACACCTCCTAACTAGTGTGATTAAACTCTAAAATCGGTCACGTGACGTGCCATAGACTTTCAATATTTCAGGTTCAAAGATGTAAATTTGTAGTAAAATCATGGTAACCACAACACGTTCAATAGTAAACAAATTAAATTTGAAGTTAAAACCCAGGTACGGAACATTTACCATGTTTTTACCACAGTAACTGTAGTTTTACTATGGTATATTAATAATCAATACAACAATACAATAATCATCAAACTAACTATGGTTGTACAACTGTAATGGTCGTTTTTTGATGTGCTTTTATATGACAGATATCACAGTAATCACATTTACTGTACCATGCTTTTGATACCTTTTTATGCAAATCCAAAAAAAGTAAATAAATAAAAGGACATATTTTTCCACTCTTGCAGTTCATTCATATCAGTTTATATTTTTAATATTTTGCTCACAAAACAATTTTAAAATTCTGTTTATAATTCTATTTTATTCCAACCCCCCTCCCCCCTTTCTTATTTTTATTAATATTTTATTTTTTAACTGAAAAGATGTAAAGGAAGCAGTCATCCCTGTGGTGTTTGTGGAGAGGTATTCCTTCAGAAATGGAGAAGACAGAAAGCTGCAGAGGCAGACATTTGCAGCAGTAAGTCTGTGTTAGTTTTACCTTTTTAACAAACTGCTGTTATAAATTGCACAGCATTTGTTGTTTCTTAAACTTTTGCACTGTCCAAATACCCACACTTGCCATCTTTGCACTTGGCCACTTGATTATTTATTTGATGTTTTTCCTGTGTTTAGCCCAAGTGTTCGAGTGAGCATGGTGACCAAAAGTGTGTCGAACCTTTCATGACCTGATGACAGTGGTTCCCAATTCTGGTCCTGGAGAACCCCAGCACTGCATGGTTTTGGTGTCTCTCTTATCTGACAAACACACTTTTGAGGTCTTGGAAGTCTACACTGATGAGCTGATGAGTTGAATCTGGTGTGTTTGAACAGGGAGACATATCAAATGTGCAGTGTTGGGGTTCTCCAGGACCAGGATTGGGAGCCACTGCCTTATGGGACACACTTAAAGGCAGGGTAGGTAAAAAAATGTATAAAAAACTTTTTTTCCAAATTTGTTTAAACTTTATTTATATATCAATACATAATTAAAATGTAAGTACTCTGAAAAAGAAAGTATAAAAATCGAGTGTCTGTAGACCTCTCACGACTGTTTTAAAGACAGCTCATTATTTCCATTCACTCCACCCCCTCCCTTCTGGGCTCCTATAGATTATATATCGTCTCTACTACGGCTCGCTAAGTAATGTTATGTTAGCTATATTACGCAGCTACGTGTGCTAATGACACATGCTTCATGAAAAAATAAACAAAAAAATATGTATGATCAAAATACAAAAAGAAAGATTTACCTGTCCAGCAGAAATAAAGCCATCAAGGAGTCCCTTTTCAGACCCTTGAGTTCCCTCAGTTCTCGCCATCGCTGGAAAGCCACGACGATATTAACTCGCGTTTTATTTCTTTGCGCAAGTGGGCAGGTCATGTGTGGCAAAAGGGTGGTTGCCATGGTTGCGAGAGAGTGACAGTCGCCTAAGCCAATCCTATGTTTCGTCCCGAAATGGAAATAATGAGCTGTGTTTAATACAGATTAAACGGTCTAGAGTCACTCGATTTTTATACTCTTTTTATCAGAGTACTTACATTGTAATTATGCATTCATATATATAGAAAGTTTAAACAAATTTGGAAGAAAATTGTTTATACATTTATTACCTACCCTGCCTTTAAGTGTTTACAGAGATGTTTAGTTTTTTTAATTTTTTTTATTCAACTTTGCATTTTAAAATAAATTCTAAATCTCTTTTCATTAGTCCCTATTACAGAGGACAATTAAATTTTTGGTGCTTCTAATTAAGTGAAAAAATTATTTTCAATATCTAATTATTATTATTATTAATATTTCACATACATTGGAAAGGTTTCCATGGCCCCTTGTGAGATCTCTGCAAAAAGTCTCACAATTTATTCCAAAACATGATGCATGATGGGATACACTTAGCCTGGTATAGAGCTCCGGAGCAGTATTGGAGATAGTGTGGGTTTAGTGTGCATTAAGGGCACTGCGCTTTGGCATTATTAAGACTTGCGCACTACTGATAACAGTCCTGTTAGCTTGTAATAATTTTTTAAATAATTCATATGGATATAGCTTGTTATTAATGACTTGCTTTTATTAATGGATGCATTTAACATTTAATTATACAGCATCTATACAGAGGCTGTATAATTACACACACATACACACAGTAATGTATAAGTTGCATGTAATCTAATAATATTTCCTTTCTTTCTGTCCTACAGGATTGTTTGCAGATAATGCTGTTTTTTGAAGTTTATTGTGAGCCAACCCTCACACACCTTCCTAAAAACTAGTCTCAGCGAATCTTGCCATGATCAGCTCTTCCCAGGTACATTTGTTTAAAATATTTTTGAATCAACATTTTCTCATCAAATGCTCTGGTCTGAATCTTACTTTAAATTAACTTAATTATATGTTTAATGAACAATATTAATTGCACACAGAGTAAGTAGAGATTATCTTGTTTCACAGAAGAGAAGGAAGTACAAGGAAACTTTTTGCTCAGGATGAGGAATGAAGACGGCCATCTTTTGCCCAAACAAAGACAGAAGTCCACTGGTATGTGTGTATTGAAGCAATGCTGTGTTATGTGTTACAGCACTTTATGATTTTATCTCACAGGACTGTTCATGTCAGCCGTAATTTTTCTTTCTAATATGTTTTATTTTTTTTGATACAGCTATTACAATTATAGCATGTTGGCAAAGTGTGACTGGAACATTTTTAAACCTAAGTTTAAAAAAAAACACACCACCGGTTTGTCTTAAATAAAAGAATACAAGTTTTATAAAAGTGGTTTACATTATTTCATTGTTTCATAAATGTTTTGATATAAATTGTGGATTGATAGTTGATTGGTTTGAAGCAAGGCCTTACACTGCACAGACTAAAACACATTTGTGAGAGAAGTCAGGAACTTTGGAGAAAGATTCTAGAGGAAAAAGAGACACATTTACTGCAACAATAAATTAATTATAGAGGCAAAAATTTCTGTCACATGCTAAGGGGTGTCTCGTGAGCAAGTCCTTTGCCTCTAAAATTTTCTTAATTCTTGCAGAATGAAATTTTTATTGCAGTATTTTAATTTGTACAGATGATCTCATCAGCCGAATGAGGGGTTTTGACCAAGTGATGCTCTTGAAAGGAGTGAAAGAAGAGGATGTGGTAAATTGTCTTCAGAGAAAAAGCTTCTCAAAAGGTCTTAAAACAGCTTGAAAAATGGTATGTGTACAATACTACAAGGGTCATAGTTGCTCACACTGCTAAAATCACGCAGAACATAAGCTGAGCTCTCTGTCCATTAAACAACTTCATCTGAATTGTTTGTGTTTTTTGTTTTTTCTTTGACCAGGTCTGGGAACTGTCTGAAAATGGGATGTTAGGACTGAGAAATCCTCTGGCTGAGAAAAGGCTACACTGGATATCAACCACAAACTGTTTCTAGACACGAGAGAAGAAGATCACGATGGGGAGAAGAAACCAGTTTAGATGTGATGATAAGGAATCATTATTTTCTGAAACAGTATCACATGTCTTATAAGTATCACATGATCTGTATCACAGTTGACTGGATGGAATCTTTTTACTTTTAAGGACATTTCATCACTCATCTGTGTGACCTGATTAATTTATGATATTATTGAATTTTTGATCCATTATTATTTTCCTTGAATCGTGTTTGTCTTGATGCTACTTTATCAACTTCATAGTCTATGCTTCAATAAAATGAATATGGTGAATATTGTGTGTTGAAAATTCTTGGTAAATTCATAATTTTATTAGGTAGGCTCATATGTGTTTATTCTACACTTGAAAAACTACATATTATTAATTACCAGGATTATTTTTTACTTAAGACATAAACATTTTTTTATCAGATTAATGAAATCTGGAACAACAATATACCAGAAAGTTATTATTGTATATATTTAATCACAAATATGTCTTTTTTTATATATTTATATATAAAGGGAGTTAATAGATTAATTGTTTTGAAAAGCCATTTGCTTTATTGTTACAAACACTTGAGGGATAACTGAGAATGTAGCAGGAATGATCAACGTGGATCTTGTACTCCATTAAAACCAAGAGCATGCACATTACTGATGTCCAGTACCTGAGGAGCAAGATAAGGGGGTGAGGAGGACATTTTTACACTGATTGTTGCTAATTAGTTTATATATAAAGTATTCTTATATATATATATATATATATATATATATATATATATATATATATATATATATATATATATATATATATATATATAGTATTCTTAGTACTCCATGAAGTCTTTCTTGTGTAGTAGTGAAGTATCAATGTGTATGCATTGTCCTTGATTACTGCTTAACAGTGGGGAACAGATAATGGCAAGTTGTTGCAGGTTTATCCATTATATTTATTACTGTTAACTTCAAAAATAAAAAATTATCTATTATTTTTATTATTAAATCATTTCTTTCTAATTTTTCCATGTTTCATCAGATGGCCTCACCATGTCCTGTCAAAAGCTTTACTAGCCATGATGTAAGAATAGAAAAGTGTGGACTGTGAAAACTGTCAAATATAAATGTGACTCAACTCAGTTTGTTGTCCATGCTGAGGAGAATACATATATGTAGGTTTTACTGCCCTTCTACCCCCAGGGGCCCAGTAGCACCCCCCGGAAGAGCTAAAAACTGTACATTTCAAATGGCTGTAAATCAGAGTCCAATTAATGAATCAAAGAGAAAACTGGAAGGATTATTACTTATAATAATGTCGAGCAGTTTTCAGGAATAAATGGAAATGTGTCATAAAGGCATTTCAAATATTGCTCATTTTAAATATTTAGAAATCCAGTTTTCCATTTAATATATTATTTATTTCATTTTGTCAATAAAACGATTTAAACTACATTACCCACAAGCCTCCGTCGTTCTATCTATGGAAAGGGAAAACTAGGCGCTGTTTTTTGTAGTTCTTTGAAGTTATGCTTAGGGTTAGGGTTAGGATCTTGCTAAAGAGGTAATTTTTCTCAACATAGCAACCCTTAATTGTATACTTAATCTATTACTAATGTGATAATAGCAGCAAAACGTACTTTTGTAACACGATGAGCTGTTTAATATGGGTTAAAAGATAGTCCAACCACAGACTGTCCTGCGGTGACAAGGGAAATTGACAGCCAATGATATCAAAGCTGAGCAGCGGCGTCACGCTTCCTTATCCATTTATGACCGATGTCTTTCGTTTATCGACTGAAGGGATAGATTGGTTACCTATTAGATTGTGTTTTATTAATGTCTACACCTTCCTCCAACAATAATGCAAATGCTCTAATTATTGTTGTTCAGCTTGACAAAAATTGGGCAATATTGATGAGCACATGGCCAGCATTCGCAGTTCTATCTAACCAATTCCTCTCATTATATATAAGATTTTTTTTCAAAGACAAGTGCATTTTCTAATCAAATGATGAGCTTCTAACATTTACATTGTATGTTATGTTGTGTTTTAAAGTTATAAAAATTATTCACTTTTGTGTTTCTGTGATTTGCCATTCTCTACCATTTGAACTCTAGCAATAAAAACAGAAAGAAAAAACTAATTCAAAGACAAAGTGCCCATATAACTGCACTGCATACTCTGTCAATAAGCTTTTTTTGCCACTATGAAGAATAAAAATACTTTGCAAATACTTTTATTAAAAAAAAAAAAAAAAAAAAAGAGTAAATACATATAGTCTTTCAGAGAACACTGGAGAATTTAATTGACCAAAAAGTGATACAACACACTGTTTCAAACTCAGAAAATAAAAACCATGAAGACATGCATGTCAAGTGTGCAATATCATCTATAAAACTCCATCAGCACAGCATCAAATACACACTGATTGTCCGATCAATGGAAGAAAGATAACATGTCCAGGAAAACAAACACCAATAACATCATTCACTTTATAACTGGAACTAGGGGATGGCTGTGCATGAATACGTCCTTTACGAAAACTCCTGATGAGAACTGATGTTTTTTTTATGATAAAAGCACCAGAAGTAAAGTTTGCTGTATGAAGCTTGAAAAAGAGAACACAATGCTTTATCAATATGAAAATACTATTTTCAACTATTGTTTCGATCACTGGTTCTGTATACAGTATATGGGTTGCTGGAAGGTCACAATGTATTCATTATAAGCTTAGAATTAAAACAAAGTTGCATTTTCTGCAAAAATCAAACCACTGCAAAGTCTAATCACTGATCTAGGGACCATTTCTGTGTGTGGTGGGGAGATAAAGAATTAAAGAGGTGAGTCCTTGTGCACGATGTAGAAGAACAGCATTATCTGCAAACAATCCTGAAAGACAGAAAGGAAGGAAATATTATTTCATTACATTCAACTCTGTAAAGATGCTGTATAATTAAATGTTAAATGCATCTATTATTAAAAGCTAGTCAATAATAGCAAGCTATATTCATATGATAAAAAATATTACATGCTTAAAGGACTGTTATCAGTAGTGTAATTGATCTGGTCACAGAAACCTTTCCAATGTATGTGAAATAATAATAATAATAATAATAATAATAATAATAATAATAGTAATAATTAGATATTGAGAATAATTTGGTAGTAAAACAAAGTGTTGCACTTTTTCTTGGTGTACAGAAAAGTATATTTATTTTGTACATCATTTGCAACTGCTTTTTTTTCACTTAATTAGAAGCACCAAAAATTAAATTGTCCTCTGTAATAGGGACTAATGAAAAGAGATTTAGAATTTATTTCAAAATGCAAAGTTGAATAATAAAAAAAAACCTAAACATCTCTGTAAACACTTAAGTGTGTCCCATAAGGCAGTGGCTCCCAATCCTGGTCCTGGAGAACCCAAACACTGCACATTTGAGATGTCTCCCTGTTCAAACACACTCATCAGCTCATCAGTGTAGACTCCAAGACCTCAAAAGTGTGTTTGTCAGATAAGAGAGACACCAAAACCATGCAGTGCTGGGGTTCTCCAGGACCAGGATTGGGAACCACTGTCATCAGGTCATGAAAGGTTCGACACACACTTGTGGTCACCATGCTCAGTCAAACACTTGGGCTAAACACAGGAAATACGTCAAATAAATAATCAAGTGGTCAAGTGCAAAGATGGCAAGTGTGGGTATTTGGACAGTGCAAAAGTTTAAGAAACAACAAATGCTGTGCAATTTATAACAGCAGTTTGATAAAAAGGTAAAACTAACACAGACTTACCGCTGCAAATGTCTGCCTCCGCAGCTTTCTGTCTTCTCCATTTCTGAAGGAATGCCTCTCCACAAACACCACAGGGATGACTGCTTCCTTTACATCTTTTCAGCTAAAAAAAAAAAAAATATTAATAAAAATAAGAAAGGGGGGGGGGGGGGTTAGAATAAAATAGAATTATAAACAGAATTTTAATAATGTTTTGTGAGCAAAATATTTAAAATATAAACTGATATGAATGAACTGCAAGAGGGGAAAAAATATGTCCTTTTATTTATTTACTTTTTTTGGATTTGCATAAAAAGGTATCAAAAGCATGGTACAGTAAATGTGATTACTGTGATATCTGTCATATAAAAGCACATCAAAAAACGACCATTATAGTTGTACAACCATCGTTAGTTTGATGATTATTGTATTGTTGTATTGATTATTAATATACCATAGTAAAACTACAGTTACTGTGGTAAAAACATGGTAAGTGTCCCGTTCCTGGGATTTAACTTCAAATTTAATTTGTTTACTATTGTACGTGTCGTGGTTACCATGATTTTACTACAAATTTACATCTTTGAACCTGAAATATTGAAAGTCTATGGCACGTCACGTGACCGATTTTAGAGTTTAATCACACTAGTTAGGAGGTGTGTTCATTTAGTTAAACGCAATGAAACTCAAAGACAGCCTCAGACGACTGATATAATACAGCGAGTAAACAATACGGCGTTAATCTGATTAATAAGGAAGAGAGAATACATTTTATAACAGGCATTAAAAGAGCGTATTTACGTCTACTCACCGAACCTGTGGCACATGTAAACTGATGGCAAGTATCGCGATGTGTGCTGAATGAGACTTCTTGAACGTGATTTCATAGTGATAAACTATGAATAAGCGATAAGCGAGAATGGGTTGTAAGAAAACGGTTAAACTGCTTACTTGCACGCGCCTTGGAGCGTTTTTAAACTCACCTTTTAATACTGTTTTTCCTGCAGTTGAGCGTTGCTTTGGTCAAACTCACCGCTGAATGCTGTTTTACCTACAGTTGAGTGTTGTTAAACTCACCGCTGATGAACGCGCTAAGCCTTTGCACAGGGAGCACTTTGATATCAAATTGCGAAGATTTTTAAACCTCAAAAAACCAGTTGGAGGGCCAGATAAAAATTATCTGGCGGCCGCCATTTGACTCGCCCTGTCATATATAATTTTTTGTAGCCTATTCTTTTTTATTTTTATTTATTTAGTCTCCACCCATACAAGGCAGTCAACGAGTTGCGGTGTGCTGACCCAAGACATCAAATTTAAACGCTGTTGAGTTCTATAGAAGTCTATCGGACTAACCAGGATGTTGAAAAATGACGCCAAAGGTATACCCAGTGCGTCAAAAAAGTGACGCCAGATCCCTTGACCATGCGTCAGACATTTGACGAGTAGGGAGTGAGACTGTGTTGGCATTGAAGGAAAACTCCTTTCTTGTTCCTAGTCGTTGTTTTACACTGTGGTTTTAGTGTAACCCAGGCAGAAGTCTCTTATTCCTTGTTATTCCTTTTGCTACCGACTGCTACATATTAAATGTAGATATTTTGTAGACTTATAAGTCCCTCTCCTCTAAAAGAACAAAAGCTTGAAAAGTGCTGTTCCAACATTCTCTTCATCTTTTGTTCTCACACCTATAACCATTCTTTCACATTATGCACAACACACACAGACACTGTTTGAAATAACAACTCATTATATTTTATCTCAGTTACATTATTCTGACACACATACACAATTTTAGTCTGTGACTCAATGTATTTGCATAAAATATCAGTGGTAAGGTCACGGCAGCTCACAGAAAAACAGACATAATCCTCAAAATCTCTTTTTCATACTCTCTCTCTCTCTCTCTCTCTCTCTCTCGTTGAACTTTCTTTCTCTTTCTTTTACCCAGAGTGTCTTTGCTTTATATCATGCGTGTGTGTGTGCGTGTGTGTGTGTGTGTGTGAGTGTGTGTGTGTCTGATAGTGTGTTATGGTGCTTACTTATTTGTAGGGCTGCAACTAACGATTATTTTGATAATCGATTAATCTGTCGATTATTTTTACGATTAATCGATTAATCGGTTTATGTACTTATATTTTAGTTTTTCCCATTTTTTCCCCAAGTAAATTATTAATAAATGGTCTTTATCCTTCAGCATAGATTTTTAAGAGATTTTAACCATTTTGCACTGTCATATCCTAATCAAAAATATACCTGGAGTTATTTTATTGTGTTAGTAATCCTTTGTCGAACTCTTCTGCAATCAGAACACTGACCCATACTCTAGCAAATTTCACAAGGAGATTTAAAATAATGTTTTCACCATGGCAGTCCTTAGAGGCTCCTAAAGTAGTTTAACATCCCGAACAAAGCTTATTAAGGAATCTTTCAGAACATATTTTCACGAAGAACAAGGATAAAACAGAATAAGATTGCAGTGCGTTGTATTTTATTATTTACTGGGAAACAGCTTTATAGCTTATGCTGTGAAATTGTAAACAATCCTTCGAATAAAGTGCCAATGGCATGAAACCTGAATGGAACTCACAATTTAAAGTAAAATCCATCAGAAGGTTGTCCAGAAAAAAAAATTGGACACACACAAAAAACCTGCTGTGTGAAAAAGAGCAGTGAATACTTAGAAAAAAAAGTGCATTTCAAATATCTTTAAACATTTACCCCTCTCATTCAGTCATAATTAGGCTGCACGACTGAATTTTGAACTGGTAAACTACAAACTGATCACAGAACATGTTTGTAAAGCTTTAAATGTTAACTGTTAAAAAGCAATGTTATCAGCTTTTACGACTAAACATTTGCAAACAACATTGTACTGGAGAATCTGCACAAATAAAAGTCTTAGGGGCCGTTCACAAATCGCGCCTAAAAGACGCTTTCTCCTTTCCAAAGCGCTCGTGCAGAAGCGCCCCTGAGGCGTCTGCCTTTGCTAAGCAACCATGACGTGCTCTCTCCTTGAAGACGCGGAAATTTCAGCAAAGGATAAATGGATTTGCAGCTCAAAAAATCGCTTGCAGTAGCTCTGCTACTAAACTCCATATACAACTATGATCAGCTGTTCCTTTCATCTTGACTGAGCTTTTAACGTTGTTACGGGAAAGGATGAAGCTGATTGGTTAGTTCTTGTCACATGACCCGCGATGCGCTTGCAGCATTCTGAAAAGTTGAGATGTTTTAACTCGATGCGGTGCGGTGTTGGAAATAATGAACTTGAGCGCGCAAAAGACGCGATATGTGAACGTCCCCTTAAACAGTTCAGTAGTGCAGAGTTTACAGGTTACTCTTCTTTTTTGAAGGCTCAAAGTAAAGTACTCCCAGTCTCCCACATCCCGCTAAATGCTGCAGAGACGCTGTTCGGAAAGCACATGACATAAAACAAGGCCAGCTATTGGCTATTCGCTACTTCTCCTGCTGTACTGGCTGAGTAAAACCTCCGGTGGCTCATTACTGCCACACTTTGGTCACCGCAGATTTGAAATATGCACGAAATGAGCCGCTTACGGCAAATAAAAGTTATTTAGCAACGAATCGATGACTAAATTAGTTGACAACTATTTTAATAATCGATTTTTATCGATTAAATCGATTCGTTGTTTCAGCTCTACTTATTTGTTCTAGTTTGCACAGAGTCAACTTTACCAAAGCCTTTAGAAAAGGAACATGGCCTGAAAGGCCTGAGATAAACCATTTCTGCTGCACAAGCTCAGTGTCCTCAACCACATTCCACATATAAATACATAAATCTTACGATATCGATACCCTCAAAGATTATAAATGTTCTCTCCCTCTGTCTTTCTCTTCCTGACTCTTCTCCCAATTGCCTCAACATCAAACAATACAGGATCAAATTTAATAGGGCCACATAATTAATAGTGCAATAAACAGAAAACCTCACACTTTCATCATCTTAAAGTTAAAATACTAAACTAATCATTAATTAAACATTTAAACACAGTTTTTACTGCAGACGAGACAATGCCTATTTTACCAAACTCCAAAAACAAAGATCAAACTCAGTAAACCACTGCTGTGCCTGAATTAATTAACTCCCAGATGCTTACAGTAGGTTGTCTTGTCCTTTCTGATATAAATTCCTGAAAATATAGAGCCTTTATGACCAGGCTGGGAGCTGAAAATATGAATGCCATCAGTGGCGGACTGGGACAGTAAATCAGGCCGGGAATTTGACTCCACCCCAGGCCACCTCTGTTGCTGCAGTCACCACCACTAAATTCATGTGTCCACCAGACTGATAAACTCTTTGGCTCTTTCAGTTGTTTGAATTGGGTAATACTTAAAAAAAAATAAATCAAAATCCTTAGACTGTGGATGGGCAAAATAATCAAATGAAGTATCAAGAAGTATCAAGCAGGTTTGTTCAAAGCAGGAGCACTCGCAGCACTAGTGCTACTATTGCTTCCTTCGTCACCTTCAAAATAAATAAGCATTGTACACTAGGCTACATATTTTAGGCTAGAAATGGAAAATCAATTTCTGGTCAATTTTGGCACTAAAAAATTACTGTATCCCCATATGTAAAACAGTGTGCTAGTTTGTCATTAAGATGCTCTTTTAAAACATCTATGATTATATACATTTGTAATATATATATATATATATATATATATATATATATATATATATATATATATATATGAAGAGTTTCGTTGCAAAACGAGATATATCCATTTTGAGAAATGTTGATTATTTGACATTATTATTTAAGACATCAACAGTCAAGTTCATTCACAATTTTTTGTACATTAAACTATTACTTGAGCTCAGTGAAGACCAGGGACACAATATTCTTCAAATCCAGGATATTTTTTATTTAATTTTATGTCCATAAATAGTTCATAAATAAGTCAAAAACCATGCCAAAATGCAACATATTTATCTTAACATTGTCAAACATCTTAAATTGGTTAAAAAAAACAGTGGAGGCTCCTTCCACACCGCTGCTGAAAACCAAACCAGTATGATCAGAGCGGGCGGAGCCGCGGTGTCACAGTTCTTGTCTCTGTTGCACCGAGTCCGCGACACAATCTCGCCTCGCCCCGTCATATTTAATTAATTATTTCACTGTAATAATAATAATAATAATAGCCAATTAAAAAATTAAATTACATTTTCATATTTTCATTTTAAATTTAAGTTTCATCAGATGTCTCAAAACCTGACTGTATTTTTTTATTGTAAATTTCAATGTATTTTTATAAAACATTTTTTTACAGAATGTACAATATAAAATTTTTATTAAATTAGCATAATAAAAGAACTAAACATAATGTAACAGTAGGCCTATTTATGTTTCCATCCAGTTGTTTTTATTCATAAATTGAAAATTTGCATTAAAACATCTGGAAACACTGCAAATTCATAGGTGGAGGTGTGGCTAAGATATGGCTTAAACCTAAATATAAATGCGACGTAGCAGCTGCCCAGAGAGTGATGTTCCTCTATGTCCAGAAACGCCCTCTTAAAAACATCTGGATAAAACCAGACCTCTGTCTGTCTTTCTGACCCTCACTCAGACATTCTTTTGGTATAATATGACAAACATTTTAATAAATAATGCAAGACACAGAAATTCACAATATAGCATTTACTGGAACAAAATAGGGCTGTGCAAAAAATCGAATGCGATTTTCATGCACATCTCATCAGTAAAGATGCTCCTGTGATTAGAAGTATATCTCCAGCACGTGCATTCAGATCAGGGTTGCCAGGATTTCACAACAAATCATAACCAGTCGCTTCTTAAAACTAGTCCAAAACTAGTCCAATCGTGCTTCCAAGGAGGTTCCCCGATAAAAATTGCTTCCCGGGGTTAAAATATAAATTTTTTGGAAGGGTTGCCTTGGTAAAATTTGCATTTTAGGGGCTAAATATCACGTTATTTGTATTGGGGTTGCTTCCAACTGCGGACATGAAAAACAACCACAGACTTGGCAACACTGGTTCAGGTGGAGTGGCAGTTACTACACAGAGCCGTATTCTACCGACAACTAACACAAAATAGTTTTCAAAATCGACAAAGAATCGCCTGCGATTTTAACATCGATTTTGTGTAGATTGTCAGTGAATTACGGCTCGGTGTAGTAAATGCCAACCAGTGTTGCCAAGTCTGTGGTTGTTTTTCATGTCCGCGGGTCGATTGACCCCAATACAAATAACGTGATATTTAGCACCTAAAATGCGGATTTTACCAAGGCAACCCTGCTAAAAAACTTATATTGTAACCCCGGGAAGCAATTTTTATCGGGGAATCTCCTGGAAGCGCGATTGGACTAGTTTTGGACTAGTTTTGAGAAGCAACTGGGCAGGATTTGTTGTAAAAACCTGGCAACCCTGATCCGAACGCACGTGCTGGAGATATACTTCTAATTACAGGAGCGTCTTTACTGATGAGATATGCATGAAAATCGCATTCGATTTTTTGCACAGCCCTAGAACAAAATAAATACTTTTGTCACTGTAGCGGGTTATTTTCGTCCCGACATGAACTCCTGGCAGGGGCGATTCTAGGATTTTTTCAACTGGGGGGGCACAAGAGGGGCCACGATTAATACAGAGGGGCCAATCTTGTGTTGTTTGAACTGTATATCCAAATCATTTCAAGGGTTCAGTAACCTTTAAAATCAGTAATAAACAGTGACACCCTATTATATTTTAATAGCAGTTATTCACTGCTCTAAATAAAAACAATCAAATACAATTTGTTTTAACTTTTCAGTGTACAACTCACAAATAATAATAATAATATAATTTATTTATAATAGCCTTATATAATATATATATATATATATAATAGCCTTATTTATATAAATGCAGAATAACATTAATAATTCATAGAAATAAATACACAATTAATGAATTAATATAACTAATATAAATTTAATATAACAAATTGTTTTTGTTTATTATCCACATCCCATTCAATTTGCAGCAGTTGCAGTAAATTTGCATTGATGAATAAACAAAATCTACTTATGTCAAGGCTAATTAATCTTGAGCATATTGATTTAAAAATATCATATATCCATACTTTGTTAGATAGCTACTTGTTCAAAAAGGTAGCTTTAGTTTAACATGTAAAATATATGGATCCTATAGAAACAGTTTAGAATAGCTTAACTAGTCCAGTGTTATTTTAGTACTAGTTATTTATTTTGCTATTTAATCAAGCATTAAATATTTATGTATGATATTTGCGGACATATGATGAACATATGATAAAGCCAGGTGCTAAATTTTTTTTTTTCATTTTGATTACACACAAGATGAAAAAAGATGTTCAGAGGGATTTCAGCATATATATTTATATATTTTCGGCATATTTTTTATTTTTATTAAAATGTCTCATTAATCAGGCCAGTAATGATTTATTAACAAATCCCTCTGGAGATATCTTCAGAATACAGAATATAAGTGTATAACTGGAGAGTTTGGTGCACATAGCTGCTACATAGGCTAAGATGTTTGTACTGAAGTACTTGAAACTCATTTTGAGAAAACGGCATTTAAAGATTTGTAATGTAAAAGCTAATTATATTTTTTTAGTGGAAACAACTATTTACAGACACAATATCTTGTCAAATCCTTAGCAATCAACAATACAAACCAATTAAAACACATCAAAACCTATAACTCAGCATTTATGGCCTTCAACTAAACAGAAAAACAGTCAAAAACACTGTGGAAATGTCAGAGCATGTTACGTGATGCGTCTGAACGAATCACGTTGTCGGAAATTGGCATCAGCCAATGAGATTCACTTTTAGTGTTAAATGCCCCATTGTACTGTACTTTCACAATTGGTTGCTGATGAAAAGGAAATGACCATATTTGGATCCGAGAACATTGTACGGGAGAGAGAGCTAGAGAGAGAGCTTCCAGGGTGCAGACAGCAATTGCGGAGCACCATGGTGATTTAGAACGCCAACTGAATTTATGAGAAATCTACAGACGCAAATAGACTAAAGGTGTAGTAAAATAAAGACCTATATGTGTATTTTGGACTTTTTTTCACCACAAGTCTGAAAGAAGACATGCTATTGAAGACAAACAGCCCCAAATCTCAAAATTGACCAGTAAAAAAACGATGTTTTTGCATGTGTCTCACCCATAGACTGTAAAAAAAGTGTGGAGCATTAGATAAACATCATACGATTTGTTTCGTCACCTCACTTAAGTGAAAAAAGTTGCTAATCGACTGCATGATTCAATAATCAGAATCAGAATCAGAATGAGCTTTATTGCCAGGTATGTTTACACATACAAGGAATTTGTTTTCGTGACAGAAGCTCCGCAGTACAACAGAATGACAGCGACAGAACATAAAACACATAATAAAATAATATAAAAATACAAAAAAATACAAATAAGTAGATAAGGAATGACAATATACAAATTGACAATTGTAGGCAGGTATATTACAAAAATGCAGTTATGTATGTACATGTATATTATGTGCAAAATTTAAGTGTATACTAAGTATGTGTGTTAGATAAATTAAGTGTATGTGTATTTAAATATAAAGTGTAGTGTGTTCAGTGTGTATCAGCTTTTCATAAGATGGATTGCCTGAGGGAAGAAACTGTTCCTGTGTCTGGTCGTTCTGGTGCTCAGTGCTCTGTAGCGTCGACCAGATGGCAACAGTTCAAAGAGGGAGTGTGCTGGATGTGAGGGGTCCAGAGTGATTTTAACAGCCCTTTTGCTCACTCTGGATAAGTACAGTTCTTGAATAGATGGGAGAGTTGAACCGATGATTCGCTCAGCAGTCCGGACTACCCTCTGTAGTCTTCTGAGGTCAGATTTAGAAGCTGAGCTGAACCAGACAGTTACTGAAGTGCAGAGGATGGATTCAATGATGGTGGAGTAGAACTGTTTCAGCAGATCCTGTGGCAGGTTAAACTTCCTCAGCTGGCGAAGGAAGTACAACCTCTGCTGGGCCTTTTTCACAATGGAGTCAATGTGAATGTCCCACTTCAGGTCCTGAGAGATAGTGGTGCCCAGGAACCTGAATGACTCCACTGCAGTCACAGTGCTGTTCATGATGGTGAGTGGGGGGAGTGCAGGGGGGTTTCTCCTGAAGTCCACAATCATCTCCACTGTTTTGAGCGTGTTAAGCTCCAGGTTGTTGAGAGTGCACCAGACAGCCAGCTCTTTAACCTCCTGTCTGTAAGCAGACTCGTCACCGTCCTGAATGAGGCCGATGAGTGTGGTGTCATCTGCAAACTTCAGGAGCTTGACAGAGGGGTCCTTAGATGTGCAATCATTAGTGTACAGGGAGAAGAGCAGTGGGGAGAGAACGCAGCCCTGGGGAGCTCCGGTGCTGATTGTACAGGTGCTGGATGTGTATTTTCCCAGCCTCACTAGCTGCTGCCTGTCTGTCAGGAAGCTGTTGATCCATTGACAGACGGAGGTGGGCACGGAGAGCTGAGTTAGTTAATAATGACTTTATTAGAATTGCAATTATACTTTTTTTAAACCATTGCTTTAAATTGCTTTGTTGCCTATATCGGCGCATTTGGCCGAAAAATAAGTAAATCGTTACGCAGTAAACCCCTTTTACATTCAGCATTAGAGGAGCATAGTAAATATAATGATTAGCATCTTGGTCTGCTCTAGGAGATAACATCATCATCGAACCTGGTCTGTCTAACACAGAAAGACGTTAACGTTAGTACCAAACACTTCTTGCACTGCAACAACTCGCTAATCGAAAAACATAAGCTATATAAAATATATCAACTTACCGTGTGCTTTTTTTCGTTGGAAAACAGCAGCTCGCTATTCTTGGTCCTCGTTGAGAAGCATCACGACGCAATCATGAGTTATTTACTAAACTGAAAGATTATGATTTGAATTTGTGAGTGACAGACAAGTAGAAGGGTGGGGGCACACTGGGGGGGGGGGGGGGCAATCAGTTTTCAGGAGGTGCCAGTGCCCCCATGGCCCCTTCCCTGGCTACGCCACTGACTCCTGGCATTTAAACTCGATTAAATTTTATACTGAAAAAATCTGAAAATGCAAACTTTAGGATGTGTTAAAGCAATAACCTGTAGATTGATCATTACTGTGACACATGAAACAAGAAAAACAACATGACTAATTTGAAAAAAATTACCGCTTCAATAATTTACTTTTTGTACTCGAAAACAGTTTTACGGACCTAACTTCGGGAAACGATGAGGAAATCACATGATATTTCTCAGTTCCGTCAATGATTGCATGCTGAATATGCTGTCATAGCTGGGAATGCAAATGCAGAAAGAGGCTCTGAGAAAATCACTTTGTTACTTTCGTCCCACGTTACTTTTGACCCCGCTCTCCCCTAATTCTGACAAACCTGCTCCCTTACTGGCGAACATGGCTGGGATTTTTCGTGGAGCGTCTTGGATTTTTCAGCAACTTGCTGCGTCTGTGGCCAGG
This sequence comes from Carassius carassius, assembly GCF_963082965.1. Lineage (NCBI taxonomy): Eukaryota > Metazoa > Chordata > Actinopteri > Cypriniformes > Cyprinidae > Carassius > Carassius carassius. Next base: position 22,733,927 of record NC_081756.1, on the reverse strand, counting down.
GCTTTTCTCCTTTTTATACGTTCCCTCTCTGCTCCTCCTTTGAGTTTACGCTGCATTTTTTTGCGCGATTTTCTAAGATAAAGCCTGCCTCTGGATATACGCAGTTAGGCAGTGTTTCGCTGATATTTGGTCATGTGGTGGTGTCATTTTCATTTGTACATTCATAAGACCGTCAATTAATTCGCAGTTGCATACCAGTCTATTGCACGTCAGCCTGATCGACTGCGCAGCTGTCCCGATGGCCAGTCCGCCCCTGAATGCCATATAGACTATTTGAATCAATGCTGGTAAGAAGAAATGCAGCTTTAACAGCATACTTTTTAACTACACCCAAGTTTTTTTCTAAAAGTGAACTTAAGGCCTCAGGACTTTTTATTAGAAGGCTCGTGTGTAAGATGAGATGCCAGTGCTGCTGTTTTCTGGAGAGCATGTACATGCACTCTTTGTCTCATTGTCTCTGGTCAATAGTTTGTATGGTTTTATGTTTGTCTTTTCTTCATTTCGGTCCTTCCTTGCACCCCCTCCTCCAGGGCAGAGGTAGTGCTTCAAGCTTGAAACTCAATTTCTCAGCCTTTGAATGGACATCAATTGCACTGAGCTAACTCAATTGTTGAGATATAGCAGCACTGGCCCTTCAATAGATTGGGGCCTCAGCTCTAATACTACATCTCTCATGAAACAGCCAAACACATTGCTATTCCATTTCAACCACTGCACTTACAAACTGAAGCCTTCAAATGCAGGCTATGCTCAGCGTTGTAGAGGAAACAGAGCAAATCCAATGAATATATTTAGCAGAAATGTATTTATTTATGTTACAGTTGTGTGTTAAATTACTCAATGTTGCTTTTGTTTTTTCTACAACATACATTTTCAAATAGTTTTTGTGCCCAGAAGTGAAGCAAACAACGGCAGTAAGTCACCTATAATAAACTCTACAACAACATACATATATGTTTCCAAAATGTATTTACTGTAAAATCTAGTCAATTCAGAACAAAATAAAAAAAATAATGCCACTTTTTGACATTGAAAAAAAATGGCCCAATTTACTCTAAAGGTAAATTAATTGAATTCTAAATAAAATAACAAATTTAACTAATATGTTGATATGCATTTTCAAACCTATACAATTGTGCATAGACATTATAAATTATTGGATAATTATATTCAGGAAGATGATGAGCAAAATTACAGTGAACTGTCATATGTTAAGTCGCAATGAAACGGATGTAAAGACCGATATTTTCATTTTTCATTCATATTTTGATGTACATGGGGGAGGTTGGATGTTTTGGGGGAGTGTCTGTCATTCCTTTGAAAAATATGAGATTTTTAAGTTAAGACATTTTGATTAAAAATTACAATGTCTAAACAAATAAAAAATGTAACACAACATGTAAATAATCCACAAAACCTCTAAACTCTAATTCATTAACAGTTTCAACTAGGACGTTTCCTAAAAATATTTATTTCTCAACAAAACCTGAAGTGTTCAAAGTAGGATAATCTCATGCAGCATCACTCATCCTGACAGCTGAATCAGGGTTCTTCCTGAATGTGAGAAGGCAGACCATAAGTTACAGGTGGCTGGCTGTTGTGCCGGCTTGTTATACTCTCACAGAGTCAGCTGTGCCGAGAGAGAACAACATCTCAAACTTAATTACCTCTCAGGTCTCTGCATCATGCCAGGAGTTCAATATAGCTAGATGTCAGGAGAACACAGCAATTATATGTGTGTATGTGAGAAACACAAAATAAACCAAAGAGCCTCTACTTCAAGTCCTTGGATTAGCCTACAGGTGCCTTCATTGTAATTATGTAATTATGTTTTATTGAACAACGTCTCTGCAATTTAATTTATCTGCTCACATTAATAAATAGCCGAGAGCTTTTATCTTATGAGCCAAAAGCTGTTACTCTGCCACTGGGACTGTACACTGGAAAGTAACGGCGTGTTTACCTGCTATCCTAACAGTAATCCTTCAGTTTTATGCAGTAAATGTCTGTAGTGTTTTCTGCTTTATTGAGTATTGCTTTTGTTTTATAGAGCAATTACAGCTCTGTGGCCTACATTGAGTGAGTGAACTTGCAGGTCTAGCATGTGCGGTTTGAATTGAACATTTTTCGTAATTTGCTGAAGACACGATGAGATGTTTTTCTCAACACAAAGCTGTCAAACTATGATTGATGGGTTTTTGGGCTAAATAACAATGAAATTTAACCAGTGACAGTTAGAAAGATCCAAGTGTTCTATAGGAGAGAAAATAATGCTACTTTCTTGAGCTCTAATCACCATCATAAATATACCATTTATATGATTCATGCACACACTGAATGGAAGATTACAAGCCTAATTAGATCATGAGAGCCAGCCAAAATATGTCATCAATTACACACAGCTGTGCATTACTGCAGGAGCTGTAGAGATAAAGAGAAAGAAAAGAACCCAGACTTATGGATTTCCGTCATGGGTTGATTCCCTACAAGTCACAGCACAGACAACAAGCAAACACACTCTGTACGACACTTAACTTTACCTCTGTCTAAAGGGCATTTAGTATCAATTTATTATTGATATAAGATATGTGATTTCGGCCTCAGGATTAAATTTGCCTCTTCATAAATTTTAGAAAATAATCCCAAACTTACTTCTTGACCAGGTGTTCATGCCATTTTATCTCAATTTGTTAATCTGATTGATATAAAGAAAATACAACTCTGTACCATAAACCTATAAACTGGAAAAAAAGATGTTCCCATTAACATAATGTGATAATAATGATACTTATATTGCTAATATTACATTATAATGAATAATAAATACATAATATTGTTGTTGCTGATAATAAAATATTAGTAGTATCATATTAAACAATCTGTAAAGAACCTTTAATGATTCCACAGAATGACTTTGCAAAAACCCGACCCCACTATTTCATTTAATAGTTGAGTTCTATGAAAAATCTATATAAAATCTCTCAAACAAAGGCAAATGTCAGTCTAGCTGGAAACTGTAACTCATTTCAAAGAAATTAATTTAGCCGGTGTTCAGGGAAACCTGATTCCTCAGGATTGAATGAACAGAACTGGCTCCTTAAGCACTGACAGATTCTCTCATGTCGTCTTAATATATTATGATGTTGCTATGATGTCGTATCATAATTAATGTTTTACATCTGGTTTATGATAACTCCCTCATTACATAAAACAAAAGTTATGTTCTTGGAAAAGACCTTAGGATAATTTAGTGTTTTTTTTTTTTTTTTGTAATAGATTAATATAATATTGGTTCCACAGATGTATCAATAAGAATTTACAAAAAACATCTCAAAACAGACGCTCAGTTTTGTCTGGCTAATCTTAGCATTACCAGTACCAGCTGTAATGTCTTTGGTTTATAATGTGATCTGTAAGGTAAATAAACAGACATTAAAGGGGTCATAAAAATAACATTATTTTGTGTATTTGTTGTAATAAAATGTGTTTATGCCGTTTAAGGTTTAAAAAACATTATTTTTCACATACTGTACATTATTGTTTATCCTCTATGCCCCACCTTTCCGAAACACATACATTTGTATGAAGCTCATCGTTTTAAAAAGTGCGTTGTGATTGGCCAAATACTTCAAGTGTGTGACGGAAATGTTACATAGACACATAGACATTAAAACCCATTACAAACAAGGTATTTGTTCCATCCAATGGGGATACAATTACAATTTAACCAATGATTTCTAGTTCTGTCTTCTTTTGAAAGTCTAAACAAAGAATTTTAGGAGGCAAATTAGCAGGCTGTGGATGAGTCTTACCTTTTATTAAGAAGATCTCATTGGATTTGAGACTTTATTCTTAGCAACCTTAGGGATCTTAGCTATTCACGGAACACCTTGTAACGCTCCAAAGAGAAAGGACAACTTGAAATCGCATCATATGACCCCTTTAAGCCAATAAGGACAAGAAAGAGAAAATATAATTTTGGTTGATGTTAATTACTTTATCTTAATTATCTTAATACAATATTTTTTTCAGTTCAGATTTTTTCCCGGCTTCTTATTCAGCAAGCAGCAAGAGAAAAAAAGAGAAATTGATGTATTGATGCTTATACACACAAAACTTGAACTAACCTTAACCTTCAACATTTTTTAAGTTTTGTAACTATTGCTGTCTAAGGAACCTGGACCTCTATAGATGCTTATAAAAACATAATGATACCAGTCTTTTCGCAGCACTGATAGTACAAAATATTGGGTCTAGTATCTTTGATAGTTAGCTGCATTTAAATGTTCCCATATTTGTGTGAGTGCTCCGTGAAAAGTATCAAAGATTTCCGTTTGCAATGTGTGTTTTTTTTTTTTGTTTTTTTTGCAGCATTTACCATTGTAGCTAATCGCAGACAGGTTTGTTGTTGTCCGATCGGAGGTTTTTAAATCAGACTCAATACACCAGAGTTTGTTTAATGAGAGCCCTTTGCACTCTTTATTGATTTGTTTAACAAAAATCAACACACTATAAACACAATGTTCATTAGAGGTTCATAGTGCAGAATAGAAAGTTTTGATTTCCCACTGAACAGAAGTGATATCAGTTTTATTGATCATAAAGGGAGCTCTCTTGGTTTAATTTCTATATATAACCCATTCACAATTTGAATTTCAAAAATGTTTATTCATTTTTTATTTTTAACTTTTTTGCTACCAAGTACACACTGAAAAATTTCAGGAGTGATGACCATATTGAAATGCAGGACTAAATCTAAAATTGTGATGTTTCACACTGTGACAGCAATGCATGGGACAAAAATAAATAAATACATAAAAAAACCTGATGTGTCAAAATGTAAATGTGTATTACATCTTGTAGTGAAAGTGCAATAGACCAGTAACTAGTTTTGTTAACTGTAATTTTTCTTTGACGACACTAACTGAAACTGTTCCAGTGCTTTAGAACCTTAAAGGGTTAGTTCACCCAATAATCAAAATTATGTCATTAATGACTCACCCTCATGTCGTTCCAAACCCGTGAGACCTCCGTTCATCTTTGGAACATAGTTTAAGATATTTTAGATTTAGTCCGAGAGCTCTCAGTCCCTCCATTGAAACTGTGAGCAGATGCAGATCATGCAATTCTTTTTGTACAATTTAATATGCTTAGTCTATATTGCTTCTACTTCTACTGCAGAGCCGGCCCTAGACCTTTGGGGGCCCTAAGCAAAATTCGGTTGGAGGCCCCTTTGTCCATTTTAAGTAAGGCCTAAAGGAAAGCAATGACTACCTTATAACTATACTGTACATATTATATCTACCATGTTATTTTTACATTTTTTAGTCTATTAAATTATGTTTAAATTATTCTATGTATGCTGTATGTTAATTATCTTTTTTATGCTGCTGGTCCTGAGTAAGTTTTTTTTTTTATGTGGCAACATGTACAGAATGACAATAAAAGACCTTGAGTTCTTGAGTTGAGTTCCATGTTTGATGTCTAAAAGGAAAATTATGATACCACTGAGCTGAATGGCAGTGCAGTGCAACGAACACACACTGATGAACTTGCTGAATAAGAAGACTGATAAAGTGATTTTCACTGACCTTCAAAGAAACATTTTTAATTGACACCAGAGTTTAAGAGGCACAAACAACAGCCTATATATAATTTAAATGAAATCGAGCAAATAGAATAACATTTAAATAAAATATTATATATAATAATAAATATAACATTTAAATGTTTGAATTTTTCAAATAAACAAAATTAACAATAACATCTAAAACACCACAAACAAGATTAATAGTAACAATAATAAGAATTAGGTAATATTTCAATAGAACTATTAAAATCCATATTTGTGCAGAATGATGTGCTCAAAGCAACACGGAGTCACAGTGTGCAGCGCTGCGCTGCTCAAGTGGGCATTTAAAAGTTCACGGCACAAAGCCAAATATCTGTCCAACAGTTTATTGATCATTTGTTTCTTCACAGTTTTAAATTCCAGTTATTGTGCGTTTGATGCCGATTCATAGTCCTTGTGATGTGTGTGATCTAACAGGCAGACGGTAGCGAGTCGTTTAAAAACAGCAACAAACATAAAATACAAATACACAAAATAAAGTCATTTTATGCAAATCCACAGACCTTTCTAGATCTAGAGATCAAGCATTATAATGTAAATATATCATATGATATATTGGAGAGAGTTTTACCGTGCACGAGACGCGCCCTTTTTGAATAACGTTTATGAATGGAGAATGATTGACGAGGAAAAACGAGTTTCCGTAAACTTTAATTTAATGATGTAAATAGTAGGCCTGTCGTGATATTCGATAAATCAATTAATCGCACTATAAAAAAATTAGCTCGATAATTTTTTCGGCCGCGATAATTTCTTTTTTCAATTTTTATTTAAGAAATGTAACATGTCACGATGTGTGGTCAGTCTGGAGCGCAGCCTGTGGACAGCCCGTGGCAGACACACCCTTTCCGATGGCAAAGCTGTCCCAGGAATAAAGAGATAACGACTTCACTTGTCTCCATTGAATCCAATGGGGTCGCTGTGTCCATTTCTTTTACTGTCTACGCGCCCAGTGAGTTCTCACACACACACACACACTTTCTTTCCAAAGCGCTCGGGCAGTTGCGCTCAGGGGCGGACTGGCCATCTGGATGAGTGAGTCGATCGCGCGGCCGTGGTCGATATGTTTTGTTTGCATGAGTGTTTTGCCCTCCCTCCCTGTTTAGTTTGGTCTACTCCACTGCGTATCTTGAAACACACCCCCTTTAACGTCGTCTATTTTACAGAGAGAGAGAGAGACAGATTTATCCGGTACAGCGAATTTCTCTGAGCAGCAGGCCACTGTATACGTTCACTTAAAACATAACCGACTGTGTTTACGAGAATACTTGCAGAAACAATTATTTTTAGAGTGACTCTAGGGGGCCCTCTGCTGGCTACGGGGCCCTTTGCAATTGCAAGGGTCGCTTAGTGGCTTGACCGGCTCTGCTGATATGCTACTGTTTTTCCACACAGTCACAGCTGTTGATTCCTCTTTAAAGTTATTGTCACCTCAAGATATAAAGTGTCACCCTATAAAGTTTTCAAGAAGCTGTTTGAAGGACGTTCATTTTACAATAAGGTAATTGTGTACTTGCTTATTTTTAAAACATTCTTTATTCTTGATTTTATTACTCGTGTCATGACCTCTATATATGACCTCTTTAATCATTTACGTTATAAGAAGGCATGTGATTTACATATGTGATTATTTTTCATCTGTACTTGCTACCCACTACTAGTCTCTTTGGCTCCATTTTTCCTCCTGTCTTGTGTCTGTTTCAGAGAAGCACAGAGTTCAATAGCGTAGTCACCACTGATCGTCTGCATTCATTCTTGGATGGACTAGATGCCTTGGTGTCTTTTAGAGCTGTACAAAGCAGCTGTATCATCAAGCAGGAGCTTGAGCCTTAGCAGTTAGTGCCTTGATAAGGAGGTATGAATAAAAATGAACTCAATTTGATCAATTTGCACTAATATAAGTGTTTTAATGTATATATTGGAGTCACTCATTCATGTTTATAATTGTATGTAAGACACATAATTGAACAGAAGAAAAGCTGCTTTACTTGGCCTTCTACACTTCCTTTCAGAGGAGACTTCTGAGATAATCAAGATGTGTGATGTGAGAAAATATTTAAATCTTGTTAAAGTACTGATGATACTGAATTCATTGTAGAGCAGTATGTGTAGGTAAAAAGTAAATCAGCTTAACGATTACAATATATTTATTACTATTATTTTATCCCAGAATCAGTAATAATTTATGCTAAAATGCTTTTTTGACTGTCAGTCAATCTAAGTACTATACTATATATACTCCTCATTTTCTATACCTCTTTTATACCACTCATCTACCTTTCTTCTAGTTCTGTATATTATTAGAGAAACTTTGATGTTTTGATGAAATGGATGTTTAAGCACTTGTGTTCTTAAATGGCTTTTTAAAACCTGTTTTCCTACAAAAATTTGTATTCTCAAACCAATGTTAAAGCTTGTACAACATTACTTGAATTTATTTCAATACATTTTTGAGCAGACCAGTTACAAGTTTATTTATTATGAGCTGATTTTAGTTTTCTTGAACTGATAATGTAACATAGTAAGTTGTTTTAACTCAAGTTGAAACAACAAATGACCATTAGTTTAATGAATTGTAAAACTTTACTTCTTGAGTTGAAACAAAGAGTATCTGTAAGTTGAGTTAACTCACATTTTTAAGGCAGCAGGTGAAATTTCGTTTATAAGTTTAACAAACATGAAATGTTTTACAGTGTAGTGATATCCGTTTCGCAAAAGAATCATTCGATGTAACCGGATCTTCTTCAACCAGTTCACCGAATTGAACTGAATCGTTTGAAACGGTTCGCATAAGCATTAATCCACAAATGACTTTAACTGTTAACTTTTTTAATGTGGCTGACACTCCCTCTGACTTAAAACAAACCACTATCCCGGAGTAATTCATTTACTCAAACAGTACACTGACTGAACTTCTGTGAAGGGAGAACGTCTTGGTTACGTATGTAACCCTCGTTCCCTGAGGGAGGGAATGGAGACGTTACGAATGGGATCTTGCCCGAGAGCCCAATCACCTTCGAGTGGTACAAAACGAGCCAATGGTACACAAAGAACCTTGGTCTGTGGGATTTGGGGTCTGTGGGGAAGTTTCAACGACAGAGCTGGCAAGGGGCTTGCCAAGGGAAAGACACATGCTGCGGAGAGACTTACTGTGGACATACACACGTGGGATTGCCCAAAGGGGAATCACAACACATGGAGGCACCTAGTCCCACACAGGGCTGACCAAAGTGCATGTACACAAGTGTTGGACATTAACAGTGCTGGAGGAACCCAGGGTTCTGACTGAGGAACTCACCTGAGGGGAATAGTGCACGCATCCAGTCCGCGGAGTGGAATGGCGCCACAAGCGGATTGACACCAAGCAGGTCCTTACTGGCCTGAAGGGGTGAGTACCCAGGAGCACACGGGCTCTACACGGAGATTATAAAATCTCGCGAATGTGTTAGGTGTCGCCCAGCCCGCAGCTCTACAGATGTCTGTTAGCGAGGCGCCATGCGCCAGCACCCAGGAGGAAGCTACACTCCTAGTTGAGTGAGCTCTCACCCCTAGGGGGCATGGCAGGTCTTGAGCCTGATAAGCCAGGACAATAGCTTCCACTATCCAGTGGGATAACCTCTGCTTGGAGACAGCCTTTCCCTTCTGCTGGCCTCGGTAACAGACAAAGAGCTGGTCTGAGGTCCTAAGGCACTGAGTTCTGTCCACGTAGGTGCGGAGCGCACATACTGGACAGAGCAGTGCCAGGGCTGTGTCTGCCTCCTCCAGGGGCAGCACTTGCAAGTTCACCACCTGATCCCTAAAAGGAGTGGTGGGAACTTTGGGCATGTACCCAGGCCGGGGTCTCAAGATAACGTGAGAGTTAGCCGGCCCGAATTCCAGGCACGCTTCGTCAACTGAAAATGCCTGCAGGTCCCCGACCCTCTTCACCGAAGCCAAAGCCGTCAGGAGCGCAGTTTTCAAAGATAAAAACTTTAGCTCAACTGAGAGCAAGGGTTCGAAGGGAGCCCTCTGCAGTGCTGATAGAACCACTGCGAGGTCCCAAGAGGGGACTTGCTGAGGGCAAGGCGGATTGAGCCTCCTTGCTCCTCTCTGGAACCTGATGATCAGATCGTGCCTCCCCAGAGACTTACCTTCAACAGGGTCACGGTGAGCCGAAATGGCGGCCACATAGACCTTAAGGGTGGAAGGAGAAAGCCATCATTCCAACCCCTCCTGAAAGGAAAGCACTGACCCGATCGGACATTTCCATGGGTCCTCACGCCGTGAAGAACACCAAGTGATGAAGAGGTTCCACTTCAAAGCATAGGCGTGTCTGGTGGACATGGCTCTAGCTGAAGTGATGGTAGCTACCACCTGTGGTGGCAAGGTACCTAAACCTTCCATGACCCGTCCAGGACCCCCACATGTAGGTTCCACAGATCGGGACGTGGGTGCCAGAGGGTGCCCCGTCTCTGAGAAACAAGGTCATTCCTCAGAGGAATTGGCCAGGGAGGGGCTGTCGCGAGGAGTTCAAGTTCAAGGAACCAGGTCAGGCCGGGCCAAAAAGGCGCAACCATGAGGACCTGCTCCTCGTCCTCCCTGATCTTGCACAACGTCTGCGCAAGAATGCTCACTGGGGGAAACGCATACTTGCGCAGGCCCAGCGGCCAGCTATGTGCCAGGGCGTCCGTGCCGAGAGTGCCCTCGGTCAGGGAGAAAAACAACTGGCAGTGGGAATTTTCTGGAGAGGCAAGCAGGTCTACCTGAGCATCTCCGAATTGTTGCCAATTCTGCTGAACCGACTGGGGGTGGAGTCTCCATTCCCCGGGGCGAGACTGCTGCCGTGAGAGCTCGTCGGCTGCACGATTGAGCCTGCCCGGAATGTGAATGGCACGAAGCGACCTAGATGCTTGTGACTCCACAAGAGGAGATGGCGAGCGAGTTGCGACATGCGGCGGGAGCGTAGACCACCCTGACGGTGGATGTACGCTACGGTCGCAGTGTTGTCCGTACGGACCAGAACGTGCTTGTCCATCATCAGGGCCCTGAAGCGGTGCAGAGCAAGCCATGCTGCTAGCACCTCGAGGCAATTGACATGCCACTGAAGTCGAGGTCCTGTCCAGTAGCCCGACGCAGCATGCCCATTGCACATGGTACCCCAACCTGTGGCAGAGGCATCTGTTGACACAACAACATGTCTGGACACGCCGGCCCGTAGAAACGAGGGGTCCAACCATGGGGTGGAGTATCGGCGGCAGGCCGGAGTGATGGTCACTCGGAGAGTGCCCTGTTGCCATGCCCATCTCGGGACTCGGTCGTGAAGCCAGTGCTGAAGCGGTCTGATATGGAGTAGCCCGAGTGGTATGACTGCCGCCGCGGACGTCATATGCCCCAGGAGCCTCTGAAACAGTTTCAGTGGAACCGCTCTCTTGCCCTCGAATGGTCTCAGGCAATTCAGCAGTGACTGCGCGCACTCATTCGTAAGCCGCACGAGCATAGCGACCGAGTCTATTTCCATACCGAGAAAAGAGATCCTCTGCACAGGGGAGAGCTTGCTCTTTTCCCAGTTGACCTGAAGACCCAGTCGGGCAAGGTGTCTGAGCACCAGATCCCTGTGCTCGCACAATCGCTCTCGAGAGTGAGCTAGGATCAGCCAGTCGTCGAGGTAAAGTCGTAAAGACGCGGGGAGACAGGGCCAACCCGAATGGGAGAACCTTGTACTGATATATACATTGCAAACCGAAGAAACGTTCTGTGTCGAGGAAGAATGGAGACATGAAAGTACGTGTCCTTCAGGTCGATCTCTGCAAACCAATCCATCGGACGAATGCATTCGAAAATGCGCTTGGGCGTTAGCATCTTGAACGGGAGTCTGTGCAGAGCTCGGTTCAAGGCACGCAAGTCCAGGATTGGCCGTAACCCACCTGTCTTCTTGGGTACTATGAAGTAAGGGCTGTAAAAGCCGGACTTCATGTCGGCTGGAGGGACCGGCTCTATCGTGCCCTTTGGCAGCAGGGTCGCGACCTCCGTGCGCATGACAGGGGCATCTTTGCCCACCATCGTCGCATGGACACCCCGAAACCTGGGGGGACGCTGGGCGAACTGAATCGCGTAGCCGAGCCTGAGCGTCCGGATGAGCCAGCGGGAAGGCCTGGGGAGCTCTAGCCAGGCTCCCAGGAACCGAACCAGCGGGGTCAAGGGGACTACAGGCGTACCCACAGTGGGGCAGCGTGGTGGAGCAGACAGCCCCGGCATGGGAGGCATAGCGTCCCTTATCGGGGGCGGAGTGCGGGCACTCGTCTGACTCCAAGTAGCAAAGAGGGTATGAGAAGGCGAAGCGTTCTTAAGCCGGCTTTGCAAGTAAACTGGCAAGGGGAGAGGAGGACGAGCGCGTCGAGGAAGCACATCGCCAACTGTCGTTCGTGGCCTCTTGGGACCCGGAGGTAAAGGTAACAGCTCTTTTAGTGAAGGTTTGGGTACCACCGGCCGCAGGGCCAGTGGCGGAACAAAAAGAAAACGAGAACAAAGGATTCTCCCCCAGCCCTCCTCCGGGGGAAGGAGTGGTCCTGCTACCATCCCCTAATGAGCTGACGTCTCCAACTCCAGGTTGCCCGTCTCAGGAATGCCGCTTGGCCTGGTGTTTGGCAGAGACGGGTTGCGCTGCCCTTCTGCGGCCATCTCCTCACTGCAGCCGGGGTGAAGGCTACTGCTGTGGCTGAGCGGGAGTGGAGGAGGCCGCAGGGGGGCGTCCTTGGTGACGAACAGACTGAGGTGGCTGCGCCGGCGGTGAGGTGGAGGCAGCAGTGGGCCGCCGGGGGAGGATGTGTCTGATGGCCTCAGACTGCTTCTGGGTGGCAGAGAACTGCTGGGCAAAGCTCTCTACCGCGTCGCCGAAGAGGCCATCCTGGGAGACCGGGGAGTTGAGGAGCTGAGCCCGATCAGACTCCCTCATGTATGCCAGGTTCAGTCATAGGTGGCGCTCCTGGACCACCAAAGTGGACATCACCTGACCCAAGGAGCGCGCAGTGACCTTCATCGCCCGGAGAGCAAGGTCGGTAGCAGTGCGCGCCTCTTGCAAAACCCCTGGGTCAGCACTGCCCTTGTGCAGCTGCCGGAGCAGTTTGGCCTGATAGACCTGAAGTGAGGCCATGGCATGCAGGGCAGAAGCGGCCTCGCCCGCAGCTCTGTAAGCCTTGGCCACAAGCGTGGATGAGAACTTAGAGGCCTTGGAGGGCAGCTTGGGACCACCACGCCAAGCGGAGGCGCTCTGTGGACACAGTTGCATCGCAACAGAACGCTCCACCTGGGGAATCCCAGCATACCCCTTGGCCGCCCCACCATTGGGGGCAGTGAAGGTGGAGGAAGTACCAGAATGGTTTCGGGCAGTTAAAGGTGCCTTCCACGAACTGGTTACTTCCTGGTGCACTTCCGTGAAGAAAGGAACCAGAGGGGGTGCTGGCGATCCGCATGAGCAGCCCCCAGGAACCAATCATCCAGCCTCGAGCGCTCGGGACAGGGCGGAGGATTCCACTCAAGCCCGATGCTCTCCGCTGCCCAGGAAAGCATGGCCGTCTGCTCGGGATCGGACTCGGACAACGCTGGCACTCCCGAGGGAGGCAACGCAGCCGAATCCTCATCTCCCGAGGACTCAAGCCCACCTTGTGATGCAGCGATCGGCATACGGTCCTCTTCGCGAGCCCCGAATGAGATGTCAGGAGCCTGAGAGGTTCCAGCAAACTCATCCGGAAACTCGACCGGCTGCGACGTATGTGAGGGGGGTGTGGCCCGAGGAGGTTGGATCGTCGGGGAAGCCCACACAGTAACCCTCAGATCACCCTGGCCACCAGCCGAAGTAGCCCTCTTACGAGAAGAAGAGCTGGAACGGGGTGTGGCAGAGGGGACTCTATACCTTTTAAGGTAATCGAGTCTCGATCTCAACGGCGAGATGGTCATGTCCCCGCAATGAGAACATGAGCCATCCACGAACGCAGTCTCAGCGTGCTGGAAGCCCAGACACGTGACACAACGATCGTGGACGTCACGAGGAGCGATTTATCGACTGCACCCAGAAACACACGGGCGAAATGACATCTTTAAAAAGACGCAATTCGGCCCGTATCTCTTTTGTGAAAGAAATTTGCTCTTTCAGAGGTGTTGAAGCGCTCAGGGGAACGCGGGAGCTGTCGCAGGAAACCTAGACGAACCGCTGAATCGCACCGTCACACCAACACCAGTGACTCTGGTTTCACAGTTTCACTCCGGTGAAAGCAGCACACGATGTGCTCGGCTCGGCAATGCGAGTTGCTCGCGTTGCTCCTTATATACCCGCTCTGCGGGGCGGAGTTCGCAATGCAAATCCCGCAGACCAAGGTACTTTGTGTACCATTGGCTCGTTTTGTACCACTCGAAGGTGATTGGGCTCTCGGGGGAGATCCCATTCGTAATGTCGAACGTGACCGACTGAAAGGGAACTGAAGATGAACACCGAGCCGAGCCAGATAATGAACAAAAGACTGACTCGTTCTCGAGTCAAGAACCGTTTCTGTCGGACGCGTCCGATTCGAGAACTGATGATACTGCGCATGTGTGATTCAGTGTGAAGTAGACTGACACACAGAGTGTCTGAACCAAAATAAAATAATCATTTGTTGCAGCATACTTTTGAACAGCAAATCAGCATAACAAAATAATTTGTGAAGAGTCATGTCACACTGAACAATGGAGTAATGGCTGATGAAAATTAAGCTTTGCCATCACACTAATAAATTTGATTTTAATATATTAAATAAGAAAACCATTGTTTTAAATTGTAATTTCACAATATTAGTGTATTATTATATTTTGATCAAATAAATATAGCCTTGGTGAGCATCAGTGATTTATTTTTTCAAGACATTTAAAATCTTGCCAACCTCTAATCTTTGCACAGTGTATGCACATGTATTTTAATAGTTTTTGTAGAATTTTTTTAGCGTTCTGCCAGTTTCAATTAGTTATTAGCATTCAAAATGTACACTGCAGTGACACTGGCTGTGTTATTTGCTTGATCTAAACTTAATACATAAAAACAAATAAAAAATGAAAAATTGGAAATCTATGGCCTATTCCTTACTCTGGGTCAAGAGTCCTGCTTATTCTTTTCTTTGTATGATTATAGCATATAACTTATTAAGGGCTTGTATCAACTCAGCTATGTCTCTGCTTCTTGACTGTATTAATGTGTTCAGTTCTACTCGTTGCGATAGCTAGTAGTACATCAGAAAAACCATGCCACAATCATCTCCATTTAATATTATTTAGATGAATGTTTCTTCTCTTCTTTCCGGCCATGACATATATACTAATAAATAAATAAATCTTGACTCATCTTGTAGTACACAGGTTTCAGCATTCCAGCTGCTAATACACTTTCATAGGGTACACCTGGAGCATCTGGTCCCCTTTGTGTTAGACCATAAGTGCAGAGAACGGAGGAAACTCCCCAGGAGAACCGAACCTTGCTTTTCCTTTCATGCTCTTGTGCTCTTTCCCACCTATAATAAATATACACTGCAGCGAAATGCTGAAACATACTTTTTGATATTCGCAAAGAGGCTAAATTCTGCATACAGGAAGATGAAGTGGTTACATGCGATATTAAAAAGTGAAGGCTAGATAATTTCAAAAGGTTTCTAATTTATCAGCCCTTTAAAAAATGGACAAACTAATTATTTTATAGAAATGTTCTTGTGCAAGCATAAGAGGCTTTACAAGTTTAAAATGTCAAAAGCAAGCAAGCAAACTCAAACAACAGGGTTTTTCACTACTCCCTTTAGTACAATAAAATTGAATTTGGTAGGCAAGAACATTATTACAAGTTCCCAGTAATAATTACCTTTTTTTTTTCTTTGTTTTTTCTTTGGTTTTTTTTGAGAATGTTGCTCTCAGTATCTCAAGATATATTACACACTTTCAATAACTCCAATATAATTAAGTAGTCATTTTTATAAGAAGAGTAATCATTTATCCTTTTCTGTATTACGCTATACATCAGCAGGCGCTGGTACATTACATTCTTCCAGAGGAAAGAGAAAAGCCGAATGTTAATGATTTGCTCCCGCTAGCATAATTTTAATTATGGATTTTCCCGACATGATCGATTTGAGGAGAGCCATAGTAATACAACTTGTACATTCCACTGTATTAAATATTTGATATCCATTACATTTTCATGATTAATGTCCTGGAAAAAATCAGTTTCTCTAAGCCCTTTGGTTTTTATTGCTGGCTAAATTAACGGTCTTATTTCTTTGCAACGAGTTATAGCTTCCAGCTGTACTGACAGTTTCCTTTGTTTGAGAGATTAAACAATTTTTATATGGATCTTTCATAGAAATCTTCCCTTATATGAAGATTTAATTAGTATTGCCTCTGCGAATTGTACAATACAAATCTTAATCTATTCACAAGACATTATTTGTATTTCCCCATTATCGATTTTTTTTGTTGTTGTTGTTGTTTTTTTAAATCACTAGCCTACACTGAGTTTCAAATGATCTCTCATTATATTATACATATTACACATTGTTAAAGACATATTTCTTTCAAGAATTAAAATTCTCAATTTTCTCACCTTTACTGTATGTCATTCAAAACCTGTATGAACATGAAAGACCATACTGTTTTTCCCCAAACAAAATCAGTAAATGGGGTCCAATGCTGTTTTGAAGCCCATTGACTTTGTATGGACAAAAAAGTCTTCTTTTATGTTTGGCAAAGTTGAACTTCATACAGGTTTGGAACAACATGAGTGAATGATGACCAAATTTTCAGTTATGGGTGCACTATCACTTTAATAGTTATGTATTAAAGTAAATGTTAACTCACTGTCATTTGAAATTAATATGTTTATTGTTGATGATATAGACATGAAAGTGACACAAAAGGCTAAATCCACTTTTATAAGGAACGATTAGAAATTAAATCCTTTATGTCTGAATGGAATATGTCACTTCTTTTTAACATTCTCCTTACAGCTTCTGTAAATAATAGCACATTTCTAGTTGTAATGCAGAATTCAGTCTCCTGTCTCCTCTATTTTTTTTCTCTGTTTTAAACAAATCTTATTTACAGCAGTGTGCTCTTAGGGAGAGGAGAGGTAAGCCACAGCACCCTGCTGCGTAAATCTTAATTATATTGGCTCCCTCTCCTCAGGGAGACAGTTACAATTATGCCAACTTCTATATCACACATGTGTGACGGTGTAAATTTAATCTTACACTTCTAAGATATGTGATTTTCTTCTCTCTCTTTTTCTCCAACTTTTTTATTGAGTGTTACAGTGGTATTAACAGTATGTTTTAATCTATGATATAAATAGACTAGATATGAGCCTTGTTATTTTTAAACTCTTGATTACTTTTAATTACATGCCTTACATTTTTTTAATAAAAAATAAAAACTTGTCTCACAGTAAATAGATGCAGCTACTTGTAATGCTTGACCTTGACACACTAAACCTGCTGCTAAACAAGCAGAGATAAACTAGGTATAATGTTCCCTAACTTCTAAGTATCTTCCATACAATCTGAACATACTCTACACTGAATGTAGTGTTAACTGTGTTTGAGAACAGGACCAACAGAACCAAGCGATATAACATGATAACATCTGATCAGCTTCATTACACAACATTTGTCCTGTGTAGTTTAATTAGCTGAATATTGTCCTAAACAGATAACATTTTGTCTGTACCACTTTTTACATGAAGACAAAGTCCCTTCCATACAACTGCAAATGTACCATAGGGAGAGAGTACACATGTTTATGTTTAAATAGCTATAGCAGATGGGACAGTCCAGTAGAGAAAAACAAGGACAAGACATACAGGCGAGGGAAGAAAGTAGACCTTATTTTGGAATTACTTTGAGCAGAATAAATATTTAACTAATCAGTGTCCTTCTCTTAAGGGGATAGTCCAAAAAAAAAAAAAAAAACTTTTTTCACTTTGTTCACTTGCCAATGCAGTTACCAACGCTCTGCAAATTATCTTCTTTTGTGTTCCACAGAAGTCATACAGGTTTGGAAAGACATGCAGATGAATAAATGGTGAGAGAATCAATGTCATGACCTTGGCACTGCTAGCATCATGTAATAATGTAACATGCTGCTCTTCTTGTGAGCTGAATAAGCTGCAAAAAATATACAAATAAATAAATAAATAATAATGTAAGGTCCGCGCACTCGGTCCGAGGAAGGTATCCAGTGCTGGCTGAATGTTTCTTGTGTGTTCGATCTTTTCAGCGTGCAGAGTTATTCAATTTAAGATTAATTCTAATCTGACTCCATTTTAATATGACCTTGAATTTAAATTGTCATACAAATTATTCTTATTCTGAAATCTGATTATTCTATTTATTCTTTGATATTATTGTACTCGTTCATTCGGGTGCTCATGAAGCTCAAAGATATCGCTTTGGCCTTAGTGTATCTTACGGTCACATTCTCGTCACTCTTGGTTATTAGACAGAGGTAATAATACTTCTAATACTTTAGATGGCCGCTTTATGCTTGCTCATTCTAAAAGTACTTTTAATTAGCCCCCATAGATTTGTACACACTTGAATAAAGCAACATTATTTCTAGTCAGAGGTCACGACCACTACTATAGATATAAGCCAACCAACATTACTTTCCCTGATAGTAGTTTTGGTATGGTCATGCCATGGTTTCCCATGTACACTTGCTAAGAGTAATATTACAATAAACTGAGGTTGGTCGAACAACATCCAGTTGACCTAAATGGAAATTCCCTATAAGCCCTTACAATCTAAGTACACTTGAACTGATATCAAGTGTTAGCCGGATCTCTAAAGATACAGTTGGTGTGCCCTATGCTCCATCTCTACTGAATTTTAGTCCGTTACTAACCTGACGCAGGCAATAATTACAGAGTAAAACAGAATAGAATCAAAATGTAACAATTTATTAACAGTCAGGTAAATATGTATAATGCCAATTACATAGCCAATTCAAAGATATAAAATCAATACAAGACATCAAATTCTCAATGGTGAATCTAAGAGTAAGATGTAAACCTGACTTTTAGTAAAATATATAGTATGAAGTGTGTGAGAACACTTCATGCTATGGGCTCATACTGGCTACAGAAGGCCTTGATCCTCTTGCAACATTCCCTTAAATACCTCGGACCAAGACAAACATCCCCCAAGAAGAAGACAGGAACTAACAATTGGGTGGTTTACAACTCATTGGGAACAGAAGGTAATTTACATGAAAGACCCTGGGAAACGGCACTCCCATTTCAGTAAGCAAAATATCTATTAACTTTTAGGATCTGTATTATCTTTTAGTCTACTTTTGTAAGATTAAAACCACTGTACCAGTTGCAATGAGACATTTCAAATGATACCAGACATGCCTGTTAGTTCACTTACATTGACATTTTCATGTATTCTTTTTGAGCAGATTGAGTAGAAGGAAGCATGGGTGAAGGCAGGGCTTAATTTGTGCTGGAACAAGCTGGATCCGGATCCGGCACCTCCAAAATCGGATCCGGCACCTCATTTTGGCGGATCCCCCTCCTCCAGGGGTGGCGTTTCCGTATGGCAGACTGATATGTGCCGTGAAAAATTATCCAAAATTCTTATTATTATTCGTTATTATTATTTTAAATCAGAGGGTTTTACAAATATTTAACCAATGATAAGTATTTAAAAGAGCTTGTCGGTAAAACTTCATTACGCCATTGGATCCTCAATCTCACCTCGTCACTTCCCCCGCCTCCACTCAGATTGATGCACCGCCTGCAGGAGACAGATCTCCGCTTATTCGCAAAGCAAGGGTAAACTAATAACTGTTTGAATAGTACAGCATTTTCTTTACTCAAACACTATGTCTGTAAAGGCTAATGTCTTTGTGTGTTTGAAGACTGGAGAACTACGTTTTTTGCCATCTAGCCAATATACTTTTGTACGTTTTGAATATCCTGTGCATTAGTGCTTGATCTTTTATATAATGAGACATTGGCCAAGTTTACTAAACAACAAGAAAAACTAATTGCCCATACAGCAACAATAAACGTTATATAGCCTGTAAAAGGTGATGATAGCATATAATGCGCTGCACTTTCCTCAGATGCGGAGAAAACACAGATCTCCTCATTCGCTGGCCAAAGACCTTGTTAACTCCATTTGAGCTTGTTTTTCATATAGCCTGATGTTAGTTGCACGTGTCTGATACAACACAAACACTGACGACGCAGTGTTGTTTAATATTTGATTTCCCCCCCCCCCCCTCTGTATTTTAGTAGAGCCATGAAACTGTTTTATTTGATAACAACCATCAGACATCATATTGTGTGTATTTAGTTGCTTAAACTCAACAAACTACGAAAAATAACTCTTATATAGGCTAATACTCGCAAGGTGGCTTGATACGCGCAAGCTTTGGATGTGACTGCGAGGGCACATAGCGTAATACAATAAATGGCTTAAAATACTTAAACGGTATGCAAATTATACATTTTTGTGACAATGCAACAATTACCCGATTAGTCAAGTCAAGGGACCGTTCTGTCAGCTGTCCCGATCGAAATGCGAGTGAGTCTTGTATCGCAGCTTGCAGCAAGTCGCTGAAGTGCAGACCAGATGCGCTGATGTGAAGCGCGCTCCGAGAGAGTTTATGGTTTCGACTGATTGAATCTTGTGTGGATTTATTTTATTATTCAAACCTACAAGCTATGTTGAATAAATACAGGGATTTACCTCATTATAAACTTGAAAGCTGCGAGAATTATTAAAACCACAGAAATGTAGGACCTGATTAAATATAACTATTACACAGAGATTTGAAAAATAAAATTCCACAACTTTTTCAAAACGTTTTTAGGCCTGGAAATTGTTGTTTTAAAATCGCATGACATTTTCATGACCTTACAGACCCTAAATGCAACTGAAGCACGCTCTTAAAATCACTTAAACTGGTCCAGCAATGTGATTGCGTGAATGTTCCGTTACCTCTCCCTCCTGTAATCACATGCCGGATCCGTTTCCCCACTTTGTTACGGGACCTCGCAATTTACAAATTAAGCACTGGGTGAAGGGATTTAAAATGAAACAAATGGACAGAAGGGAAGGAGGTCTACTGCACCTCCAATCTGTGGGGAGTCTCGAAGAGGCCCGTGTATGCTTGTATATATTTGTAAAGTTCATTTATTTCAGTCATTCAACTCAAATTGTGAAACTCATGTATTAAATAAATTCAATGCACACATAATGAAGTAGTCTAAGTCTTTGGTTCTTTTAATTGTGATGATTTTGGCTCATATTTAACAAAAACCCACCAATTCAAGATCTCAACAAATTAGAATATGATGACATGCCAATCAGATAATCACCTCAAAACACCTGCAAAGGTTTCCTGAGTCTTCAAACTGGTCTCTGACAATCATTGACACCCTTCACAAGGAGTGTAAGTCACAAAAATTAATTGCTAATAAGCTGGCTGTTCACAGAGTGTTGTATCCAAGCATGTTAACAGAAAGTTGAGTGGAACAAAAAAGTGTGGAAGAAAAAGATGCACAACGAACCGAGAGAACCGCAGCCTTATATGGATTGTCAAGCAAATTGGATTCAAGAAGTTGAGTGAACTTCACAAGGAATGGATTGAGGCTGGAGTCGAGGCATCAAGAGCCACCACACACAGACATGTCAAGGAATTTGGTTACAGTTGTCGTATTCCTCTTGTTAAGCCACTCCTGTACCACAGACAACGTCAGAGGCATCTTTCCTGGGCTAAGTAGAAGAAATGGACTGTTGCCATTGGTCCAAAGTCCTTTTTTCAGATGATGGCAAGTTTTGTATTTCATTTGGAAACCAAGGCCCTAGAGTCTGGAGGAAGGGTGGAGAAACTTATAGCCCAAGTTGCTTGAAGTCCAGTGTTAAGTTTCCACAGTCAATAATTATTTGGGGTCCAATGTCATCTGCCGGTGTTAGTTCATTTTGTTTTTTGAAAATCAAAGTCACTGCAGCCGTTTACCAAAACATCTTGGAGCACTTCATGCTTCCTTCTGCTGACCAACTGTTTGAAGATGCTGATTTATATTTCCAGCAGGATTTGGCACCTACCCACACTGCCAAAAGCACCAAAAGTTGGTTAGATGACCATGGTGTTGGTGTGCTTGACTAGCCAGCAAACTCACCAGACTTGAAACCCATAGAGAATCTATGAGGTATTGTCAAAAGGAAAGTGAGAAACAGGAGACCAAAAAATGCAGATGAGCTGAAGGCCACTGCCAAAAAAACCTGTGCTTCCATACCACCTCAACAGTGCCACAAACTGATCACCTCCATGCCACGCTGCATTGAGGCAGTAATAAAAAAGTATTGAGTACATGAACAGTAAATTAACATACTTTCCAGAAGGCCAACAATTCACTAAATGTTTTTTTTTATTATTATTATTGGTCTTTTAAAGTATTCTAATGTGTTGAGTGAATTGGTGGGTTTTTATTTAATGTGAGCCAAAATCATCACAATTAAATGTACTAAAGACTTAAACTACTTCAGTCTGTTTGCACTTATTTATTAAATACACAAATTCTGACTCTACCATCTGAATGTCTCAACAGAAATCGAGATTCATCAGACCAGGCAACATTTTTCCAGTCTTCAACTGTCCAATTTTGGTGAGCTTGTGCAAATTGTAGCCTCTTTTTCCTATTTGTAGTGGAGATGAGTGGTACCCGGTGGGGTCTTCTGCTGTTGTAGCCCATCCGCCTTAAGGTTGTGCGTGTTGTGGCTTCACAAATGCTTTGCTGCATACCTCGGTTGTAACAAGTGGTTATTTCAGTCAAAGTTGCTCTTCTATCAGCTTGAATTAGTCGGCCCATTCGCCTCTGACCTTTAGCATCAACAAGGCATTTTCTCCCACAGGACTGCCGCATACTGGATGTTTTTCCCTTTTCACGCCATTCTTTGTAAACCCTAGAAATGGTTGTCCGTGAAAATCCCAGTAACTGAGCAGATTGTGAAATACTCAGACCGGCCCGTCTGGCACCAACAACCATGCCACGCTCAAAATTGCTTAAATCATCCTTCTTTCCCATTCTGACATTCAGTTTGGAGTTCAGGAGATTGTCTTGACCAGGACCACACCCCTAAATGCATTGAAGCAACTGCCATGAGATTGGTTGATTAGATAATTGCATTAATGAGAAATTGAACAGGTGTTTCTTTAGGTGAGTGTGTATATATATATATATATATATATATATATATATATATATATATACGAGTTAAATATGTCTACTTAATGCATTATAATTAACAAGCAATAATTTTACGGCTTTTATTAATAAAGTTTAATTATTCATATTAACATGACTGTACAAACAAACATGAATTAATTTCTTTTTTTATAAATTAACATTAACCTAAAAAAGTAAATGCTGTAGAAATCACTGTTGGTTTAATGCATAATTTATACAAAATGGAACAAAAAACACACAACCACAAGGATACAACTCTACAAGCTGGTCAGCTGGGAACATATATTTGTTATAGCAGAGTTGCATTCTTCCTCTTAATGCAACATCAGTAGTCAGGGAAGAAAGAAAAGTTTAGTTTCTGCCTTGTTGCTTAAAGGGGTCCTGTTATGCTTTTACACTTTTTCAACTTTAGATATTTGAGCATAAAAAAAGATCTGCAAAGTTACAAAGCTCAATGTCCAATTCAAAAGGAGATATTTTATTTAACAGAAATCACTTTTCAAAAACTATAACGAATGACCTGTTTGGACTACAACGTATATTTTCTTTGTTTTTGATATCACAACGAATACAGACGAATGGGCACAAGACCTGGTGTTATTACTATGTCGGAGACACACTAGCTTTCCCAAGGCAGACAAACTTAGAGTGGTTAAAATCATCCGGGTTTAAATCATGCTCAAATTAATTTGATTTTGATGCAATATTTACACTGAAGCTCGCAGGCAGCTATGGTACGTGGCATGACATATTCCGACCAGGCACTGAGTGGAGCCAATCACAACACACACCTGCCCAGCTAACCAATCACAGCACGATTCGTATTTGAAAAAGCGGCCTTCATTTGATACAGGAACTATTTGAGCCATTCATGCCAGACTGGGGAGAGAGGTGTTGTAATAATATAAAATATGTGAAAAATAATGTTTTTCTAACAACCTAGTATGAGTATAATACGAACACTTTAAAGATATTGTCTTGTAGCCCAAAGAACCTCTGGCATGTAGATTTAATTTCAGTGTCATTTTATTGAGGTACCAAGAAGGGACTAGAATGCCATTCCAGGAAAAAAAAAAACAAGCATTTACTTCTTGCCTGGGATTTCTCCCCTTTTTCATTACACCACCCCTCCCTTCCATTCTTTTCGTAACACCCCTATCTCCCTCTTCCTCTTCTTTTAACTATCTCTCCTTCAGTCTCTTTCACTGTATTTTCTTTATCATAAGTTCCTTATCAGCACGTGTTTTCCAGTTCTCAAGTTCATTATTGTTAATAAGTCAAATGTATTGCATCTATCTCCATCACATTGCTGTGTTCAGCTACAGCACACTTTTTGTATATTGTAAACCAATTTACTCTCCTTCCACCAATGCAGATAGTATTAAACAACGCCCTAAGAGCATGCAGCTGTCTGAATACGAATGATTTATTGCAGAGTAAGAAGTCTGTGCGTCACTTTCTACGAGTCTGCAGTGTAAAATAAGCTCATTTAGATTCCATATTGCCACAGCTGCCGCACTTAATATTACTGTCAGTATAAGCTGAGCCATGAATTCTTTTGGATACAGCCGCAGTGAAAAGGCCCCTTGCCTTCTTAGAGATGTATACAAACAATATTAAACACATTTCATTGTATTATGTGTTGTGTAGGAAACAGCACTCTGATAGAAGGGAACAGGATGAAGCAGTCTGCAAGCATGCTTGTCTGATGAAGGGTTTGTGTTCCTAATAGGTTTATATTTGATTGCCTTTAATGAGAATTCAATTCGGATTCATTCAAGAATGAAAACGTGGACCTGAATATGTATATTCCCTATAATTATAGTAGGTGAAAAACAATATTTGAAAAAAAAAAAAAAAAAATTTTAGAAATGAAACATTGTTTGCATTGGCAGAGCACAAAGTAACTGTTAATAATGTGTACAAAATTTAACTGCAATCACACCAAATTAGCAAGCTTGGTTATGATAGTGAATGCAAAACAACTACAATATATGTTAATTTCCTCCACTCACAAGGTTTATTACACATGTCTCTTTTCTCAACATCTTTCTATTTGCATCAATCATCTGTAAATAAGTCATAAAAGGCTAACTGATCTTTGTAAGCTACAAAGCTATCATTTGGAAACCTTCCGCGCACACACACCTAGAGTACTCCCACTTACAGTGCTAATTGCAGTTGTCACACAATCTTATGGCATTTATGTACAACAGCATGGGGTTTACATGACTTTTTAGTAAATGTAAAAGGGATAGTTCACTAAAAGAATTAAAATAATAACTATTTACTCACCTTCATGTCATTATAAACATTTATGACTTACTTACACAAAAGACAACATTTAAAAAAATACTGGTAACCAAACAGTTGCAGGTACCCATTAACTTCCATAGTACTGAAATAATAAAACACGTCGATGTGGACCAAGAACTGTTTGCTAACCCACTGTCACGGAAATCACAAGAGGCAGACAGGTGGTAAGTCGAAATGAGATTTATTAACAAGTGCAACAGGGCCGGGATGCAAAGGTGAGTAATGAAGTTGAAGATATCGTTTTCTGTGACTTAACTGAATGGTAACCAACGTCTCTGGTTTAGGAGCTGGAGAAAGAGATTGGGAAGGTTCTCCGAAGGAAGGCGGAAGGCTGACGGCTGATGAATGGGATTGATGACTTCAGAAGGTAAGTGGTTTTCTCTGAGGTGAGTAGCTCGGGTGAGTCTGTTGTCAGTGGTATTGACAAGGCCAGACGATGACTGGTGAGTGAGAGTGGTTTATAAAGGGCATGAGATGATGAGATGGCCAGGTGAGGGTGATTAGTATTCAGGGGAGAGTGAACGAGAGGGTGGAGCGAGTGAAGATGACGGCGTGGCAGTGACACCCACATTTTTCAAAATGCCTTTTTTGTTTTCAACAGAAGTAAGTAAGTCATACAAGTTTGTAACAACATGAAGGTGAGGAAATTATAACAATTTTTTCAAATATTTTTCTGTGAACTATCTCTTGTTGAGGATGAAGACAGTACTGTATAGTACAATTAATGTGTTAAAAAATGTTGCATGATACTGCTCAACCAAACTAGTGTGTGTAATCCATTCACATATAATATGTATCATGAGCACCTATATATGTCGTAGCTAACACACTTGAAAATCAAATGATTATGATTAACTGTGTATATTATTGGTTTAATAAACATAGACAGACAGGCTATGTAGGGCTGTAAATGCCCTGGAGAGATCATACAACTGAACAGCAATACCACAATCACGTCATCGGTCTTCATAGACAACTCTCACCACTCATACATGCGTGCATGCACACACACAGAAACACAGACACACACACACACACACACACACACACACACACATAAACAGTCTCATGCTTTGTATCACAATTCAATTTAACAATGGACACGAATAAGAAAAAAAAACAGTCCCTAAGTTCTTTAGCATCTATGTGTGTGTGTTTCTCTAATCAAATTTCAGTGCTGGACTAGGTTAATGGCCGTTCCTTTAATTAGTCCCTCTGCCAGAGAATAAGTGCCCTGCCCCTTTAAGAGGACAATAGAAGAACATTTGTATTCATACGGAGTACAACATCATGTTCTTTAAGTGACCCCCACCATTAGCAGCTAGAAACCTGGGCACAGAAAAATTTGCCTAACAAGAAAGAATCTTAGTGTTATAAGAGAGAAAGAGCAAAGCTTGACCTTAGCCAAAAATGTCAAACATCCACTAGTCTTCAATATGACTTAGAGTAGTTTGTCATCAGATTTAATCAGAACATATAGTACTGGAGATTTTGCCCTTTGAGGCTTACAATGGGTTATCGGCTTCAAGACTGGAATACTAAATGTTGAATAGATAGTGAGATAAAGTTCAAAATATTCGAAATGTGATTATTGATATATAATATAATATAATATAATATAATATAATATAATATAAACCAGTGCTTATAAGTAATACCAAAAACTACATGCAAATGCATCAAGAATGATAACATAACTAGTTTTAATAATAGTTTTAATTCTTTGAGAATAGGCAATTTCACACCACATAATGAATGACACGAAAGAACAATATTGTTGGAATCACTTTCAGAATGATTTTTGAGTTGGACTGTGGACCACATACACTCCTTTAGGGTTCGTATATGTTTCACAAAGTTTTTTTGTTTTTGTTTGCAAGCATGGCCCTTCACAATGTCATGAAGGGCGGAATTCCTTGTTTGTGCACTTTTTCCACGAAAAGTGTGCACAAACATCAACCAAAGCGAGAGCAAGAGCATCCCATCAATGCACTTAATTTAAGGTCATGGAAGTCATTGGCAGTGCTGCACAGGACTTGCTCGAGAAGGATTTGTCATTTTGTTTTTAGACCATGAATTCAACAGTTACCAAAGTGTTTTTACATGTGAGGGAAAGATAACCTTGTCACAGCTTGCAGACAAAAAAGCTGTGCATGCTCGCGACTATTTAGCTCCGCCCATGGCATGCCTCCTGGAGATAAAACTAAAGACTCGTCGGAGATATGAAGGATGCAATACTACTATATCGGTACTCATGAGACTGACAGAAACTGTGCTTCATCCCTTTTAAAGAGAGCATACAAAAGTGCAATGTGTGCTTATAAACAGAACAAGATTGTGTGTTGGTGTGGACACTGATATAGTTATTGTAATTGAGAAAAGACTTTTATTCATTTTATTTTATTAAGTCTGTTTATGTATTCATGTGGCTGTTACTCCATCAAATCCTGCCTATCTGAATATATATTAAAAAATAAATAAAAAATAAATAAATATTTTTTGGTTAGTAAATATGGAGTTTATGCATTTTCTGTATTTGCATGACAGTTTTGGCATTATTGATCCCAAAGCTGAACGATGTCCCTAGACCTTTTCATCTCATGCCAAGTCACTATTCTGTGTGTGACACTGATGATGCACATCCGAAAGGTTGCAAGAGAGATTATCAATAGTTGACCTTCAGATTGGTGGCAATATGCAGGTTTGGTCTTTTGGAAATAATGTTCAATAGCATCAGTCAGTCCCCCAGGTCTGTGAAACATCAGAGTTTAGATAGGTTTACACAAGCAATCACAGTCAACATCTGCTTGGTGTGACAGTATCAGCCCTGTGATCAGTGTGTCAGTATTTGGGCCTGCACTCTATCAAGTGTCTGGAATAAACTTCCAAAAATCCCAGCAGTCAAACAGGAAACATAGTTCAGTGTAACTTCAACAAGAAAAAAAGTTAAGCTGTTGATCTATTGACTTTCCCTCCCTACTTGTGCCAACTCCGTAGCCTGTCTTTGATAAGCCTGCCAGCTCAGCTTAAAATGTTGTGAGATGAGGTTTTGAAGCGAACCGATGAAACATGGTGTATCGACATCATCTTGTAGCCCAGTTCCAACACAAAGCCTAAAATATCTATAATTATGTATGTACACTGCTTTAATAAGTCAAGCGAGCCTTAAACAAATCAAATCCAATTCAACAGAAACTCTGGGAGAAAATTTGCTTGCTTTGTTGCTCAGCCAAATTTGTAGTGGTTTATTTTATGGTAGATGTGATTATGGTGCAAAATTACAGATCTACTTTTATTTAGCTGATAGAAATTATTTAAATAATTTTATTGTTAATTATACAATATAAGACAGGAAACACCCAACAATGTATGACGCACATACCAAAACAATGACACACACACAAATAATATTAATTAATAAAAAATATACAATAAAAAAGAAAATTAGAGAAGAGAGAATATAAAACATGGATGTTTAAAGGGGCCCTATTATGCAAAATGTAATTTTACACAGTGGTTAAGACGTACATTTGTGTTGGCAGAGTGTGTACACAACCACACTATCCACAAGTTTCCTACACCCCATGGTGCCTTGCGTTATAAATGGGAGTGTTTTCTGGTTCGAAGTAAATAAGCAGGATGTGACACTCATTCATTCAACAGTAGACAATCATTCAAGATTTAGTGATCCACACTTGCTAATGATGTGGGAACACTTCAGCGAACATAAAAAAAGTGAAATAGTACCTTTATAGTGAAATAGTGAAACAGTACCTTTACCCTCCGCAGTAGATGGTTGGGAGGTTGACATGAAGAAGTGGCCTCATATCACGTACGGTAGCATTTTTAGCTATATTGTAGATTCAGTAGCCTGTGATGGTAAGGCCATGAACAAACTGAAAAGCTTAGAGGTGTATCAGTATCTACACAGTGATAAAGTTGGTTGGATCATATTTAAGGATGTCGGACACATCCTTCTGTGTCTAAAAGTGGACATTGAGCAGAGCCAGAGCCTAAATACACATATCACTTTATAAGGCATGGGTGCTAGCATCAGTGACAGGTGAAGTACGGACAGCAGGCTGTTCATGTTTTGCAGGGCCAGGACGATCGTGTAGTAAGAAAGGACAATTAAGGGCACGAAAATTGGTTGTTGTATTGTGATATTATTAATTAACTAATAAATGTACTAAAATGAAATGTTTACTATGGGTCATTCATGTTCTGCCTATGTTGCTACACAGTAGCCTTCACTTAGCCTAAGATTGTTGGATGATAAAATTAGCACACAAAATACTAGGGATGCACTGAAAGGAAAATTCTAGACTGAAAACAAAAATTCTAGACGCACTTGGCTGAAACCTAAACTGCTTTGTAACAATTATTTATTATTTTATTATATAATATAAATTGTGTTAGACTTTTTAATTTAATTCAACAATTTTAATGATATATATATATAGGAAGTCTTCAGATGCAAAAGCCTCTAAATGCCATCTGAAATTTTCATCTAAAATTAAGATTTTTATCAGGCTCCTATATTTATGTTCAGTTATTTCACTTTAATAGCCTGGAAAAGGACCTGCACATTGCCATTAAAGTAAAATGACTCAACCTAAGCATAGGAGCTTGATAAAAATCCTAATTTTAGATGAAAATTTTAGATGGCATTTAGAGGCTTTTGCATCTGAACTCTTCATATATATATTGGACAGAAAATATAACAATATTAAATATCAATATAATATTTTTATTCAGTATTATCCAGGGGGGCAGGGTTTCATATTTTTTTGAAGCACCCCTGGGCGCCGCCATTGGCTAGCGGACCCCCACCTGCTGTTAGCATTCCATTGACTCCCATTCATTTTGGCGTCACTTTGACAGCGAATAACTTTACATCTAAGGCGTTTAAAGACTCCATTGGTCCAAGAATTATTTCTAAAGAAACACGAAAATGTATAAAAGGCTCCATTACCTTGTATCTTACGTTATGGTCCCGTAGAAGCAGTTTTTGTAAAAAATAGGCTAACGATTTCGTCATAACCAGCGACTCTCTGTCACACAGTAGAGAAATTACTGTATGGACAGGAGGAGAAGCTCGCAGGCAATCTTTAACTGTCTATGAGGCAATCGGGGGGACGCAGAGGCATGAAGTCAAGGGAGATAATTAATCAGAATACTTACCAAAATTTGCTCCTGTTCATGCTCGCCTTCTCTGCAAGATTCGGTGGGTGATTCAGATTTGTCTTGGCACAGCGAGTAGAAGATTTACAGGTTGCTCACGTGACATCTACGTCCTCAAGCTCAGTTTGAGTCTGCGCAGTACGCCCGACCCCCAGGAAGTGAGTGCTTCTAATTGACTTCAATTGTCTCCGTTGAATCCAATGGGGTCACTGTGTCCATTTCTTTTACTGTCTATGGTATTATCAGTGCATGTGAGCAGAGCATCGGTAGCATAATTTCACCAGCTTTGCCCAGTACAGCTGTACTACACCATCTTACAGTGCAGTTACACTACTGCAAACAGGAACAAGTATACCTCATAGAAATTTCCTGCGTTGAGCTGACTTTGCTTTTCAGGTGAGCATGAGCAGAACATGCATTTAGTGGTATATTGGTATACTGAGCAGAGTGTCACACCGCACAGTGACAGCAGCTAGATGGAGAATGAAACCTGTGTGCTGAACACTGATGAGGCTGTGCAGCACATCACATATTTTTTAATTCTCTTTCAGCTGAAAACCAAAAATGAATTTTTTGGCAAGTCAAGCTTTTTGTGCATCCCTAAAAAATACCATTGTAACACTACTTCTAGGGAAGTCGTGGCCTAATGGTTAGAGAGTCGGACTCCCAATCGAAAGGTTGTGAGTTCGAGTCCCGGGCTGGCAGGAATTGTGGGTGGGGGGAGTGCATGTACAGTTCTCTCTCCACCTTCAATACCACGACTTAGGTGCCCTTGAGCAAGGCATCGAACCCCCAACTGCTCCCCGGGCGCCGCAGCATAAATGGCTGCCCACTGCTCTGGGTGTGTGCTCACAGTGTGTGTGTGTGTTCACTGCTCTGTGTGTGTGCATTTCGGATGGGTTAAATGCAGAGCACAAATTCTGAGTATGGGTCACCATACTTGGCTGAATGTCACGTCACTTTCACTTTCACTTTTCTTCCACCTCCTCACCGGAAGTTGCACCCACATTATTTTTTTAATACCCATATATCATAAGTAGCGTCTCAAAACAAGCCGTTCGCCGACATCACATACTTCAGGCGTGTCCACAACTGTTGACGGACAATGCCATATTAGCTAGTCCGATTCATTACCATGAAAAGGTTCTTTTTGGACAGTTCGGCTCATTGAACTGGTTCAAAAAGCCGATTCATCCGTTCCTGATGTCATTAAACAATGATGTCAGTACACATTTATTTTATAACAACTCCCCTTACGAAAAAAAATTATACAAGTGTGCTATTTTTTTACTTCTTTTAAACTAAAAATAGGAAAGTATGCTTTTAAGTTTACTTTTTATGTACCTTCAATCGTCTCAGTCTGTAAAGATGAGCTCCCAGAAGAGACACGGAGCGGCATTATCTTCCTCCTCCGCTTGTCCTTCAAAGCAGCTTGAAGTAAGTTTGTGTAACTGAAGTAACCAATAACATCGATACAAGTTTTATTCATGTAACAGTGTGCAACAGTTCATTGCGGGTTATTATTGTCATTCACAAGGAGGAAGATGATGCCGCTCCGTGTCTCATCTTTCCAATATGCGCACCACTGACTGAGTGACTTCTGTACTTCCAGGTCAGAGAGCACCTGTCCATCAAAAACTTACTATCCAATCAGAGTAGATCACTGTTAAGCCCGCCCCCACAAGAGGTTTGTGTCAAAACACCAAACGAAAAACTGCGAAGCGTAAACTAAATCTGTGACAATGCATTCAGAATCCACGATTAGCAAAAACGAATCTTTGAAAAACATTAACAAAGAATGAAGCATATTTGAAGAGCCTCTTAAATTTGTGCGACTGTTAATTTGTTTAAATTTTATTGTGTTTTTCTTCTTTTGCATTGGCGTATTTTTTATAGTTTCTGAAAAAGTTATGTTCAGTTTTATAAAGTTAAGTTCATTTTTTTTAAGCAAATATAATTCCATACGAAAGCGGCTGTTACAGCATGCGAGTACTAAACTAAGTTCTCATTCACTCAACTTTACGTTAAAACCACACATGAATTACAAAAACAGTCGGTTATGTCTGTGAAGGTAAACAGCTTGGAAATAAATCGCTTGTTTATTTTAGATCTGTGTGGCAGCCGCAATATACAGTAAATAAATAAATAAGCCTTCTCTGAGGCTGGGACTCTAAATAGTGTCCTGTGCTCGTCTGTGCAGCCAAAGCCAGAACAGTTAGCATGTTTTGCTCAAACTTTTGGAATTAAAACTGGTACACCGTTGTCGCTTGCAAAATCAAAATGATGGCACCGTGGGTGGAAACTTACAGGTGGAAAATTACATTTTCATATGTCACCTTTACAAATAATGTTTACGATCAGGCAAGAAGTAGGACCTGCATAAATAATGGCGCAGCTTTCCAGCAGTGGAGAGAACTCAAGGTTCGGAAGGGAATCAGACACCAAGGTTCTTTTGTTTCTTCTTGATAGGTGAGTTATGTTGATTTTGCTTTTTCACAAAACTTTTCTTTGTTGACTTTTGCTTGAATATGCCACAGATTCTGCCATTGTTGCTGCCAGGGTTAAAACTGCGAGGGAGGTTAATCTTTTAAATAAATTATGTTAAGCCTTAAAATTCTGTATAATTAAGGACATGGTCACTTGAGTGACAGGTGGATTGATCCTGCTGTCACCACCGTCGAGCTAGCCGGGCGTGGTTTCAGCAACTCCACCCACGTCCCTCTTTTTTTTGCCCATTTGTGATTATCCAGGACCAGGAGTTATGTGCTGTCAAGATGACAACGGCTGGCTCCTCCAACTTTAGGCTCCAAAAACCTTCAGAAACCTACGAGTGACGTCAATGACAATACATTCATGTTTCTTTTTACAGACTATGGCTTCCATTAAAAATGGGCATATTCAAAATGGTATAATAAATTATATGTGGGGTATTTTGAGCTGAAACTTCACAGACATATTCTGGGGTCACCTAAATTATTAATAATTATAATAATAATAATATGTTCCATTTATAAATTAAACATTATTATTGTCATTGTGAAGCTCAAAAATGCTTCATAATGACACTAGCAAATAAACAATCATCTTATACATAGTCACATAATCACAAGGTGGACAATAAACATTTGCCCAAGTCCAAGACATGTGCAATTGCATATCACAATAGTTGTGCAAACAACCAAGTACAATCAGAGAACCATAACAGTTCAATATGAACAGTAGTATTGGTTGAATAGATAAGTTTTGAGTTTAGACTTAAATTTATGCAGCGTAAGGGTTTGCAAAGAATTTCAATTAATTTCAACACAGTAAACAACCATTGTTTATTTGAAAAAAGAAAAAGAAAAATGGTGGTGCCGGCAGATGTAATGTTACACACAAGTGAAAATGTGGTGTTTAAGTATTTTTTAAGTATTTTCAAGTTCTTCTTTTTCAAGTTGTATTACCTCAGTTGGTAGATGTGGTACACAGGATTACAAGTGTTTAGTGATTTTTAAATGCTGAGAACAGTTCTTTGCTAGCAAGACGAGACAATGTTATTTTGTTTAACACTCTGGTGTTGTACATTTACAGTATCTATCACAAGACCGCAACGATGCTTTAAATGTGTTGGCATAGCAATGTGATACTTCCTGTTTCCTTTTCCACCCATGATTGAAAACTTGATCCGCTACAATATATTGCCCTGCAGCCCAAGACTAGTTGCCCACTGAAGCTAAGCAGGGTTGAGCCTGGTCAATATCTGAACGGGAGACCTCCTGGGAAAACTAGGTTGTCAAATAGGATGACGCAGCTCCTGAAATGCCAATCTCTGAGAGGTACATGAATAATAACTTATGACAGACAGTATCAAAAGCTGAGCTGAGATCAATTAATTAAAGTATGGAAAGACTTCCTCACCAAGACCAAAACGCACACAGCGTTCCAACACCGGAAGTACAACTGAGCCTTTTATTACATCTTGTAAAAAGGGGCATAATACGGGCCCTTTAAAAACAATCAATAATTATTTTAATAATATTCATAATAATTGTATTATTGTTTTAAAAATAATAATTAGGGCTGATAAGTGATTACATTTTTTATCTAATTAATTACATGATGTGGTGATTAATTAATCTAATTAATCGTACATAAAATATGAGAAACAATCTTCTGAAAAGATAATTTAAAGTCATTATTGTGCAAAGCATCAAACAGAGATTACAAAAAGCAGGTTCAGCAAGAAATATTTTTTTTTGATAAAATTTATTACATATACTATTTTGGATTATGTGAGTAAATTGTGATAGAATGGTCATTTTTGTTTGGGGTGAACTATAACTTTAATAATTTATTTTCTTAATTTTATTATTATTTCTATGAAAATATAAAATTATTTCTTTAATTGAAATTATACTCTAAATAATAAACTAAAACTGCCAGTAGGTGGTGGTAAATGTCTTAATGATTATGTCATCGAGTCATTTATTCATTCGTTTGATTCGTTCAAATGGCTGATTCATTCAGGAGTGAAGTAAACGGTTTTTTATGAATGGTTCATTGAGTCATTAGACTTGTTTGACTTGAAGCGGATCATCACCATCAGACCGATGGATGTGTGACATCAAAGTACCGTAAGAGCTTTAGAGAGCAGACAGCTACTTGTGCTTTTGAATCACTCTCGCGGTACTTTGATGTCATACACCGTTCAGTCTGTGCAGCACCGCTTCAAAGCCAACGAGACTATGGCCAATGGTTCAACGAGCCAAATGGTTTACCAAATTAGTTCAAAACGTGGATTAAGAAATTAAATGCTGCTGTGGGTTGCTCAGAGATGAACAGTTCTGATGTGTCATTATATTTTGGTTGACAAAATTGAGCAAAACAGACAACATTGTGTCTAAAATAACAATATTAACTCCTTAATGAAGTTAAGTATCACATTTTCACTCGTGTGATATTGCACTTAGACTACAGCTCGTTTGATATTTCTTAATTATCTGATGTAAATATGAGAAAAAATTTCAAACAGGGGCAATTTCCCCCTTATCTTGAATTATAGGGACTTTTTCTAGACTCCATCACACAGTAAGTTGTTGCCCTGCCTCATATTAGTCATCAATCGACTATATGAAATGGCAGATGATCCACATAGGTCTGGGGCAGGGCAAGTGCGTTAAATGCATTAATAATTTTAACGCATTATTTTTCTCCATAATTAATCTAATTAACACGTTAAATTATCAGACCTAATAACAATAATAATAATAATAATGTATTATTATTATTTAAGCCATTATATTTATGCAAAGATGTTTTGCTGTCTAAATGTGTGCGATATAGCAGAAATATGTAGCAGAAATATTCAACAAGTAGAAGGAAGTGATAAGTACAGAATGCAGAATTGTTTTGGAGGAAGGAATTTTAAAGGCTCTTATGATGTGTCGTGTGCATGTAATCAATAATGTGAAAGAAATATTGCTTTCTGTGCTCTGAGTAAAGAGTTATCCTTGCCCATTTTATTGCACACTTCTCTCATTCATACAGTAGGCAAAGCTCTTCATCTCAATTGGGAACAGTAGCACTTATTTTTAAAATAGTTCTTCACAAATGTGCACGTAGGTCATACATTTTTAAATCTCATAGTGCACAGCTATCATACTGCTGTGTTTCTTTCACCCAGAGAGAGAGAGCGAGAGAGTGCTGTGGCACTTTTTTAGATATATGCACACTTCTGCAGCTATTTCACAATTATCAGCTTCAGTAAAAACAGTGAGATTGACTAGGGCTCTAAGAATGAAGAGGGCGGGAGAGTTAAAGGAAAGACAAAAAACAATTTGACATCTCTGCTGTATGAGCAACAGCTCCTCTTGTTTTCTTAGGCTTCCATTGCTGCTTGTACTACTTGCAGCATAAGGGAGGGGTGCAGAGGGGGATGGTGCTAGATCCTGGGGTTAGATGTTGATTCGAAGAGAGAAAAGAAAGAATGATAGTCTTTGATGTTTAGGAATAAAAGCTAGAGCCTCTCAGCTTTGAAGGCTGAATGTCGGGAAACCGCAGACTAATTGGTAGTGTTATCTCAGAGGATACTGGGGTAGTGAAGAGATTGGCCATTATATTAGAGCTGGGTGCTAAACACCCCACATAAACTACCTATAGGTGCATCAGTCTCAAACATGAGCAACACTTCCATCTCTTGTGTTTCTTATGGATCAACTTTGTAATTACGGATACATAATTAATCTGTACAGTTATCTGCAGACTTGATTTCATATCGATAATGGTTGGTGCTGCATAATAGTGTACGTTCATATTTCTTAAATTATATTGTTTTATCAAGTTAACTGAATATAGTAGTAATATTCATGAAGTCTTTGTATTAACACAGTTACAAACAGAAATCTACTTTTAAAATCCTGGCCAATATCAAAAAGCCCAAAAGGACTTTCATGTTATGGCAAATAATCAATAAATGGCTGATTGTAAAATTATATTTCATCCGAAAAAAATAAATAAAACTGAAACATTAAAAACTAAAATAACTGCAAGTAAATTCATGCATCACAATATTCTAAATGTTCAGAATAATGGATATTAATTTTGATTTTTACTAAAGTTTATATTTAATGGGACAGTACTCGCCCTCGTGCCATTTAAACCTCATTCATTTTTTTATTTTATTGTTTGTCTGCAGAACAAAAAATATATACTTTTAAAGAATTATATTAATCAAGCAGATTAAGGTACCATTGTATGTATAAAAATGTTTTTCAATGAAGTTACAAAATAAAAGTCATAAAGTTTGGAATGATTCTGAAATTCTGAGATTCTGAAATTACTAAATCCACTTCTGCCTAACATTGTCATAAGTAGAGAAATGTGTATTATTGGGAATTTTTTAGATTTCAGCAGAGTGATATTTCATGGTGTTTGTGAAATGTGGCCGGTCAGAGTAACATAATGGGACAAATATTTTGATTGCATTTCCCCTCTGGTAAGGATATTTAACCTCCACACTGGTGCAGATTTTGGGATCAGTGTGAAAGCTGTGATAGTTCCACCCCTGCTGCTACCAAGCCAGAAATACACTGATGTTCCTACAAACAAAATTTTACTTCTTCGATCACACTAGGAGAGCCGTATCTTGTATTTACTTTAACAGACTGTACTCTTCATGATGGCATTAATTATTAACAACACAGATCACATGCAATATGCAATCCAGCAAATCTCTTTCACACAGCTAAATTATTGATTTAGTCTTTTAAAAACTTCAATCTAAAACTTTCCTGAACATGAACTAATCTCAATACTCCATCTGAAAAGGAAAGAGACAAAATAAGGCTTAGTGTTCAGATTATGTACAGTTCTGCTGTGTCAAAGGCTTTTAAATACATATGAATAAAAGAAGCAATATTGGTACAGAGAAACACAAAAACAGAAAGAAAGACAAAAAGAAATTATAGAAGAGAGAGAAAAAAGAGACAGTGTTTGGATATGCTGTTGTTCCAGAGCTCATTAATAATTCATCAATCTGAGTATTTCTATGAATGGCATTATTCAAATTATGTTAAGTCACATCAGCCCACCTTCTCAGCTATGAAGAGTTCTTAACGTGATGATGAAAGAGGTGTAATTTCCCCAGTGTCAGGCACAATGTTTGAAAGAACCCTGTGATATGAATCACCTTCAGCAGTAGTTATGACAAATTTTCCGTGTTGCAGGTTTTGCAGACATTGTTATTACTACGACCGAGGAACTGTTTCATGGTTTCAATAGCTTTTCAAAGTACATCACAGTTCAACTGCCAAGGCATTTAAAGGTATAACACAAAGGTGAATATTTTTCATTATCAAAAAATGTGGGTGTGCTGGTTTGGTGTGAAATGTATGCCAAATCTATTGCTGTAATAATTTTATTTCAAAACTAACAATGAATGATATGCTCCTGTTGTACAGATTTTCTTTCTTTAATTAATATTTGAGACCTAATATTTATATTTTATGGTATGACTGCATCAAAATTCTACCCAGTACTGATAAGATGATAATAATTTTAAAATAATGGCTGATAACTGATACATACCACATTTAAAAACTAAAAATTAAATACTAAAACTAAAATCAACTGAATTAACTGAATTTAGGCATCAATAAAGGAACACTCCGACTTTTTGGGACTTTAGCTTATTCACAGTATCCCCCAGAGTAAGATAAGTCCATACATACCTTTTTCATTTCTGTGCGTTCTGTAAGTGTTATTTGACGCACCCACCGCTAGCCTAGCTTAGCACAAAGACTGGATGTAAATGGATACTGGTAGCATAGTAATCCCAATAAGTGACAAAATAATGCAAACATTTTCCTATTTACATGTTGTGATCTGTATAGTCACAGCGTGTACAAATAACAAGGCTATATGAGACAGAGAGCATTTTTAATCGTATAAATACTGGGAACTATATTCTCACTAGGCGTAGGAGCACAGCTAACGTTACTTGGGCGGATTGGCTACTTGGGCGGAGTGATTAGCGCAGCACCCGAGACGCGCCGTGGTGAGGAGAAGAGAGTTCGCTCAGAGTTGGAGTAATAGAGTCAGCAATTACTAGATAGTAGATTTATAGTGTACAATCATGGGTGTTCGCTGTATTGTAAATAACTGCGACAATAAACAGGGGAGACCAGGTATTACTATGATGTTTCATAGAATTCCAACTACAAACGCTGACCTGATGAATCGATGGCTACTTGCTCTGGAAATAGATCCAAACACACCTGAAAACACCATTACAAAGTATTTCGTTTGCTCTGAACATTTTACTGTAGACGACTATTTTGAAAAAATGCAAGTTGCCACACGGACCATGAAATGTGCTAAAGGATACAGCCATCCCATCGATAATAAAGACAGGACAAATTGGATCACCTGTTGCTGCGGTAAGTGTTCCGTTATGTTTTGAGATGACTAACATTAGCCATACTGTAACAGTGCCATGCTAATGTAATATAACCTTAGTAGTGACACTATTACGTGAATAGGGGGTCTGTGTATCCCTGTATCCCCTTTATTGTTATTATTGTGACACACTGTATGCAATGGCTATATTACAATTTCATTGAACTATGAATGATCACTATAACAAAATCACTTACTTGGTGGACACCTGACCATTAGGTTCACTCGGCATGGGGCGTTTCTTCCAGTTGATCTTGTCACAATGGGAAAAAAAGACAACTGCCGGGTGTATTACGGCAGAGAAATCTTCCGTGGTAGTGACGCAAATATTTTGATTGTCATCAAGCCTTGACATTGATTGCAATACCCGGTCCCATTCATTACAACAAAGGCACTCGGTTTCTGTCGGCATAGGTTGGCATGTTCCACATTTACACCACCAGTCCGTGTTCGTTCTGATTCTCCCTTCGTCTTACAGCTTCCAAAGTTTGTAACTCCTCGTTTGTGTATTCTGGCTCAAAACTATATGGTTCTGGATCTTGGTTTGATACACAGTAAAATTCCTCTGAGTCTGACAATTCCTCAAAGTCAGCCATGATCACGAGTCACGTCTAGCTAGTTAGTCACGTTTGTTTTGTTTAGGGAACCATCAACAGGGCGTATCGTGTGCTGCACTAATCACTCCGCCCAAGTAGCCACTCAACCCAAGTAACGTTAGCTGTGCTCCTACGCCTAGTGAGAATATAGTTCCCAGTATTTATACGATTAAAAATGCTCTCTGTCTCATCTTTTTCGCCTGCACTTAACCAACTAACACTAGCACTTTTCCTTTTCTTGTCTTTTAACTAAAAAAAAAAAAAAAAAAACCTACCTATGCGTTCTATACTAGACTAACTGAGACTTGTCATGGCACTTGTATACTGTTGTTGTTCTCTTGTTGACCTGACTGCTTCTATTGTTCTCATTTGTAAGTCGCTTTGGATAAAAGCGTTTGCTAAATGATTAAATGTAAATGTAAATATAGCCTTGTTTTTTGTACATGCTGTGACTATACAGATCACAACATGTAAATAGGAAAATGTTTGCATTATGTTGTCACTTATTGGGATTACTATGCTACCAGTATCCATTTACATCCAGTCTTTGTGCTAAGCTAGGCTAGCGGTGGGTGCGTCAAATAACACTTACAGAACGCACAGAAATGAAAAAGGTATGTATGGACTTATCTAACTCTGGGGGATACTGTGAATAAGCTAAAGTCCCAAAAAGTCGGAGTGTTCCTTTAAAATGTGCAGTGTGTTAAAGGTCCCGTTTTTGTGCTTTTTTGAAGCTTTGATTGTGTGTACAGTGTGCAATATAACATGTGTTCATGTTTCACGTGTAAAAAAACACAGTATTTTTCACACAATTCACCTATCTGTATACCACTGTTTTCACTGTCATAAAAACAGGCTGATGACTTCCTTGTTCTATAAAATCCCTCCTTCAGAAATATGTAACGAGTTCTGATTGTGCCAGCGGTTCCTGTGTTGTGATTCGACAGCAGCTTAGTGCACGCTGCCCTCCTGGAAACGCAATTGGGCTAGTTTTGAGAAGCAAGTGGGCAGGAGCATGTGCTGGAGATGTACTTATAATCACAGGAGCGTATTTACTGACGAGATGCGCATGAAAATCGTGTTCGATTTTTTTGCATAGCCCTAACATCTAGTTAAAAAAGCTAAACAGCGTTGCCCTTTGTGAAATAAGTTACAGAAACTGTTAAACACACCAACTTAAATAATACAATACACTTACCGGTTGTGGTCCATACACAACGCCTTCTCCAGACAAAGAGGGAACTGCTCCATCTTTCAGGAATAATCTTTGTGCGAATCCGGCATTAAACTGATTCAGAAAGCTGTCCTCAGCAAGCTGTCCTCAGCAAAATGTGCTGCACATAGTTTTACATGCGGATTATAATTTTCGGGAACCGAGTTAAACATAACTTGTAACCATTGATCTCCAAATACAGCATCCCTGGGAAGCCCAAACAAAGGTGATTGGACTCCGAGATGAAAATAACAGTGTTTCGACGACATGGCGACAAACACAAATGCAGCTCTTCATCCTTCTCCGTCGGAGCGCAACAAGACCATGCCCCTGTTTGTGAATTCATGTGGGCGGAGGTTAGTCAAAAAACTGTTTTAGTGACGTCATTACTGCAGGAACTAGAGGGATGTAGTCCAAATGGGTCGTTTTTTGTAGGCGAATTCTGTTAAATATAATATCTCGCTTGGCGTTGAACTTTGAGCTTTAGCATTTTACAGATATTATTTATACTCTAACAAATAATAACACACAAACTAAAGTTTAAAACATGGGATCACGAAGAACGGGACCTTTAAAGTACAGAATATTAACTTGAATGACAATGTAATATAAATAAAGAAAAGTGGAAATATGCATGCACAAATATCCAATATCAACATATATATTTATAATTTCAAGTGATGCTAATTAGAAAAAAAAAGGACCAAACCTTAAAACTGACATGGTACAGTGCATACCTATGTAATATATTAACATTTAATTTCATCATCATTACTTATTTACACGTAAAACATAATTTTGAAATTTTTATTATATTAAAAATTCATAAATAAATCTGTGGACCCTATCCCAGCCATATAGCCATATATTTTTGAAGTAACCTCCTTTAGTCCCCTATCCAGGTCCTAAATGGGTCAATAACAGTGATTAAGTAAATTATAGTAAAATGGCTGATGCTGAATTAAAACAGGCCAGAAAAGAGTGTGCTGATGAGACACAATCAAACGGTCCATAATTCAGTCCAATAGAAGCACTCTGTTGCCAGGTTACACCATTCAGAAATGTAACCTTCCAGTTTTGCACAGAAAAGACCTCAGGTTGTGAATTTTTCACAGATTCAGAATTATACATTTATGTGTTTAAAACATCATTTTTTTTAAAAAAATTTCTGAGTTCCTGTGTATTTGTGGACGTTTAAGTCACCACATATGGCCATTGTGTGTCCGTGACTTGCTGAGCACTGGATTTATGTAACGGCTGGTTGCTGAAATGATGCAGCTAATCTAGACAGTAGTTAATTAAAAGAATAATGAAGGGCTACAGCAGAAGACAAAAAAGACAGATTGATGACTGTGAGTGTGTGGCAACTCTTCTGAAAGGTAAATACATATCTGATTAAAGAAGGTATAAAGGATGTATGTGTAACCATCAAAATAAGTAATGATCCCTGCTGGTA
Organism: Carassius carassius; assembly: GCF_963082965.1. Classification (NCBI taxonomy): domain Eukaryota; kingdom Metazoa; phylum Chordata; class Actinopteri; order Cypriniformes; family Cyprinidae; genus Carassius; species Carassius carassius. Next base: position 22,691,345 of record NC_081756.1, on the reverse strand, counting down.
CACACACCATGTTAAAGATCTACAGACTATATCAGCTGAATCACACACTTATCTCCATGTCAAATTAACTTCTTCAGAGAACCTAAAATCACCAATTTGTCTGACTGACAGTTCAGTTTAGAAATAGGTTCCTCAGGTAAGTCGTAATTTCCACCAAAGACAAAAGACGAAAAGCAAAATATAAAAATCTATAACTGTGAATTAGAAATAAAGCAAGCGTCTTTGGCTTCCTAAAGACTGTAGAGAGCGGTACAGTCTAGGATCATTAGAGTTAAACTGTGACATTCACCACATACCTATGAGGAAGAGAGCAATAGAACGAGAATGAGCAGAAATAATAACACCATGACAAGAGAAAGAACAAATAAATGAGAGAAAATTACAGAGAGGAAATGCTGTCATAAAAGATTGAGTGAGTCAAAAAGGGAATATAAGGAGCACACCTGGAAAAGGCTGAATCATTTCCTTCTACATGTTTAATTTAACCGTATTTATACCCAACATGCATTGAATGTATGATGTGTGTATGATGTGATGACAAACAAACCAAATATAAATGATATACTAATGTCTAACACATATCACTAATAGTCTATTTTTAAAATGAAAAGCTCTTCAGCCTGAATGTCATTGGTCACTGCAGGTAGACAGAAAAAGTGGGGTCTGACTTAACAAATTAGCTTAAATTGAAGTCTTCTGCTCATCGCATGAACAGTATGCTGTGTACATGAAGAATAGGTTATTAGCATTAATGTAGGATGCCAGTGAGGAGCACCAGCTCTCTGCTCGTGGACAGATCCAATATAGCAGTAATATTCTAATTGGATCAATCCCATTAAAAAAAGCTTGTTTTTCTTGATTACTTTGATGTGTGGCTTGGAGCAACGGGAGCAGTTCCATTTACTTACTCCCTCTCTCTCTTGTTTTGTCTCTCCTTGTCTTAATAAATTGGCTCAGCAACTGAACTATTGCGAACAGGCTCAGACTCATTCACAAAACACTCTAGTACCCCCTACAGGCAAACCTCAGAAGAACATACATTAGCTATTCTGAGCACGTGGCAATCAAAACAGGCCTCCAGATTTATGATATCATTCTGTTGCCCCATGAAATTCCTTTTAACTGTCCTGTTCATCAGTTTAATTCAGGAATCATACAGTCACCTTGAACACAACACAGAAGCTGCATCTGAGTTTTCAACAGTGATCTAAGATTTTTGGCTCAAATAATTGCAATATTATATAGTCAATGTAAAGATGCCTTCTCACAGCAGCACGGTCCCCAGAGTCTGATTTCATATCAGCCAAGCATTTGCATACAAAAGTGCACTGAGGCTGCCACTATAATCTCAGATCTTAATTAATCCAGGGTCAATTAGTGGACTAAAAGAAACAGAGATATATAATACAAGATAAAACAATATTTTACAGTTAACACACCAAAGAAAAAACAAATTGATGACACTGGAAAAGCAACACAGAGAGAACAACAGGGAAAGCAGCTCAGAAGTCAAATGTAAATTCAAGCACATTACCCACTGAAGCAAGAGTGAGGCTGTCAGTCTAGGCACAAAACTTCCCCATAAAACTCAAACCATAATACACATATTCACACAATCCTCACATCATTAATTTGAGTCTTTTCCCGTAAATGAAAATGTTTCTGTTGTGTTCTCACACATCTCTCCAGAGGATGAATCTGATCTGATTAAGGTTTTTGAATGTTTTTATGGCATATGAGGGCCAAAGCTAACACACTGATGAAAATCACTGCACCTTCCAAACACATACACTGAAGCCACTGATATCGGTATTTCAGTTCTGATCTAAAAGAGATGAATATTGACACTCAGAGAGAAGCATATCCTGAGGCCAAATGTGTGCTTATAAAACGACAACACAGCATGACAGACACACATTCACTTAGCAATCTAAAAGGAGACATATCATAGACTTAAACTGATGAAACTGATGCATTCTTGCTGGCAGAAATATGTTGCATGCTTCATTGTGTAAGGAGCCACATCATCTCACAGAAGGATTTATTTCAAACACTCGACTGACTTTATGAAGTGAGTTTGGAGTAAAAACATGTTATTAAATGTGGTATTTCCACATGCTTTCAGAGGGAGCAGCATTTACTACACAGAGCAGTAGTTCACTGACAAGCTACGCAAGAGGCTTTCATAATCGCAGAACTATAACTTTGATTTTATAATCACGTGATTATATCGTCTGCGATTATGAACACGATTTTGCATCGCTTGTCAGTGAACTACGGCTCTGTGTAGTAAATGCTGCTCCCTCTGAAAGCATGTGATGGAGATTTACTACTGATTACAGAACCGGCTTTACTGACAAGATGCGCATGACAATCGCATTCGATTAATTGTGCAGCCCTTGACTTGAGCAGATTTAACTCTCTGGGCCTCATTTAATTAAAATTTTACATTGAAATTGTAAAAAATTGCCTTATTGGAATGAGATTGACACTTTGTGACTTTTGTTGGATTAGCTACGTGAACACACAGAAAAATCCTGGACATCATTCGGATATGTTAAAGGATTTTAAAAAAGTCACACTTGGCTCACACTTGGCTCCTTCTCAGTCATAAAAGACAGACATAGGAAATTAATAAGAAATATGAAAAATATGAAAACTCAGAGAATCTTTTGGTGGTACAAACTACAAAACAACCACTGTGCAGAAAAAGAAAAGTGCACAGCAATCAAGGAGTAAATATCAATATCAGTGCAAAATAGATACCCCCCCCCCCCCACACACACACAGAAATGAACTGGCAAGACTGGCAAGACTGAGCAAATTTGGAGAATATGTTAAATAAAATGGATAAATGAAAAGAAAAATACAAAAGTGGCTTTTTTGTACACACACACAGAGAGAAATTAACTGGTAACTGCAACAGAGCAAATTTTGAGAACATGCGAGATGGAAAAAGCTATTTTACCAGCCTCCATGACACTGAAAGATTTTCCAGATTGTCGGGTGAAATCCATTTTGATGACAAAAGAACGAGCTGGGGAAAACGGTGGTGTGCTCTTCATGGAAAGAAGACAGAACAGTCCTCGCATACCAGCTGTTCTGAGCTTCTGAAGAAAACTCCACGATTCCATGGATAAGGAAGCTGGTATCCCTCTACGGCTGGTGACTCCAGACCTGGTTCCTTCACTGCTGGTCCCTCCATTGCTGGTGCCTCCAAAGCTGGTCCTTCCACGGCTGGTCTTTTCAAACCTGGTCCCTGCACAGCTGGCCCCTCCACGACTGGTGCCTCCAGAGCCAGTCCCTCCAGAGATGGTTCCTCAATGGCTTGTTCCTACAGAGCCGGTCCCTCCACAGCTGGTGCCCCTAGAGGCGTCGGTCCATATCTTGTCCCTCCAGAGACAGTTCCTCCATGGATGGGGCCTGCAGAGCCGGTCCCTCCATGACACGTGACCCTAGAGCCAGTCCCTCCATGGCTGGAGCCTCTAGAGCAGATGCCTCTAAGTCTTGTCCCTCTTGAGCAGGTCCCTTCACAGCTGGTCCCTCAGGTGAGTGTGATTTCACCAAGTACATGTTCGTGGATCAACATCCTTGTTGATCTTGGAACAACATTCCCAACAACCAATCAGAATTGAGGGATAACTTTTCAGGAAAGGCTTAGGCTTATGATTGGGGTTAGGTGCTTCTACACCCTTGTTAATCAGTTATCATTTCATAATGAATTTAAAAAAAAATTATAGGTAGGGCTAGGTTTTGGGGAAGGATTGGGTTAAGTCTATATTTTTGGACTGTAATGTTGATTCAGGATCAACAAAAGATGTTGATCCAGGAACATGTCTTACTTGGTGTAAGCGGCCAAGTCTAATACTTTAAGCTGCTGAGGGATGCTGGATGGTGTTTGTAATGGACGCGCACGCTTGGGTTACTATTAACTGGAATGTCCACACAAGATGTTAAAATTGCTCATTGTTGTTGATTTATTTTACCGTTACTGGTCTTCATTTCCATATAGGCAAGAATCCAATGAACAGTCAGTAAATCCACAGACCTTCGCCTTTACAGTGACTTGCCTAGCATGACAAACAACGTAGCGTAGCGGTCAAAAACTGTGTACACCTTCCCTCCAGCAACACCTGTTCCCTGAAGGAAGGTTCCTACCTATATATTGTGAACAATCAAGAAAGAGTGACACCAATTGGCATAACTGTACATAAGACCAAAATGGCTCTTACATACCGGCCCCTAATTGGGATGAATCAATATACCAATTCCCAACACATAACATAGAGCCATAAACAAACATACACACGATGCTTGTAACAAACCCCTTAACCAATAGACTCATTTAAAAAGCAAAGTTTTGCTACAGGCCTGTCAATAACACTTGACTTAGTTTGTAAACGAACAAAGCGCACCAGCCCCTTCTTGTCAAGGAATGTTTCCAAAACTCTTCCGAGTGGCCAGGATCCTCGAGGTGCCGTTGGATCCATAATGGCCACTATGTCTCCAGATTTAAGGCTATTTTTAATCTTGTTCCATTTCTGCCTCTCCTGCAGCAATGGTAGGTATTCCCTCACCCATCTCTTCCAAAAAAAGGTCTGAAATGTACTGAACCTGTTTCCACCTTCTTTTTATGTATAAGTCATGAACATCAAACAATCCAGGAGATAAGGATGGTTTTCCCTTTAACAACAGAATATGATTGGGAGTGAGAGCTTCAAGATCCATTGGATCGTCAGAAAATTTGGTAATTGGTCGATCGTTCAAGATTGCCTCCGCTTCACACAAGACTGTATGGAAACTGTCATCATCAAGTGTCTGCTGTTGGAATACTGCAGTGAGGATCTTCCTCAACATGCGGATGATCCGCTCCCAAACCCCACCATAATGGGATCCAGCTGGATTTTCCTTTGTGCCAACATATCGCCACTGTGATGTCTCTGTGGCTTCCCTGATGATGGAGACTCTGTTGGCAACAAAAGTATGAAACCGCTTGTCCTCATTCATGACATACTTGAGTACAGATGTGCTGTCTGTCCAGAAGACTGATTCTTCCAACTGAAGCCTCAGCTCTTTCTTTAGCATCAGATCAACACGGACAGCAAGAACAGCTGCAGTTAGCTCCAAGCGGGGAACAGTGATAGCCTTTAAAGGTGTTACTCGGACCTTGCCCATGAGGAAGGACACATGAATGTTACTGTCGCTATTCTGGATTCTAAGGTAAGTGACTGTGCCATATCCCTGTTCGCTTGCATCTGAAAAATGATGAAGCTGTGCATGTATGTAGGAACCCCAACTCATGGGCTTAACGCATCTCTCAACCTTGAATTCAGAGAGTGCATTAAGTTCCTTCAACCACCATGTCCAACCACGCAATATGTCATAGGGCACAGTCTCATCCCATCCAAAGTTCCTCCGGCATAGCTCCTGTAGCATGATCTTAGCAGGTAACACTACTGGTGCCAAAATCCCAAGTGGATCGTATACTGAACTGGACACTGACAACATTCCACGTCTTGTGCAAGACTTCTCCTGAATCTCCAGTTTGAACTTAAATGAGTCAGTTTCCGCACACCACAACAAACCAAGAGCTCTCCCAACAGGCAAGCTGTCCTTGTCCAGATCCAGCTCTTTCCACTCCTTGGCTCGACACTCCTCAGGAAAGGTTTGCAGGACAGTGCGCTTGTTGCTTATCCATTTTTTCAGAGTAAAACCTCCTTGCTGACAGAGATTGGAAAGATCTTGAACTAAAGAAACTGCTTCCTCTTCAGATGCCACACTCTTAAGGCAATCATCTACATAAAAATTATCTTTGAGAGTTTGAACAACCTCCTCATGGAATTCACATTGATGATCATCTGCTGTTTTTCGCAACGCAAAGGCAGCGCAACTTGGAGAGGAGACAGCCCCAAAAAGATGGACAGTCATGCGAAACACTGACACTTCTTTTGTAAAATCTCCGTTCTGCCACCACAAGAAACGGAGGAAATCCCTGTCCTCTTCTGCCACCCTAACCTGATGACACATTGCCTGTATGTCTCCCATGACAGCTACAACTCCTGCCTAAACCTTAGGAGAACACCAAGCAATGTACTTGTAAAATTGGGACCTTGCAGAAGGACTTGATTAAATGAGGTTCCTTTGAATGCCGCACCACAATCAAAAACCACCCGTAGGTTCCTCTTCCTGGGATGACGTACAACATGGTGAGGAATATAACACACCTTGCCGCTGTCTCCTTTCAGCTGCTGAGTGGGCAATTGCTCTGCATATCCTTTGTTAATCATTTCTCTGACAAATGCTACATACTCCTCATAAAACACCTCGTCTCTCTGAAATCTTCTCTTCAATCCAAGTATCCGCTGTTTTGCCAAAGAGAAGTTGTTAGGAAGATACACATTTTCCCTTTTAAATGGCAATTTCAAGGTATAATGATTGTCTTCAAGCTTGACAGAACTCTCAGCAATCTCCAAGAATCTAATATCCTCTCTTGACAATCCTTGCTCTTCTACACCTCGCTCATTGAAGTCATGGTTGAATTGTTTAAGCAACATCTCCTCCAGTCTACACACAGAAATCCTGTTAACCACTGCAGAACGGTCTTCCTCCTCAAGGCTGCCTGCATTCAAAGGACCATTGATAACCCAACCTAATGCTGTTCTTATAGCATAAGGGCCATCCCCATGGCTATTTATGACTTCCCAAGGCTCCATCATCTTGGGAGCATTGTTTCCAATCAACAACTCAACGTTAGCCATTATATGGGGAACTTTAACCTTTGCCAATAAGGCCACTTGGACAAATCTCCTTTAGATACCATGTTATCAGAACTTACAGGCATTTGTTTCTGTGTGAGTGTTTGTGGAAGCTGATAGAAGATGCTATCATCAATAGCGGATACTTCCAAACCTGAAACTCTTTCCTGTCCCATAGTTTGTAACAGAAACTTGAGTTTTCCTACCAGAAAGATTGAGCCGCTGCATAAGGCTTTCTGTACAAAAGGTCGCAGAACTGCCAGGATCCAGGAATGCATACGCCTGGATTGTATGATCTCCCTTACTGGCCTTGACTTGAACTGGTAAGATAGAAAGAAGACAGCGATCCTTTCCGGCCCCTGTATGACCACATGTTTCAGTAAATCCCAAGAACTTGTGTGCCTCTGACTCCTTGGAAGCTTTGTTGTAGTTGGGTGTATTTCTGTCTATATGAAGCACAGTGGGATGGTGCTGACTACATATCCTACAAGTCAACCGCTTGCCACAGCTACGACTCATGTGCCCAGCACTTAAGCAACCAAAGCAAAGCTCTTTCTCCTTTAGAAATTCCATCTTTTCCCTATGCTTCCTCCCTTTAAATTGTGGACAGTGCTCCAACAAATGATGCTTAGCACAACACAAACATAATGGCAATTCCCTTCTCACATTCTTAGTAGTTTCCCCAGATTCCACAGGTGCAACGGTAGTGGCAAATATGTTTCATTTAACTCTGCCTTCTGAACGTAGATTTGACCGATTAACAGGCCTCATGCTAATTGGCAAGTCTCTAATATCACCAAACAAAGGATCCATTAAGATACTAACCTGTCTTTCAACAAATTGAACAAGATCTTTGAACAAAGCTCTGCATTCAGTAGTGCAACAACTCTCCACCGTTCTCTGAGCTTGAAAGGCAATATAGATATAATGACTCTCATATTGCTTGGCATATTTAACTCCTGAAGGTACTGCAGCTCCTCAGTGACATTGCAACAACCACGCAGAAAGAGAGCATAAGACTGCAAAGCATTAACATCCTCCCCCTTTATTGAGGGCCAAGACAACGCTCTTTCTAAATAAGCAGTGGCGATCTTATACTTATTGCCAAAATGTTCCTCCAATAACTGTTTTGCCTTAGCATAGCCAGAGTTCGGGGTCATGTGAAGACAACTGCGGACCAGCTCCCTAGGCTGCCCCCTAGTAAACTGTTCCAGATAATACGAGGAATCACTATAACTTGCCTTCTCCTCCACTCCCTTTTCAAATGCTCTTATAAATGAAACATAATGAAGAGGATCTCCATCAAACAAGGGAATGTCTCTTGCTGGTAAAGATGTGCAGCGTTGGTGTTGGACAAGAGCTGCTGTTATTTCATTTTGTCTTTGCATTATGGTGACAATGTCACCACCCTGACTCTCAATTTGTGGCTGAGAAATCACATGAGATGCAAGATGTCCATGAGACTGAACTGATGTCTGTTGAGAAATCCTATCGGGTGCAAGACATCCCATGAGGTTGCACTGATGCATACTGGAAAACCCTATCAGATCCAAGAGGTCCATGAGGTTGAACTGAATGATGCTGAGAAGTCCTATCAGATCCTTGAGGTCCATGAGACTGAACTGACTGATGCTGAGAAGTCCTATCAGATGCAAGAGGTCCATGAGAATGAACTGACTGATGCTGAGAAGTCCTATCAGATCCTTGAGGTCCATGAGACTGAACTGACTGATGCTGAGAAGTCCTATCAGATGCAAGAGGTCCATGAGGTTGAACTGACAGATGCTGAGAAGTCCTATCAGATGCAAGAGGTCCATGAGACTGAACTGATGTTTTTCGTAGTATATACTGGGAACTCTGTCTAAGTCCGTACATTCCTGCCATGTCTGCTGACAAATGTCCTGATACGACACAGAAGATGCCAAAGGAGGATCCACTACTGATACTTGGTTTTCCATTTTACTACTTACAGCAGATTCAAACTCCTCTGCCATTGGATTCAATATAATTGAGGTAGCTTTCTCCCCTTCCTTTTCCAATTGAGGATGCATATTATAAGAGGCTTTAGAAACACTGTGACATTCAGAGGCCTGTAAAACTGCAAGTTTAGCAGTAGATTCTGCTAGCATTGCCTTCAACTCCAGTTGCTCCTTTTTCCTCTTTATCTTCTGCTCCTGCTCCTCCAAAGTGTGTTTTTCCTTTAACGTTGCCATACGAGCGAGCAGTGCAGCCTTATTATTCACAATCATTTTTGCCTTAAACCATATGTCATGTTTTTCCTTCTCACTTTCAGGTAACATACCCATCAAAGAATCATGAATACCTTTTGCTTCATCACACAAATTTAAAAGATCATCAAAAGCACTTTGTACATCTTTTACATTTGTTTGTTGCATTAGACCTTGCATATTTTTTCTTAAATTGGTAGCTTTAATTAACACAGATTTTCTATCACTCTGTAATTTTTTAACCTTTGCAGCAAATGCTTTAGGAGTTAATTTCACAACACGTTTTTCTTTGTCCGTTTGAACATCAAAGTCATTTAAAGCACTCAACTGTGACGTTTCCATAGACCTGTGCTCACTTTCAGATGTCTCCATAATACACAGAGAGTCAAAAAACACGATCGAAACTATTGAAACTAGTTCGCAAAGTTAGTTATTTTCTTTGACGACCAATGCATTGGATTTATGTCCCATGATGTGTGCACACAAAGTTAAATGGCCATTCAACATTAAGTAGCGCTACTAAACATACCTGTTCACGTTGGGTGCCATTGTTTAAACACAGCTCCTCTGCTGACGTTTATAGAACAGCTCCGATGTCTTTCGTTGCGCTGATGAATGTCCGTAACCCAGTAGGAGAGACGTGCATGTGTAATCAACAGTTGCGAACGCTGCGATGTCCTCTTTAAACGATTGCAGCTGACCTTGGTCGTTGGTAAAGTCGATGCGAAGCTCTTCCAATAATACTTTATTCCCTTCGGCCAATTATGAAGCCCCAAAGTCACGTATAGGCTAAACACAGTTCCTTTTATGTCGATATACAGTTTTTGACTAAATGTAAGCGGCCAAGTCTAATACTTTAAGCTGCTGAGGGATGCTGGATGGTGTTTGTAATGGACGCGCACGCTTGGGTTACTATTAACTGGAATGTCCACACAAGATGTTAAAATTGCTCATTGTTGTTGATTTATTTTACCATTACTGGTCTTCATTTCCATATAGGCAAGAATCCAATGAACAGTCAGTAAATCCACCAATCCTTCACCTTTACAATGACTTGCCTAGCATGACAAACAACGTAGCGTAGCGTAGCGGTCAAAAACTGTGTACACCTTCCCTCCAGCAACACCTGTTCCCTGAAGGAAGGTTCCTACCTATATATTGTGAACAATCAAGAAAGAGTGACACCTACTGGACATAACTGTACATAATACCAAAATGGCTCTTACACTTGGCAAAATCAAGTCGACTGGTCCCTCCAGAGCTGGTTCCTTCATGGCTGGTCCCTACACGGCTGCACCCCCAATGGCACAGCTGGTCCCTCTACGGCTGGTGCCTCCAAATCTGGTCCCTCCATGGCTGGTGCCTCTATAGCTGGTCCCTCAATGGTTGTTCACTCCACAGCTGGTCCCTCCAGAGCTGATCCCTTCACAGTGAAAAGGTGCCAAATATCTGTGCAAGGGAAATAATGAAAAAATAAAATGAATTGCTTTCTGTTGCATGTGCAGTAATGCATAAAATAGTTGCAGTTTTATGTAAATAGTTACAATTGTATTTATTTATGGTTATTTTTTGTATTATTCTTTTAAATCAACGTTTTTTATTCTTCTTTTAACAAAATTTTGTTCTTATTTTAGTCTAACAGGTGTTCCTGATATCTGAGTAAAAAAATGCTTCGCATGTGTTCCCTTTCAGACAAAATTTTACTGTTTGATTGTAATCATAATGTAAAACCTGATATTCATTTAACAAGAAAATATCTAAACCTTGAAAAAAAAATCTTTTAGAATGTCTAAATATACATCTACAAGTAAAACCTAATAAAATGAAGAATTTGTCTAAAAAACAAGGGGAATCCAAAATCCTCTATATATTTATAATAATCAAAAATATATATATTATTGAATAAAAAAACGTTTTACATTAATTTTCCTGAAAAGAAAATAAATTAATAAAAAGTTACATTTCAAGGCTTTGTTCACTTTTGACCACTAAGGAGCCAAGTGTGAAAGGGACCAGAGGCTTAAAGGTATAACACAAAACGTTGTATAAAAAAATGATGCTGGCTTGGTGTAAATTGTATGCCAGAAATATTCTGTAACATTGAGACTGGAGTAATGACTGCTGAAGTTTCAGCTTTGCCATCAATGGTATAAATTACATTTTAAAATGTATTAAGAAAACAATTCTTTGGAAATCATGATAACATTTCACAATATTACTTCCTCTTCAGGAACTCGAGCTGCGTCGAAATGCTTTGGGGAATGCGTTTACCGTGAGCGATTCTGAATATCATATCTAATCTGTCTTATAGAAGAGCGTGACGTCACAGGCGGGGTGACGTAAGCGACCAGGAAGCTATAAAGGCACGAGCCGCGCAGCCAGCATCAGCTTTAAGTTTTTCAGCAAGGGCTCTGTGTGTGCATGTCATTCTGTCTTGTCAGTCTTATTTAGTGTTGTTTGTCACTATTAACTCCTTAAACAGTAAGCAATAGTCAAAGAGCAAAGCTAAGACGAGACATCTGAAAGGCAAATCCAGATCGCGTTTCAGATTGTGTGTTCATCACGAGTGGGGATACACGCTCTGTGCCCGGTCTGCCTGGGATCGAGGCATGCTGTTTTGGCTCTTGAGAGAGCCGACTGCCTGCACTGGTACAAGCCAGTGTGGACGCTTCGATCCCAGAGGACTCTTCTCGAGAGGGAGTCTTCGCCAGCGTTCCTCACAGTGTCGGTCCCGCTTTCACCGAGGCGGAGCGGTGCCTGCATTCGCTGGGTTTGCAGATAAGATCTGCTGGAGGGTATGGAGACATGCCCCCTATCTCCTACCTCACCCGCCAGATCTGCCCGATCTCCGGGTTCGGAAGCCCGAGTGTTGCGGTCCTTCTCCCTGAGTGACAGCCGTGACGCACCGCCTTTTTTTCTCCGAGGAGATTGAAACGGAGGGTGTCGATGAGCTTGCAGTTGCACAAACATAAGCTGCATAAACATCAGTTGCACAGACAACAGTTACACAAGCATCAGTTTCACAAGCATATTATGCCTTACTTTATAACGAGCAGCATTAATGAGGTGCGCAGCTCACGCAGTCAGCTCTCAGGAAAAATAAGGGGGCTGACTGTGCTTCTCGCATATCTGGGGATGGGTCGAAGATGGCTCTGCCTATCTCCACCCGAGTTCCCTAGATCTAGAGTTCGTACTCGAGGTTCGGAAGCATGCGCAGCGGTTCCTTCCCCCTCTGTGAACTCGCAGCAGCAGCTACTTATCTCCGAGGAGATTAATACTGTTTTTTGTGACTAAGCGGCTCGCGTGCTGCCGAGGAAACTCGTGAATTACATCATTTCAGTTTTGATGTGAATTTGACCAAAACCAGACCGTCTTAACTCATCTGATTGGTTAACTGCATTAATTCTGAGGAACTAAATTCCAACCTGTCCTCCAACCAATACGCCCGTATAGGTCGTTTGTCCAAATCCCTGAAATACGACCCATCAGAGCGTATACTACAATTGCGACCCTATTGGCAAAAGGTCATTTTCATATTAATGTTTTGTACTCTTTTATTTGCACTCTGATTTGCGTTTCGTGTAGCTCAGTTGGTAGATTATTGCGCTATACATTGATAGGTAATCATGCTATCATGGGTTCGATCCCAGGGAACGGATGTGCACGAAAATGTATGCTCAATAAATCATAATTTAGCATGATTTCTGTGAGGGTTAGGTTTAGGGGTGGGGTTAGGTGTGGTCATTCGAACGAATAAGCCACCTAGTAAAATATGTAGGAAATACTGTGAGATCGGTGTAAAAAGCCCACACATTGCATTTAAATAAACGTGCGTTTTGATTGGTAATGACGTTATACGTCATTTCATGACGACAGACGCAACGCGATACTGTCATTATTCTTACGCCCGCTAGAGGGCACTTAACTTTAAAACGTAAATATAGGTCGTAATAAGGTGCTTGCACAAACGACCTATATGGTCGTTTTTTGTTGGAGGACAGGCTCCTAAATTCAGTATTTATCTATCTATGAGAGGTTAGATATGAATTATATCAACAAGGCAGACCGTGTTTACTCGTCTGATTGTTTGTTTGCATTAAATTCTGAGGAATATAATGACATTTATCTCACTCTGAGAAATTATATATACTGGAGGGGCTGCTGGGCGGGAGCAGCCCTCTCAGTCTATCATTAGAGCATTGCTGCCTGCGCTCCCACGTGTCGGGACCGGAGGCTGAAGCAACGCTCTGAAACAGGGTTTTCCCAGCCTAAGACGGATCTAAAGGCCGTACTTCAGGCTGGGAGGTCACCAGCTAAGAAGTCCTGACACGTTTCGTTCATGACTTCAGAGGGCGGCCCCTACTGGGGTAGAGCGGCGTACACTGCATTAGATGGTGCCCGTCTCGCCTCAGTGCCCTCTGGGGGCTGGGTTGCCAACCCTGCCAGAGTTCCAGTGCCAATGGAACAAGGAGTGAAAACCCTATTAGGGGAGGAGGCCATCGAGGTGGTCCCTCCTCAAGACAGGGAGCCTGGGTTCTACAGCCGGTATTTCATAGTTCCAAAGAAGGATGGGGGGTTGCATCCGATCATAGATCTGCGGGTCTTAAATCGATCAGTTATGAAACTGAAGTTCAAAATGCTCATGATCACGCATGTTGTAGCTCAGATCAGGTCCGAGGACTGGTTTGTCACAATAGATCACAAAGATGCATACTTCCACATATCCATCCTTCCACAACACAGGAAGTTTCGGAGGTTCGCTTTCTGGGGCGAAGCTTACCAGTATCGAGTACTTCCCTTCGGCCTTGCACTCTCACCCCGCACGTTCACAAAATGTGTAGATGCGGCTCTGGTCCCCCTGCGTATGCAGGGCATCCGCATTATCAACTATATCGACGATTGGTTGATTTTAACTCAGTCATAGCAGGTTGTGGCTCGGCATTGAGATGTCGTTCTCGCACATATGGGGGAGCTGGCTTTGAGACTGAACGCCAAGAAGAGTGTACTTTCTCCAGTTCAGAGAACCACCTATCTAGGTGTAGTATGGGATTTGACCACGATGCAGGCACTATTGTCACCTGCTCGTATCGAATGGATCCTCATCTCAGTCGAGAGAGTCAAAGAAGGCCAGTTACTCACTGTCAAACAATTTCAGAGATTGTTGGGTCTGATGGCAGCTGCATCCAACGTGATACCTCTTGGCCTGCTGTACATGAGACCTCTACGGTTGTGGCTCAAGACCAAGGGATTTTCCCCGAGGGGCCATCCACTTCGAACGATCAAGGTCACGCAGCGCTGCCTCCATGCCTTGGAAATGTGGAAGAAACCTTGGTTCTTGAATCAGGGCCGGGTGCTGGGAGCTCCTTACCGCCGTGTAATACTAGCGACGGATGCATCCCTCACTGGTTGGGGTGCGTTCATGAGTGGCTACCCTGCCCGTGGTCTGTGGAGCGGTCACCATCTGACATGCATTATCAATTGTCTAGAGATGCTAGCAGTTTATCGTGCACTGAAGCACTTCCTCCCAGACCTAAGGGGTCACCATGTGTGGTGCGCACCGACAACACATCGGTGGTCTCTTATATCAACCACCAGGGAGGTCTGCGTTCATGCCCCTTGTACAAGCTGGCGCACCAGATCCTTGTGTGGTCCCAGAGCAAACTCCTCTCATTAAGAGCAGTATATATTCCTGGGAAACTAAATATGGGAGCAGACATACTGTCGAGGCAGGGGCCGAGGCCCGGGGAATGGAAGCTTCACCCCGAGGTGGTGAAGCAGATATGGAGAGTTTTTGGCAGAGCTCAAGTAGACCTCTTTGCGACTCAAGAGACAACACAATGTCCCCTTTGGTTCTCTCTAATTCATCCAGCTACTCTGGGACTGGACGCTATGGTACAGACCTGGCCGAGGCTTCGTCTGTACACCTTTCCCCCTATTGCTCTGCTACCGGGAGTTCTGGTGAGAGTACGCCGGGACGGGGTCGGTCTGTTATTAGTAACCCCGTTCTGGCCGGGCCGAGTATGGTTCACAGATCTTGTCTCGCTCCTCGACGGCTCTCCATGGGAGATACCGATCAGGACAGACCTACTCTCACAGGCGCAGGGCACGATAATTCACCCTCGCCCAGAGTTGTGTAAGCTTTGGGTGTGGCCCCTGAGGGGGCACAACTAATAGCATCCGGTCTCTCAACCAAGGTTGTTGAGACCCTCTTCCAATCCAGAGCTCCCTCAGCGAGGAACCCTGTAAGCCCTGAGGTGGAAACTCTTCACTTCATGGTGCAGAGACCGCCAGCTAGACCCAGCAAACTGCCCAGTTGGTACAGTTCTGGAGTTCCTACAGGCCAGGCTCTTTGCAGGGTTGACCCACTCCACACTGTAGGTTTACGTGCCGGCCATTGCGGTCTACCATGCCCTTCTCGATGGTCAGTCTTTGGGAAGACACCCCTTAGTTACACGTTTCCTCCATGGTGCGCTGAGGCTATGACCTCCAGTATGGTCCCGTATTCCCCCGTGGGACTTGGTTGTGGTGTTAGAGGCTTTGTGCAAAAATCCGTTTGAGCCCATTCAAGATATTTCAGACAGACATCTGACTCTTAAAACCACCTTTCTGTTGGCCATTACCTCTCTGAGGAGAGTAGGAGACTTGCAGGCCCTCTCAGTGGCCACTACCTATCTTGATTTTGCACCTTGCACGACCAAAACGTTCCTATACCCTCGAGCGGGATATGTTCCTAAGGTTCCCTCTGTTACACCACAACCTGTAGTGCTGCAGGCCTTCTGTTCTCCTCCCTTTCGGGAGCCCGACCAAGAGAAGCTAAATTGTATGTCACCAGTTCGAGCGCTGGACGCATACGTCCACAGAGCTGCCCTGTGGAGAAAAACAGACCAATTGCTTGTATGCTACAGTCCCCCCAAGAGGAGTTCCCCTTCTTCTAAGCAGACTATTAGTCATTGGATAGTCGAGACTATCAGCGCCACCTATGAGTCCTCTGGTCGTCCCCCGCTGTCGGGAGCCAAGGCTCACTCTACTCGGGGTATGGCGGCCTCCAAGGCCTTCCTAGCAGGTGTGTCCATGCTGAACATCTGCAATGCTGCGGGGTGGTCCACGCCTTCTACTTTCATAAAATTCTATGGCTGAGACATGCCAGTCACTCCAGGCAGTTCAGTCCTCTCGTCCTAAGCTGTGATCTTCGGATACACACTAGGCAGGGGTTTGCTAGTCTGGCAGCGTTGGTACTCGTTCCCCAAAGCGTTTCGACACAGCTCGAGTTCCTGAAGAGGAACGTCTCTATGTTACATATGTAACCCTAGTTCCTCGAGGGAACGAGACGCTGCGTCTCGAGGCCATACCCCCGGCACCCCTGCCGGCACTTGCTGGTACTCAAAGCTTTATAGCTTCCTGGTCACTTACTTACTTATATTCAGAGTCGCTCACGCTAAACGCGTTCCCCAAAGCGTTTCGACGCAGCGTCTCGTTCCCTCAAGGAACTAGGGTTACATACGAAACCTAGAGACGTTTTGTTGAATAAATGCAGCCTTTGTATATTCTAAATGTTAATAATTTTTACAGAAATATGAGTGATCATAAAAATTTAATTTTTCTATTTAGTAGTGTCCATTTCACATTACAGATGTTTACACGTACTCCAAAATAAAATATAGTAACTGAATTTAGAAAAATGACCCCTTAAATCTTAGAGTACACATGTAATCAAAATTTACTTTATTTTGTTAGAGCATACTTCAATTTTTGTGGTGAAAGATCCATCCGTGCAAGTCAATCCACAAACAAAAAATTGTTTGCTTTTAATTCAAATAAGAAAATGCTGGACCTTCTCTGAAGACGTCAATTGGAAGGGGTTAGGCTTGAGTCTAACATCCTTAAAACACACCCCTTACAAATCTGCCTCCATTTCTGAATAAAACCCCTACTTTATTACATCCAATCAGTTTGCAGTAGAAAAAAACTAGCCATGCCCTTGTGTTTCTCGTTCAATATTTTGTTTCTCTCAGAAGTACTACTCTGACATTTTTTGAAAGTTGTTCATGAGTCCCTTGTTTGACCAGAGCAGTTCAAAAATCGTCCAGGTCCGGCACATTCTTTGGTTTTCCAGTATCTTCTTCATATTTGACCCCTTTCCAACAACTGGTGTCACTGTATGATTTTGAGATCCATCTTTGTAATTTATTCCTGTGATAAACAACTATTACAAAGAATGAAAATATGTACTGATGCTGAAGGCAGCAACACAATGCAGTAATAGCCGGGGGGTGTACATTTTGAACAGGATGATAATTTATTTTTTTTACATAAAATATCACTTTTTTCATTTAGCACTGCCAGTACAATTTACCCCGATCATCCGGTCCAAAAAGTTTACACCAATGGTGTCTAGTCCTGTTCCTGGAGATCTGCATTCCTTCAAAGTTCAGCTCCAACTCCGATCAAACACAACTAAACCAACTAAGGCCATGTGCATGTTACGGAATGAGACTCACGCAGAGGGTTAGAAAAACACAAGTGTGGTTAATTAACAGCAAGAGAAGCAGATGGTACTGGCAGGTGAGTATTCAAGTCAATATATCAATCTTTAGGGAAAATGAGGAGAGTAATGCCATAATGGGTATTCATGGGAGATTGTGGAAGGGAGACAGAAGACTACACACACCCCAGATGATGAACCAACTGGGAATCCACAGGGCTGATGACTAGGACAGACACAAGAGAACACGCTGGAGAAAACACAGGAGGTAAGTTCAACAGGATTGTAAGTCTTTCAATGACTCTCACAGACACCAGAGAGCAAGAGAGTCCGCGTTGTCTGAACGAGATTGGACATTGGAATGGTGTGAGGTTTGTGCTTATGAACAGGAGCTGGGAGTGATTAATGATCCAATACAGGTGCGTGTGATCAGAATTCAGGTGAAGGTGCTCACTGTGGTTGGGAGGTGATTCAGTTTTTCCTTCTTCCATTTAAAAATTCCGTCTACATGACAATGCCAATGCACACTATGATCAGGGTTGCCAACTCTCACGCAAAGCCAAAGCCTCTGGTTTTACTGTCTATACGACAACACTGCAACCAGAGTTTTTGAAAATCCTCACACTGGCAGGCGTTTTCAAAAATGTCCAGTTTCAGTAACCTGGTGCTGTGTTTGCTTGTGGACAAACGGCTAAACCGTGTAGAAAAAGGATTGGGCACCCCTGGTTTACACACTCCAGCCCTTAATGCATGGTACAACCTTAAAATATTTAAATATGTACAAACACATCCTGGTCTTATTACTGTTCATTAGAGACAATATCTCAAGGATGTAATGGATTTATACAGATATCACAACATATGCTAAGCTCCAACCTCTTAAACTTATCCTCACACAGATCAAACAATTTCAAAAGTAAACCATGATTAGGCAACATTTTCAAATCTTATTACAAGTCAATGTTCAAAATGTTCAATTTGTCCCTCACAAGTAGCTACTGCCAAAGCTGTTTATAAATACATGTGTAAAACAATAAAATAATAATAATAATTGGATAAACAATCAGATCATGGAGAATCTACATGCATTAATTTTCAAACATATTCCTATTTAATAGATCATTTAAAGTGATTATACAACACAGTAATTAAGATGGAACTCTAACTAACTGGTCATGCAATGCATTCATTTGATCATTTAATAAAATTACCCACAGACTTTAGACACAGGGTCAGCATAGTAATGTCTTCATTAAGGAGTTATTTAATTTAGACTTTATCACACAATGACTGTTCAACTTGAGTTTGCACTAATAAATTCACTTTCAAACATTATTGTTCCTATGACTTTCATTTTGTAATTTAGGCTGTACTGAACAAATTACAGCTCTTACAGCTCAATTTGATAAGCTTTGCAAACTTTAGTTGTGTCCCTATCAAGCTGTACACCCCTTCTGCATCCTCTCTTGCTCTCAAGATAGTGGTACATTCAAGTCACTGAGAATAGTGATTTTGATTTGAAGGTTTCTATTAATAAACCTCCATTTTTAATTCCTTGTGCAACTAATTTTCAACAGAAATAAGACTTTAGCAAAGCCTCATAGCATACCTGTAGCTGGACAGCTACTGTACATTTGTTTAGTTTATATCACTGTGTATAAGGAAAAGAGTTTGTAATTAGTGAAATCCAGTGTTGGGGAGTAACTAGTTACATGTAACGGCGTTACGTAATTTAATTACAAAATTATTGTAACTGTAATTAGTTACAGTTACTACGAAAAAATGAGTAATTAAATTACAGTTACTTATGAAATTTTTAACGATTACAAAGGGGATTACATTTAAATATTTACACACATCCACATACAGATTTAACTGATTTCTTTCCCAAATTGCACTGACTATTCTGAGACATACCGCCCTAATAATTTCCGGGATGCGGAAACACAGTCTGGTTCGTAGAATCCAGTCATAAAAACGGAATGCCTAACGCGGACGGAATATGCCACATTTTAGATGACTAAATCAAAAGTAGGTGGGTACACTTGAATCAAAGCATGACATCGACTAGTGTCTGTGAATATTAAGCCCCAAAAATGCAATATATGACTTGCACATTCTGCGTGTCTGTGGAAATCAGGCGCGGACTGGACACCGGGAGAACCGGGACAATTCCCGGTGGCCTGGCAGCCGATTTTACCCCACTATTTAATATCATTATTGTATAATTGCCTGCCGAATGTACTAAAGCGATCATTTGCGAATCCGCCATTTGATAATTAAATCTCTAATAAGTCATGAATTGTTAGTCATGACTCGTGCGCTCTCCGCGCCTCCGCCAAACAGTTTGGATCAGACTCCGAGTAATCAATGCGAGAGAGAGAGTGGACTGTGGAAGCGTACAGCTGGAGCAGAGAAGCAGAACTACTGTTCAGGGTTTCAGGTCAGTTTCATCTGTAAAGATGCTTTTTTGTCTTTGTTTTTTTATTTAATTAATCAAGCAGCAGCACGTTGCTCATCAGTCATCACTCAAAATACTATATAAAGGACATCATTATTATCTGTTGTAATGTTATAGTAGGAATTTAGCTGAAAAAAAATTCAGATTTTTTTATAGGTTTAGGGGGAGCTACGACAGACAACACCACAACCCTTACGAAAATTAACATTTTAATATTTAACTATAAATCCAGAGAAAATGGTTACTATTGTTTAACTGTGGTTACCAAAAATGTAAAATTATTTTACAAATGTATTCATTTAAAAATAAATACAAATCCATTTGCAAAAAAAACAAAAACAAAACAAGGTTATTTTACTTTTATATAGGCTAATAAAAGCATGGTAATTTTTTGTAAGGGAAAAACATGACTCGTGTACAGTATTAGGATTTTTCTATAAAGATATTGTAGTATTGTAGAGTATTGTATTGTAAAGTATAGTTTTGTTCAATCTTGAGTATTAAAGTCATGAGAGAGATGGATAACAGGGCAAAATAAAAAGACTGAAGAGAAAAATAGAAGTGAAGGTGCAGTTCAGGAGAGAACTTTAAATTATTTTGCATGTCCCCAAATTAAAGATTTAAACCTTTTTTTATGTCAGGTCCATACAAAAAAATAGTTTTGTCCATGAATTTGTTTGTATGAGTTTGAATTTTCCAGTCTGAATTTTTTTCCCAGTCCGCCCCTCCTGTAAATTAATGGTAAAGACATGGTTTCATTTACTACACATAGGCCTACTGAAGCTCGCAGTGTTTTCAACCTCTGCTGCCTCAATATAGGAGTACACGAGCACATAAAAATAATTTCTAGAACTGCTCTGTGTCACTTCATGTGCATTTTACTTATTTTGAGAAAACTATCATCATATACAAAGAGACACCAATGTTTCAGGAGTTTATTACACAGAATATGTCACATGCTTATTAGATAACTGTATTTAAGTTCATGTATATGCTTTTATTTATTATTCTTTAATTTTCACAAATTTAGAAAAGTAATCAAAAAGTACTCAAAAGTAATTAGTCACATTACTTTAATAAAGTAATTGAAAAAGTTACACTACTATTACATTTTAACTTGTAATCTGTAACCTATTACATTTCCAAAGTAACCTTCCCAACACTGGTGAAATCTGGACTGGATTTTTGTCTGGATTAGCAGTTTGTTAGCACAACATTGTAAAATTAAGCTGGACAATCCCCCTGGAGCAACCTGGGGGTTAAGTTACTTGCTCATGGCACAATGGTGATAGTTCATTGCCTTCTCCTTACACTGCCTCAACCAGCAAACTTTTGTTTGTAAAAAAAGTAAAAAAATAAACTAATTGTGAGCTAGCAATAGTATGGTGCCCATAAGGTCACATTTTTGGTTCACTTAGTTTTGTCATGGCCACGACATAATAAATCATGGGAAACGTGATATTATGTCATGGCCACGTCATGGCCATCATTTTGTCAAGGTAACAACATCCTTATGTTGAGGCTTCGAGATGCTATGTTGAGGGAACAACATCTATTTCTCATTCTTCTTATGTTGAGGGAACGACATATATATATATATATATATATATATATATATATATATATATATATATATATATATATATATATATATATATATATATATATATGAAGAGTTCAGATGCAAAAACCTCTAAGTGCCATCTGAAATTTTCATCTAAAATTAGGATTTTTATCAGGCTCCTATATTTATGTTCAGTTATTTCACTTTAATAGCCTGGAAAAGGAAAATTTCTCAACCTAAGCATAGGAGCTTGATAAAAATCAAAATTTTAGATGGAAATTTCAGATGGCACTTAGACGCTTTTGCATCTGAACTTTTATATATATATATATATATATATATATATATATATATATATATATATATATATATATATATATATATATATATATATATATATATATATATGTATATATATATATATATATCCCCACACATGAAAGACACATAATAGAGATGCGCAATATAATTTGTTTATAATTTGCTTATAATAAGTTTATAAAAAATAAGTGTTACATAAAGTATATAATATAAAATAGGCCTACAAAGAAAACGTTTTTATACATCCTACAGTCTTGTAAATCCATTAACTGATCGTCTTTTTCCCGTAATATCTGTATATTTTTATTATAATTATTATTAGCCTATTATTATTTGTTAGCTATATTTTTATATTAGTTTATATTCATTTTTGCCTTCATTTCAATCTTCTTACTTAATGTTCCAAATACTTTTGTAAATAATAGCCTACTGTAAATTCTCAACATGCAAATAAAGCTTTGATTATGCTGACTAGAATTTTTGCTGGAATGCAGTTTAAATTTATCGTATATTTCATTTTATTTCGGCTAATTAATAGACCATAATTATAAATACCATAGTATTTCGTTGAGGAAATAATAATTCACATAGTTTTATTTGTAAATGAAAACACAACATGCTCATTTATCATCACACATGGGCATAAATACAATCATAAAGTCAAAACTTTATTCGCATAATTGTCAGGTGTTTATTTACAAAATATATGGTAGGCTAGCAAATGCTAGCATAATTATACAAAATGTTAACTAGGTAAACAATACACAAATTGAAAGGGGAAATAAGCATATATATTTTATATTTATATTTATATAAATATAAAAATATAGCTCTAATAAGTTCATGTAATATAATTATAATAATATAATAATAATAATTCATGTAATAATATACAAATATTAAATTACATTTTTTATTTTATTTAAATATCTCATTCACATGAGTTATTATGTCTTGGTCATGAACCGAACATGCCACCTTACGGGCACCATACAGTAGTACACCGATGAATACTGTACAATTTTTCGATTACAATCATTAAAAGTGGTAAGCTTTTGCCTCTTCTAAACTTAATGTCCAAATCAGTCCAATCATGCAATGTGACTGTCATAAAATGCAGTCTATTGTGGGACATGCTTTATTTTAAAAAGAGTTATTAAAAGTGCATTAACTGCAAAAGAGATTGTTCCCCAGCTGTGCTCTGTGCACAAGCTCTGAGGTGGTGCTAACAATGAGCAAGCAAAGTATATGTGGAGTTTCATGCATTAATGTTAATCAAACAACAAAAGACAGAGAAAATCACTCATAAATAGTTCAGTTTAATTGTTTATTCAACAACTGTTCCAAATCAATATGGCAACAAAAAACTGTATCTTGTATAGGGCCGGACTAACCTCATATTGTTACAAAGGCAAAATATATTTTTGCTGTTGGCCGGAAACTTCTTATTGGTAGTTGGTATTGTGGCTTTATTGTATTTATATAAATAGTAACAATTCACAATAAGGTTAATTTGTTAACACTAGTTAACGATTTCAAGTTTTCCTTTCTCTTTTGAGTGTTACAAGCTGATTGCCCACATGGAAAGAACCTATATGTGGATATATGCGCATATATGAAACCTATATGCAGTGTATATGCACATATATGCTGCATATATGCACATATATGATAATATGCTGCATATATGCTGTCACGATTATTAGATGGAGTGCCCATGAACTTCATTAGAGGGCACTCCACTCAGGACCATTCCACCCATCAACCACCAGATGTCACTTGGACACTAGCACCTCTCATACTGTTGCACCACACCCGAACTACATTACCCATGAGTCACTGCATCACAATCACCCTGCCACACCTGCACCTCATTCATCAGCCAATTTCCTTGCCACACCTGCACCTCATTTACACACACACATAAAAGCAGCACACTCACTCTCACTCAAGGCGAAGTCTTGACTTGTATTTGACTGTCATACATGATGCATGATTGCGAACATGTGAAATTGGTATCACATGTAATTGGCATGTTATGGAATTTAACTATGGCAATATATTAACATGATATACAGAGCCGGACAGTAACGGAGTACATTTACTTGAGTACAGTACTTAAGTAAAATTTTGAGGGATCTGTAGGCTACTTTACTCGAGTATCATTTTTGGGGAGTACTCATGACTTTACTCAAGTACATTTGAGAGACAAATATTGTACTCTTTACTCCGCTACATTTCTATCCATAACCGTAAGTACCCGTTACTTCTTCGGCCCCGTCCACACGGAGACAGACCCCCGATCTTTTTTTCCCTCATCTCAAGAAATATCCACGTACACACGAAACCCAATGTAGTATACATGGCAGACCAGCATGTGGCGCTGTAATTCTGCCACAGAGATACACTTAAAACGGAGAAGAAGACATGGATTTGCTGCGCGTGGTACACAAATGAACATGGAACAATACATTTATTAATCCGTGTTAATGTTAGCGTTCAGTGTTTGTTAATGTTTTTGTTGCTGTTACATGATGTAGTGGTGTTTGACTAGGGGCAAGACGTGGGCTGATGATGTTATAATTTCAGAAAATGTATGGATTCGCCGTGCAGATGCAACGCAAAGGCGGTGTTTTCAAATATATCCACTCTGGGACCCGGTTTCAAAACATCGGTTTTAATCTTCCAAAACGCCAGATCCGTGTGGACAAAAATGCCTATCCCCTAAAAAATTTGTGCAACGAAAAAAAAAAAGAGGAAAAAATGTAAAACTCGGACACCCTATCAAACGTCATTGGATAGTGCAGGAAGGAAGAGGAAGAGGAGGAGGCGGCGGAGGAGGAGGATGATGAGGCGCGTCATGACAGACCTTCAAAGAATAATAAAGATTTTTTTTCTGTTCAGTTTCTTGTCTTATTTTTGTTCTTGTACTATTTGATTGTTCTTGTAAATACATAATGTACATTTCTATATTTTGGACTTTTATTTATGTTGCCTAGCAGGTATGGATTTTAATTTTACTATTATAGGTGAACGTATAGGTGCATATATACATGCATATATGTACCTATATAGGTATATGTATGCACATATATATGTGTAAATATATGTGTGCATATATGTACATATATGTACAGTCGTGGCCAAAAGTTTTGAGAATTACATGAATATTAGTTTTCAAAAAGTTTGCTGCTAAACTGCTTTTAGATCTTTGTTTCAGTTGTTTCTGTGATGTACTGAAATATAATTACAAGCACTTCGTACGTTTCAAAGGCTTTTATCGACAATTACATGACATTTATGCAAAGAGTCAGTATTTGCAGTGTTTCTTTTTCAGGACCTCTGCAATTCGACTGTGCATGCTCTCAATCAACTTCTAGGCCAAATCCTGACTGATAGCAACCCATTCTTTCATAATCACTTCTTGGAGTTTGTCAGAATTAGTGGGTTTTTGTTTGTCCTCCCGCCTCTTGAGGATTGACCACAAGTTCTCAATGGGATTAAGATCTGGGGAGTTTCTAGGCCATGGACCCAAAATTTCAACATTCTGGTCCCCGAGCCACTTAGTTATCACTTTTGCCTTATGGCACGGTGCTCCATCGTGCTGGAAAATGCATTGTTCTTCACCAAACTGTTGTTGGATTGTTGGAAGAAGTTGCTGTTGGAGGGTGTTTTGGTACCATTCTTTATTCATGGCTGTGTTTTTGGGCAGAATTGTGAGTGAGCCCACTCCCTTGGATGAGAAGCAACCCCACACACGAATGGTGTCAGGATGCTTTACTGTTGGCATGACACAGGACTGATGGTAGCGCTCACCTTTTCTTCTCCGGACAAGCCTTTTTCCAGATGCCCCAAACAATCGGAAAGGGGCTTCATTGGAGAATATGACTTTGCCCCAGTCCTCAGCAGTCCATTCACTATACTTTCTGCAGAAGATCAATCTGTCCCTGATGTTTTTTTTGGAGAGAAGTGGCTTCTTTGCTGCCCTTCTTGACACCAGGCCATCTTCCAGAAGTCTTCGCCTCACTGTGCGTGCAGATGCGCTCACACCGGCCTGCTGCCATTCCTGAGCAAGCTCTGCACTGGTGGCACTTCGATCCCGCAGCTGAATCCTCTTTAGGAGACGATCCTGGCGCTTGCTGGACTTTCTTGGACGCCCTGAAGCCTTCTTTACAAGAATTGAACCTCTTTCCTTGAAGTTCTTGATGATCCTATAAATTGTTGATTTAGGTGCAGTCTTAGTAGCCACAATATCCTTGCCTGTGAAGCCATTTTTATGCAACGCAATGATGGCTGCACGCGTTTCTTTGCAGGTCACCATGGTTAACAATGGAAGAACAATGATTTCAAGCATCACCCTCCTTTTAACATGTCAAGTCTGCCATTCTAACCCAATCAGCCTGACATAATGATCTCCAGCCTTGTGCTCGTCAACATTCTCATCTGAGTTAACAAGACGATTACTGAAATGATCTCAGCAGGTCCTTTAATGACAGCAATGAAATGCAGTGGAAAGTTTTTTTGGGGATTAAGTTAATTTTCATGGCAAATAAGGACTATGCAATTCATCAGATCACTCTTCATAACATTCTGGAGTATATGCAAATTGCTATTATAAAAACTTAAGCAACAACTTTTCCAATTTCCAATATTTATGTAATTCTCAAAACTTTTGGCCACGACTGTACATATAATATAGGAAAACGGCCAATTTTATATATGTCACATATATTAAAAACCTATATCAAAACCTATATTGAAACATATATGTTTATATAGGTTTTTTCCATGTGGGCATGTATATAGATAAGATCCCTGAAGTTGCAAATATTAAAGTCTGAAAACCAAAGAGATATTCAAACAGATCATTCAAACATGCCCCCACGTCTACGTCACTATGTGGAAATATTTGCGTAATGCCACCCAAATGATCACGCAAAGAAAGAAGGCCACAGCTATGTCAGGGAGATGCTGTGTGTTTCCAGGCGAAAGCAAAAGCACTTTATTTGGCCTTCTGGAAGTAGATGCATTTAGGAATCTTTAGGATTACTTACGAGTTACAACAGAACAGCAACGCATATTATGGACGACCATTTCGTGAACCTAGGAGAGGAGGTAATTCTGACTTTGCTACAACAATCTGGCGCTTCTGAATCAGCTACTGTAAGTAAGTTTTGTTATTAGTTTAAGTATTTGCTATTGACCCTATAAATGCAGAGTTTTGTGCATTGTGTGTGTGTGTGTGTGTGCACATGTGGGCGCATCTGTGTGTGTGTGTGTGAGAGAGAGAGAGAGAAAGGTTCACCCACATCATAGTGGAGTCAGCTGTCTTAACCGTCGATAAATCTTAACACTGAGCCATAAATCTCCACTTCAGTAGCACCTACACATACCAAACTTTACATTTTTATTCCTGTCTATATTCTGAAGCTTTTTACAGAGGAATTGGTTCATGTATCATTTTCTTGATTATATAATTGCATTTAGGTTTTCATGAACTTTCTGGTCAAATTGTTTATTGTCACTATGCGGGCGCTCAGTTTTGTCTGTTATTTGGCCAAAATATCATAGTATAAAAGATTCAGCTCTTCGCACAAACTACTGGCTGTGACTCGACAACAAGGCACTCTTCTTCGCTCCTCAAATAGGCCTACAAAAAAAAAGAAAAGAAAACATTTACCTTTATAAATACAGTGTTTCTTCAGTAACGACAATGCCGTACATATTCAATCAACAGTTCTTTATTTATCTTTAGACAGCAAATAAGTTGATGCTCCAAACTGCGCACCACACTTCATTCAAGAGAGAGACAGAAGGAATAATGAGGTTTGACTGACAGTTTGAGGAGCCAGTGGAGTTATGGGGTTAAGTGGAGCTGGCGTCACTTACTGTCTTACTATCAGTGATAATTAGCCGTTATATTTCTGATTTGAGCTTGAGCTTTAGAATGCTTTGAAAAATATAGCTTTTGTTGATACTACCATGCTACTTGATCAAAAACAGAGCTTTGCTACTGAAAAGCCATTTGATTCAGAAAACGGCGAAGCTACCACCATGGGAACGCTTAAACGTTAAAGGAACGCTTAACGTTTGTACACTTTATGTATAATGTCCTTGCAGAAAATTACCTGTACTTTTTCTGTTTATCTACAGATTATTATTTTTTATTTTCTTACAGTGCAGGAGTGCATCTCTATAGTTTTTATATTAGCAGAGACCATTATCAAGTGAAAATCAATATGCTCTTTTATACCCCAACATAATTTCACTTAATTTCACATAATCGATTTTCACTTGATTCTCTGCTAATATACAAACTGTTGTACATTGTTCTTAGTGAACAATGTACAACAGTTTGTATATTAGCAAAAACCATTATCAGGTGAAAATCGATACACTCTTTTAGACCCCAACATAATGTCACATTGTTCAAGGGGAAATGGGGATGTAACAATTCACTTAACTCATGATTTGATTCGATTCACAATACTGATTTCACGATTCGATTTTCTCACATTTTTTTTCTAAACAAAATTAGATTTAGTTATAAATGAAAGGTGTTTTTTTTTTATTGCTTGTACAAAATGCTGCAAATTTTTTTGTGAAAAAGAGATATTTCAGATAACAAAACTAAACTGAAATTTTAAAACTAAACCTAAATCTAATCCAAAAAATGTGACAAAAAAATAAAAAAAAATCTCTTCATATAAACACAGGCTACCTGTGCTCTTTCCATTTAAAATTAGAGGAAACAACTGCATTTGAGTCACAATCCAAAAAAAAGATGCTGAATGCATGCAGCATGAGCAGTTATTTAAATCTAAATTAGATTGCATAGTTTGAAATTTTTAAACAAAAACAGAATGCTCTGACTTTAGTTTTGTGAAACTATGGTACATAAAACATCGGGACAAAACAAAGAGTAGAAGCTCTGAATTCACTCTCTGACAGAAGGTGGCGCTTATGAAACAGCAGCGATACAGAGTTTCCTTGGTTACTGCTTTAAACAAATGCTGTTGAAACATGTTACCAAGATGAAATTTTGCTTTTAAATAGTTAAGATGAAGACACACCATGAAGTACCAACTGAAATGTAAAGTATGCTTTTTGAGCTATTAAAATTGCCTCAGGGTCTCTCGGACCCCAAACACGAGGGTTACACACTTTCACACAATCGTATTTTCTTCTGCTTCATCTCTAGCTATAAATCAGTTCATGCTATAATAACAGATACAGCTGGCAGTCTAATTTGATTTTGACAGACAACATAACAGAAGCTGTTTCTCTCAGTTACGGTGTTGATGAGTGCTTTTTAAATAGTGCTGTGTTCTTCTGTTGTGAAACAACACTACAGCCCATGTCATCTGCCAATGTCATTTCACACATTGCTGAGTGTGAATCAGTTTCATTCCTGGGAACAATTACTCCACATTTCTCTCTCTTTCCCCTCTCCTCTCGCAGTGAGATGAGTCCTTTCTCTTGTTTGCGCCGCGTCGTTGCCCAGACCTACACAGACAAGTCAACAGAACATTCTTATGGCATGACAGGTCAGACTCAGCCTGCCAGGGTTTGATTTCTTTTCCTCTCCATGTATTTGTCCTCTAATC
The DNA here is from genome assembly GCF_963082965.1 of Carassius carassius. Classification (NCBI taxonomy): domain Eukaryota; kingdom Metazoa; phylum Chordata; class Actinopteri; order Cypriniformes; family Cyprinidae; genus Carassius; species Carassius carassius. Next base: position 22,661,927 of record NC_081756.1, on the reverse strand, counting down.
TGAAAAGCTGCAGTGAACATTTTCACACTGTTATTTCTTTCCTCTTTTTCTTCCCTAGGCTAAACAGCACCAATGACCCCTGTGAACTTCATGAAGAATTTCTTCAGTTTACATAGCAGGAGAAAGTAGACTAGCTAAACAAGAAAAGAGCTAAAGGGATAAGAGCTCTCCAAGTGCTAACACTACTACACATATAAAGAATGATTGCCTAGGGGTACGAAAGAGAAAGAGAATGAGAGAGAGAGAGAGAGAGAGAGAGCGAGAGAGAGAAGGACTGACAGTTATAGCTTTGTTCAAAGACTGTAGTAAAGATGAGGAGTGTCTTGAGTTGTCATGCTTCAACAGCTAAAGAGGTTAATATGAGAAACAGAAAGAGATACTGAAGACAACGAAGAGAAATGAGCAAAAGATTGGCACAAGCCTGTAAATAGTGGCAATATTCACATCTGAATGCTCTTTTTCAGAGAAAACTTAAATGTTGTGCAAAAATAGAAAGAGAAAACACACCTGAGTGAGGAATCGAATGGGAACACAGTCTGAGCGTAGGTGTGTGTTTGCATTTATGCTTTTTGAGCTCTTCAATGTTGCAGTGCTTGTCTTTAAAATGGCCTAAATTTATTGTGCCATATTTCTCTCTATTCTGCTGGACAGCTTTACAAATAGATGAAGTACAACAACATGACAGTTTTTGTTGCTGAATTATTTCGCTATAGCAGACCACGTGAGTTAAAAAACCAACAAACCATAACTTTTCCTGACGTTTCCCTCCCCCTTGTGACCATTGATGGATTCTTCCTGACAAAGCATTCATTATCGCACACAGCAAAATGTACCTTTTTCCCTCCCGCTTTTTCACCCAGTATGTCTAAACTGATATGATTTCCAGTAGAAAATGCAATGGATCCTCTTCATCCTCTCAGCCAGCAGGATTTGAACTCAAATCGTAAATTAGAACCTGATATTTCCACCTTATGATCACTTTCTCCCACATTTTGCCAAAAGTCTCCCACAAGTCCAAAGAATAGTGCATGCAGTCCGCACCTCTGACCTATTTACATGGTTCACCAAGGTAGGGGGTTTCAGGGATTCAGGGACCCAGAGGGAGCAGTAAGGGCTCAGCAGAAAAATTTAAAGATAAAATAACTTCACAAAATGTATTTCTAGGTCAGACAAAAATAAAAAAACTACTGTTTCAAATTGCTTTTTAAATATAGGTCGATGTCATAGATTATTTACAGTTAGGTTATTGTATTGACAGAAATAGTTTGTAGTACAGAAAGACATTAAAACCAAATCTAGTTTTATGATAAAGAAAAACGTCTTTCTAAGCATTTAGTTATATTTTTCTATATATAACTAATCACCTTTAGCTGCTCATTGAGGATTTTACGTTAAATAAATTCATGTTTGTCTTCAACTTTAAACATCTTAAACTCTAGTAGTGGAAATGGTACAGGGTGGAAAAAGTGGTACACTGCCAACTTAAAATTAATAATTTCCTGATAATATTTGAAACATTTGCTTTGGCTACAATACAACAACAAAATAAAATCCAACTGTTTAATATAGGAAAGAACACTGTCTTTATAGTTTTATACTTGGTTTTCTCTTACAGTATAAATAAGACCTTATACATTAATATATAATATGAATATATAACTGCCTTTATATATTTTAGGTAAAGGGTCCTTCATAATATTGGGGGTCCTTGACATTAAATGGTTTTAATCCCCCTGCAGCAAGGGAATGTGATGAATATGGTAGTTCATACAGCCATTGAAAAATAAGCAGGCATATTACTGATAATAACACTTCAGTGTGAAGAAGCGATCGGCTGTATCTGAGGCAATTCTTCACGTTCAACATTTTCAAGTAAACAAACTGCATTATGAGAAAAGCTTTAAGCTCGAATTCATACATCAAAATTCTCTATCAGAACATCCCTACAAAATTCCTCATCCTCTGAAGCTTATTTCAGTAGACATTGTTACAGAAAAAAAAGAGTTGATTGTAGTCTCCCTGGCACACCTTTTCAGTGCACACAGTCATTCTTCATGGTCAGATTGCTTCCATCTATCCCAACCAATTCAGCTCTAGCTGACAGCTAGCATTAGCATTCTACACTAGCTACCACAGCATGTTGCCATGCTTCAATCACAAAGATCTCTGACAGCTCTAATAATGGACTCAGGCTGATTTTCCCCTCTAGATAGCTGATGAATAAGCATGTAAACCTATGGGCATATAAACACCTTAAAATTGAATATTACAGGTGAATTATGTGGCTGAAGTTGGTTTTAAAAGAAAACACAGAGAAAGACCAAATACTAGTAAATAACAGATGAATGTTAGGGTAATACATGCCAAATACATTTACATACTGACAACTAATTATCAAAAGCTATCCACTGTTTACTGTAATTTTTTGTTTACACGGTTTTGACAGCATGATTTGTGTTCCCTGCAGTTTATAATTTTCTTGCCATATAGAAGGTAAAATATGTTCCAATAACATACTAACTTCAGCAAAGAAATCTATGTGAAACACTGGATGATGGATGTTATTTGCTCATCTGCAGTACTCCTTTCCCATGTTAGAAACAGTATATTTGTTTTAACCTTGGTAAGCTTAAGACTTTTTTAAAAAACCTAAAATCTTGAAAAAAATAAATAAATTAATGTAACAAGCTATTTACTTAAAAAAAAGATAATAAAAACAATACGGTAACAAGATTACACATGCAATTTCTGAGTAGGTTTCAAGTAAAAAAAAAAAAAAAACATTTTATGGAATCTACCTGAATAAATCATATAAAATATCCTAAATTAATCAATGTATTTAATATAATTAGTGAAATATGCTGATTTATTCTAAGTTGATTCTCAAAAGTCTGTGATTTTGAGTGAGGCCTAATTGTATTTGACTTTGAGTTATTTTATACATTTAAAATACTGTATACAGCCAAACAGCTCAGGTAGGGAAAAAACTTGTGTGCAATTGTGCAATGGAAACTTCAACATATCAGAAACTCTTTCAAAATGTCAAACATATCTGAACATTATTCATTAAAAGATGTTTCCCTTCACTCAAAAACACATAAAATAGCATTCCAAATTTACTTTCCATATAAAGCCATATGCAAAGCATGATGACATGATAACAATCATGATAACAATCACCTCTAAAATAAAACTGCAAAATATAGCTTATAAATATATATAATTCTCTTAAAATAAACAGGTAGCCTTCTTTGCTTAATTATTTTAAATTCATCCAGTTCCTCAGTTCAAACCTCAAAACTACTTAAGTTTCCTTAAAAAATCTAAATAAAATGAGGAAAACTTATCTCTTGTTTTTATAAGTAAAAAGTCCTCAATATTTTCTATACAACACTGAATCACAGTTACTTTCATGAAACAGAGCTGCATTTATAAATAAAAAAACAAAAACAAAAAAACAATATCGTGGAAAGGTTCCTTATGTTTTGTAATTTAATTCAAAAAGCAAACCTTTTATATTCTAGATTCAGTTTTTTGTTTTATTTCTGATTGTTATGATTTACAGCTTAGGAAAATTTAAAATTCAGTATCTCAAAAAAATGAAAATTTTCTCAAAGATCATTAAAAAAAAGATGTATAAAACAGAAATGTTCAAGATCTCCAAAGCAGGTTTAATTATGCAGTCAGTACTTGGTTTGGGCTCCTTTTGTATGAATTGCTGCTTCAGTGTGGCATGGTATGGAGGCGATCAGCCTGTGGCACTGCTGAGGCATTATTGAAGCCCAGGTTACCTTGATAGCGGCCTTCAGGTCCTCTGTATTGTTTGTCAGATGTAACGTATCTTCCTCTTCACAATACCCCATAGAGTTGGTTGGCCAGTCGAGCACAGTGATATCATGGTCATCAAACCACTTGGAAGTGGTTTTGGCACTATGGGCAGTTGCTAAAGTCCTGCTGCAAAATGAAATAAGCATCTCCATAAAGCTGGTCAGCAGATGGAAGCATAAAGTGCTCCAAAATCTCCTGGTAGATGG